>NC_050102.1:3766005-4107506 GCF_902167145.1 Zea mays | reverse complement strand
TATACATATAGGCATAAATATAAATAAATAAAATTCATAAGACAAAAAATCTAGATTATCCTCCATAAAAGTGTATCTATTTTAAATAGATCCCTCTAATCTTAAAAGACTCTCTCTTATCTTAATAGATCCATCTCATTTTAAAAGAGTTCCTCTTATCTTAATAGATTCATCTTATCTTGAAAAGATTTTATCCTTATCCTAATAGATCTAATTGACCTCAAAAGATTCTACCTTGTCCTTATGGATTCATCTTGTCCTAATAAGCATATTTAACGCACACTAGTAACAACCATGATCTAATCCAAAGTAATTAGATATTATCTAGTCTAATTTAGTTATACCGATCTAATCTAGATCCCATCTACTCTAATATGATCCAATCTAAAGTGGGTTACTTAACGGATTAATACTAGTGAAATAGATTAGACCCTATCCACATGTTATAACCTACTTCACCCTACACTAAATAAAGAATGACAGACCAACCCAACCAATAGAGTCATGATGGATTGCATAATCTGCCTATCCCCACCTAACATCAAACAAACTTTTGATCTACATCATGTAGTCTATCTCATCCATATATATCTTAACCATATTCCCCAACCGATGATATACACTAACTCCTAATCAATGAGACGAGACCGGAGAAGATGATCAACCTCATCAAGAAAGAGGATGAGCATCAACTCAATTCTTCAAGGATCAAGTGAGATCACCAAGATAAGTCAGCATCCACAATCTTGGATGAAGTCTTTTCTTACCCCACTCCTTACCTAAAACTATATATGCTTTAAAGATATCTTTCATCCTGCATAATAAAGTGACTATACTTATATATACCCAGGCCTTCCTAATCACCCACTATTGTCTATAAAAAATATGAAACTCTGGATCTTGAACCTATTATAGACTAACAGCCGAATCACAAACCAATCCTTATGTATCCCTTATCTTACAAATCTCGAGGACGAGATTATTTTTAAGGGGGGTAGGATTTGTAATACTCAAAATTGTACACCAAGAAATATAGAGAGAAATCTCCTCATTTGATGTGTCTCATTTGCATCATAAAAAGAGCATACCTGAAATTTAGAATTTAGACAAATGATAAAAAAATAAAATAATAATAATAATATGCATCATGTTGGAGTTAAATGTTTATGCATTAAATAAAAGTAATAAGAATAATCACAATAAGATAATAAATACTAGAAGTGGAATGAAACCCTAAAGTTGAAAAAATAGGGTTTTGAAAATGAGAAGAAGAGAAAGGATATAAAGATATAAATAATATAATTATATTTTTAAAAAAACTGGTATTTTTAACTTCACAAATGTAAAGGGGATTAATGTAGCACGAGCTTGAATTTATGTTTGAATTCAAATTGGAATTCAAATGGAACTAGGAAGTATAGAAAAGAAAATAGAAAATAAAAAGGGAAAAGAATAAAAGGCTATTTGGGCTGATTCTCACGAATTCGGCCCACCAGAGAAATCACCCCGCGCAGCCCAGCAATGCCTTGCGCCGACATCCAGGGGCCACCTGTCGATATCCACTGGATTACGCGCTCTCCCCGTTCTGCCGCTGATTGGCGGGCCCAGGTGGTCAGCTCTTTCCCTGCTGGCGTAACAAACCCTGCACACGATCTCCGGCTCCGACGCAAACATGGCGGCGAATCCAATCGCAACTAGCGCAGGATGGAGCGACAAATTCGCGGGCCGTTGGGATCACCTGGTCCTCCGGCCTGTGTATAAATACCGACCTCTTTTCCCCTCGCTTCCCGTTGCGCCATGGCGGCGATATGAGTAAGAGTGGAGCCGCCATAGCCTGTTCCGACGCCGCCGTGTGCGGAGTTGGGGAGAGAGAGAGGGCAAGAAAGGATGGCGCCACCGCAAACTAGATCCTGTCGTGCCAGGGAGCTTCACGGTGCTGTGGGAAGGTTGGGCGCTGGAGCATGGGGAACTCCGAAGTCGACAACACCAAGGCCTTCGGTATTGCGTCAACATCCTCTGCAAGACTGGAGAAGGGGGGTGGTGGCCGGGCCGCCTGGAATTCGTCTCCGATGCCGCTCGGACCGGTAGCGTTGGTTGCGAAGCTCCTTCAGGGTGCGGCGGGGGTATCCTCAACGTCGCTGTGGCAAAAGAACCCGCGGTGCGCGGTGAATTCCTCAATGGAGCCGCTCACCGCCGTTGAGCCGCTTCACGCCGGGGTCAGGCCATTTCGCTGTTCCAACCACTGGTGAGAAACCCTCTTCGTGACCGCCTTTACTTCAATTTCAAATTCGCGCGCCACCGTGGGGATTTTGTTGCCGGAGCTGGCGGATTTGGGGCGCGCCGATGAGGGCCTCCGCCGTGGGGTGGGCCGCCGTATCCCTGGTGACTGGGCGGAGAAGAAACTGTGGGGGCCCGTCGGACACGCGATGGATGGACGAGATTAGGACATCGCATTCCTCTTCGTGTGATCGGATTCGGGCCGTAGATCTAAGATCCGATGGGTGCGCGGCAATCTCGGTTATGAAGAGCGCGGACCGTAGATCTTCAATCCGGCGGTGGGCGCTGCGTACCAATTCGTTAAAACCTAGACCTAATCTCGCGCGTTCGTTTGGATCGGACGGCTCACGGGAGCCGATACCGCTTCGCGAGACCAACTTGCATATGAGCCCCTGAACTTCCTAGGAATCAACCCGCCATCCTACGTGACTATGCTCTGTGTCTTAGGAGTTTTACCCCGAGCCCCCTGCTGTTCTCAGATTTTGAGGCGCAGTCCAGGAATTAAATAAAACCAGAAAATTAGATTTAGAAATTGATTTTGAGTATAAAAATAATTGTAAAACTTGGGTAATTCATAGAAAATTCATATTAAGCCCAAATTAATCCGTTCCAATTCCTATAATTGTGTAATATTATTGTCTATCATCTAGTACCGCTGTCTTGACATGAAAGTCACATTAAAATTTATATCCTATTTAATTTTGTACAAAACACATAGAATCTTCAGAAAATCATAACTCCTCCGTTTTAACTCCGATTTGATCCGTTCAAGTTGTGTTAGTCTCGTAGCTTCGCGTAGATTATTTTTATGCAGTGTATTCTTATGTTTGGTGTAATGTTAATTTTGCCTATACACTGTTTGTTTGTAATGCTACGACTAGCGTGAGGACACGTGTCACCTGAAGATCATCCTGGTACCTGGAATCTCAAGTCCCAGGCAAGTTGTGCCCTTGATCACTTCTTTTTACCTACTCATGTTCTGATTAATCATAATGATCTGCATAGGTTAATTTTGATGGGACCCAATAGGTTACCCTAGTTTGATTATCTTTATACCTTGTTTACCACTGAACTTTTTGGGTAGTGCTTGCTAGTGCTTTATGTGGTTTTGGGTATGAAGATACATTATTCATGATCACACTTTTATTATCTGTTTATTATCACTGTTCATGATAAGATCATTATGTTAATTGGAACATGGAGCGACCACCCGGGAAAACAGTGCTACCACAAGGGTTTAATGGGACGCCCTTGGCCGATTAATTAGGAAAGCTAGTGGAAGACTACCTTACCCGAAAGGGGCAAGGGCAGTAGGGGAGTGGTCAGGGTAGGGAGGCCCTTGGGAGGATTTTGCTGCGATGGCGGTCCTGCAAGGGATTCCTGCATTGGAGCTTCCTATAAACTGTAGCGGGTTTTCTGAAGCTAGTGGAACTTTGTAAAGGCCTCGTAGTGTTACCCTGCCTCGCCTCCTCGGTAGAGGTGTATGAGAAGTCGCGATCCCTTGGCAGATGGGTAACATGACTTGTGGGTAAAGATGCGCAACCTCTGCAGAGTGTAAAACTGGTATACTAGCCGTGCTCACGGTCATGAGCAGCTCGGACCCTCACATGATTAATTTATGGAACTAAATTCAATTTGTCATATGCATTGCATTGCAGGTGAGGTTGTTACTTTTGTTCTACTACTTAATTGGGTTGGTATTTACTTATACTTAGTAACTGCTAATAAAATTTTGACCAACTTTAAAAGCAATGCTCAGCTCTAACCATCATCTTTGGTAAGCCTTACACTTCACGTGAGCTCCCACCTTTGGCGAGTTCATGCACATTATTCCCCACAACTTGTTGAGCGATGAACGTATGTGAGCTCACTCTTGCTGTCTCACACCCCCCACAGGTCAAGAACAGGTACCACAAGATGAGGCGCATGGAGGATGCTGCGATGAGTTCGTGAGAGATCTAGGCCGTCGTCTCCCAGTCAACTTTGGGTTGCTGGATCGTTTCCTCATATGATGTAATTATTGAACTCCTGTTATATAGTAAAAGATGTGACATTCGATCCTGTGCCACTATGCATCATATGTGTGAGACTTGGTCCCAGCACACCTGGTGTTTATGTTCGCGCCCGGGCTTTGGACCCCTAAAACCCGGGTGTGACAGAGGATCTGAAGAATCAACCTGGTAACTGGAATCTCAAGTGCCAGGCAAGTTGTGCCCTTGATCACTTCTTTTACCCATTCATGTTCTTATTATTCATAATGATCTGCATAGGATAATTTTGCTGGGACCCAATAGGTTACCCTAGATTTGACTATCTTTATACCTTGTTTCACCATTGGTTTTACTACTAAATTTTTGGGTAGTACATGCTATTGCTTTATGTGGCTTTGGGTATAGAGATATTCATCACTCATTTTTACACTTGTTATTATCTGTTCATTATTTTATGTTCATGATAAGATCATTATGTTAATGGGAACATGGAGAACCACCCGGGAAAACAGTGCTACCACAAGGGTTTAATGGGACGCCCTTGGCTGATTAACTAGGAAAGCTAGTGGAGGGCTACCTTACCCGAAAGGGGCAAGGGCAGTAGGGGAGTGGTCAGTGTAGGGAGGTCCTTGGGTTGATTTTGCTACGATGGCAGTCAGACGAGGGATTCCTGCACTGGAGCTTCCTATAAACTGTAGCGGGTAGTCTAAAGCTAGTGGAACTTTGTAAAGGCCTCGTAGTGGTACCCTGCCTCGCTTCCTTGGTAGAGGTGTATGGGGTCTGATCAACTCCGTGGCAAATGGGTAACACGACTTGTGGGTAAAGATGCGCAACCTCTGCAGAGTGTAAAACTGGTATACTAGCCATGCTCACGGTCATGAGCGGCTCGGACACTCACATGATTAATTTATGGAACTTAAACTTAATCTGTCATCTCATTGCATTTGGAATTATTTTATTATTACCTTTACTTATTATTTCTAAGGTTTGGTATTTACTTACACTTAGTAATTGCTAATAAAATTTTGACCAACTTCTAAAAGCAATGCTCAGCTTCAGCCTTTATTTCATTGATCAGCCCTACACTTCATGAACTCCCACCTTTGGCGAGTTCATGCCACATTATTCCCCACGACTTGTTGAGCTATGAACGTATGTGAGCTCACTCTTGCTGTCTCACACCCCCCCACAGGAGAAGAGCAGGTGGTTCAGGAGGAGCCACAAGGCGAGGAGTATGATCTGATCTAGGTGGCGTTTCTCAGTCGACATTGGCGCCGACGATCCTTAGTTCGTTTTATATTCATTATTTTATTTTGTAATAAGTCTTCCGCTATGTAATAAACAATCTGATGTTTTATGACATTTATCTCTATACACTCTGTGATTATATATGTTGTCTTCTTTGGCGCATGTATGAGATGCACCCGGCTTTGTTCCTTAAAGCCCGGGTGTTACAGAAGTGGTATCAGAGGAAATGTTGATTGTAGGACGAAACCTAGATAGAAATGGATAGACCCTTACCTACTTATCTTATTCTAATTCTTTCTATACTTATCTTGATCCTGTCTCACCTTCTATTGTTCTACTCTGATCATTCTTACCTTTTCTACTCTGAGACAAGATGGATTCTACACCTTGGAATCCTACATGTATGACCTTTTTAGGAGATAGGAGGCCTAAGACAAAATTAAAAAAAACTATTTTCTCTATTTTAAAAAAAATGTTGGTTGATTGCTCTGATGATAAATGCTTGATTTGCTTCTTTGATTGATTGAAACATTATAGTTGGGCATCTTAGCATGTACCACCATAAGGTAATGTATTAGCTTCGGTGGATAACACACTAATCTACTTAGCTAATGAATCCCCCGCAGTAATATTTCTCGTAATTACTCGCCTTGTCTACAATTCTTCCTTTCCTACCCTGTATTTCTAATCTAGATGGGCTACCCCTATACTGTTAGAAGAGAGCAGTATAGACTTGATCCTTGGTATGTCATGGTTAAGAAAGGCAAAGGCAGTATATACACTGTGCTAAGGGAACCGTAGAACTCACCAGTTCCAATGAAGAAAGATTTGAAGTTGAAATTGCAGTAACTACCCCCATCAGATTAGCGGCATTCTTAGTAGATGAGAAGTTTGTGGGTGGCAACATCCGTGCAGTTAGGGATTTTCTAGATGTCTTTCCAGAGGAGTTAAAGGAACTTAAGAAGCAGTTAACAGAGTTACAAGAGGCTGGATACATTCGTTCGAATTCTTCACCTTGTGGAGCGTCGGTACTATTTGTACAGAAGAAAGATGGATCGCAAGGGATGTGCGTGGATTATAGGACCCTTGATGATGTCACTGTGAAGCACAAGTATCCATTACCCCGCATTGAGGATTTGTTCAGATGAGAGGTGCAAGGGTATTCTCGAAGATTGATCTCCGATCGGGTTACCATCAAATGAAGATTAGGCCATCAGATATTTCCAAGACGGATTTCTCGACCAGATATGGTTTATATGAGTTCACCGTTATGTCATTTGGACTAACTAATGCACCAACCTATTTTATGGATCCGAAGAATAAGGTGTCCATGACCCGGACAGATTCGTCATGGTTTTCATCGACGATATTTTTTTATTCCAAGAGTGATAGTGATCATGAGCAACATCTGAGATTTGTGCTACAGAAGCTACGAGATAATCAACTCTACGCCAAGTATAGTAAATGCGAGTTCTGGATTGACGAGGTGCCATTCCTTGGATATATCATTTCTAATGGAGGGATATCAGTGGATCCTGCTAAAGTCAAGGAGATAGTGGCGTGGAGCATACCCACTACAGTTATGGTGGTTTGGAGTCTCTTGAGACTTGTAGGGTATTATTGGAGATTTATTGAAGGATTTTCTAAGATTGCTAAGCCTATGGCCTCACTTCTAGCGAAGGGAAGAGAGAGTTTAAGTGGGATGAGAAGTACCAAGATAGCTTTGATCAACTAAAAAAGAGGTTAATGTCACCACCAGTGTTGGTTATGCTGGATCAGAAGGGATTTGACATTTATTGTGATGCATGTGGCCAAGGCTTTTGATGTGTGCTCACGCAAGAAGGACGTGTGATCGCCTACGTGTCTCGTCAGTTGCGGAAACATGAATTGAACTACCCCACTCATGACTTAGAGCTGGCAGCCGTAGTGCATGCGTTAAAGATATGCAGGCATTATATCATGGGAACCAAGTGCCAAGTATACACGGATCATAAGAGTTTGAAGTATACATTCACTTAGAAGGATCTCAACCTTAGGCAACGCTGTTGGTTGGAGCTTATTAAGGATTATGATTTGGAGATCCACTATCACCCGGACAAGGCAAATTTGGTTGCAGATGCCTTGAGTCGAAAGGAGCATGTTCATTCAGCTGTTGTTGCCCAGCTACCCGATGAGATTGTTGAGGATTTTAGGAGACTTAATCTAGGGATAGTTGCTCACACTGAAGGAGTTATTATTGATATGGAACCTACCTTGGAACAAGAAATCCACAAAGGACAAATTGGTGATGCTAAAATACAAGAGAGTAAGGATCTGATTACTGAGGAACGAGGCCCGGAATTCACAAAGGATGAGCAGGGCACACTATGGTTCAAGAATCGGATTTGTGTTCCTGGTATCGATTGTCTTTGTGAAACCATATTGAAGAGGCCCCTGACTTGGATTATTCTATTCATCCTGGTAGTACAAGATGTATCAGGATTTGAAGCAGAAGTATTGGTGGTATGGATTAAATAAAGATGTGGTTGCACATGTGGCTATGTACGATGTGTGTCAAAGAGTTAAGGCTAAACACGAGAGACTAGCTGGACTATTATTCCCATTAAAGATACCCGAGTGGAAGTGGGAAGAAATTGATATGGATTTCATTGTTGGACAACCCCGCACCCCAGCAGGATATGACTCTATTTGGGTGATTGTGGATAGATTGACTAAAGTGGCTCACTTCATTTCAGTAAAGACTATTTATAAAGGATTCTCAGCTAGCAGAGTTATATATGGCTCGGATTATGTCTCTACATGGTGTACCGAAGAAGATCGTTTCGGATAGAGGGTCACAGTCTACCTCCAGATTTTGAAAAAGCTTTCATGAGAATATGGATACGAAGTTGAATTTTAGTTCGGCCTACCTCAGACTGATGGACACACTAAAAAGACTAATCAAGTATTGGAGGACATGTTGAGAGCTTGTGCCCTTCAGCATGGTAGTAGTTGGGACAAGAGTCTACCTTATGCTAAGTTCTCATATAATGATAGTTACCAGGCCAGTCTGAAGAGGTCACCGTTCGAGGCTCTGTATGGCAGGAAATGCAGAACTCCTCTATTTTAGGACCAGACTTGAGGAAGATAGATCTTTGGGCCTGAACTTATACAAGAAGCAGAAGAACAAGTCTGTATAATTCAAGAGAATTTGAGGGTAGCTCAGACCAGATAAAAAAGCTATGCTGATAATAGAAGAAGACCACTGGAATTTGAGGAAGGAGATCATGTGTACCTCAAGGTGTCACCACTTCGTGGAATGAGGAGATTCAAAGTTAGGGGCAAATTGTCCCCTCTCTTTATTGGACCCTTTAGAGTTTTTAGGCGAGTTGGAGAGATGGCCTATCAACTCGAGCTACCTGATAATCTATCTGATGTGCATAATGTATTCCATGTGTCTCAACTTAAGAGGTGTCTCCGTGTCCCTAAGTAACAATTACCAATGGAGGAACTCAGTGTTCAGGATAATTTGACTTACATGGAGTATCCTATCAAGATTCTTGATACATTGACTCGAGTTACAAGAAATAAGGTGATAAAGATGTGCAAAGTGCAATGGAGTCACTATGGAGAAGATGAAGCTACTTGGGAGAGAGAAGAAGAGCTTCACGTAGATTTTCCCCATCTTTTCCCTCGTTCCTCCTAAATCTCGAGGACGAGATTATTTTTAAGGGGGTAGGATTTGTAATACCCAAAAGTGTAAATCAAATAAAAGGAGGTAGTTATTCCTATATAATATCCCTCCCTTATGATATCATATGTGAACGACCTTATTTAAGTGAGTACTTAAAGTAAATGACATCTAAAAATAATTTGTGCATCATGCCGAGGTTTATTTGTTTGTGCATTCCATGCTGGAGCTCTTGTATAATTGCAAGTGTACTAAAAGTTTTAGAGACAAGTTAAGTTTGAAAGTAGAATTTGTAACACCAAAATCCTATTTTGGGATTTTTCTCGCAAAGAAAACGAGTTAAAGTTATATTAAGAATAAATTCCTTTCTTGGCAAAATATATTTCCCTAAAGAACATAAATTGTAGTATTAAACTTGTGGGTAACTCGAAGCTTTGGATTAAAATTTGAAAAACTAGGGAAAACATCATCTATTAGTGAATTTGTGGACTGTTCTTGAAATAATCCCCTGAGTTTAGGAACCCTATTTGAGTAAAGACCAAATTAAGGACTCTTATACAAATTGATATCTTTTGGGATGTTATAATATTTAAAACATTCACTAAGACATTAAGATGATTATTTTCTAGAATAGTATACAATGTGCACATACAAGTGTTCAAATTTAAAAGAAGTGGACTACTAAATAAAGTAAGATAATAAATAAAATGGATAAAACTAAACTTAAATTTCATACGGTGGTTTTAAGTACATATTATAAATTGAGTTAAAGTTTGAACTGGTTTTGAATCTAGTTTAAATTTACAAATTGAAATAGAAAACAGTAAAAGAAAAAAAACAAAAGAAAAAGGGAAATCTTTGTTTGGGCCAAACCCCATTGCCGGCCCATTCCTCCTCCAGTGTCGCCGGCCCAGTTATACGCGTGGCCTTGCTGACCTAAAACCCTTCGTGCCGACTGGTGAGGAGCCCCTGTCAGCCTCCCGGAAGCGCGGTGCTCGCCAATGACTGGTGGGGCCACCCTGGCGGAGACCTCTTCTTCCCGTGGACTTCGCACGTCGGCGTAACTGAATGACCGCCGCATCCGCGCCGCCTTCGCCATGATTATTGCTCAAGCAACTGAACGCGTCGGGGGTTAAATGGCTGGGTAATGCGCCTCCCTCCACTCGTTTCATTGCACCCAACACCCATTTTCCTCCCATCTATCGAATCCAGCCGCCATCATCGGAATTGGGAGAGCATAGTGTAGAGCTGCCGTAGCTGTCCACGCGTTCGTGACCTCCTCGGTCTCGTGACCGTGTCCGAGGTTGTTACTGGGTACCTCGGGGAGGTACTGCTGGGCTTCATCGGGAGGGCCGTGACCTCAAACCGCCTGGCTGCGCGCCACTGTCCGACCGCCATGAAGAAGCCGCCATTTGCCGTAGCGAGCTCTGTCGTCGCTTCCTTCGTTGGCAGGTACCCTACCCATGTATTCGCTCGAGTCTCCTCTTCATTTTAACCCGATTCGCGCGATGATTGAGCGCTGGGACGCCAGTTCGGTCTACGCCGGTGGCAGCGCTGCTGCGGATGGCGCGCGCGCCTCCGCGCGTGGTTCGAGTATTTTGCTGCTCGGCCTCGGTCGGGGAAGAAAGCCGCTTGCCGTCGGATCAACGATTGGGCGGTTTGGATTAAATCTGGGGGTAGCCAAATAGGAACCGTTGGATCGAGATCTCACGCGTTAGATTGGATCGCGTAGTTCTGAACTCGTGGTCGTTGGATCGAGATCTGGCGGTCAAGAGCGTGTACCGGTTCGGATTATTATCAGAACAGATCTTAGCCGTTCAGTTGTGATCGGATGACCAGAATTCCAGGAAACCCCTTCGGCCAGCACATCTTGCGTAAGAGACCCTACACTTATCAGAAAATAACCCGTGGTCCAGTCCTGAGTCTTGGAACTATTTGCGTAGTAGACCCTGTGCTCTCTGGAATTCACAACCGCAGTCCAGCCAGTGCAGAAATAATAAAATAAAATTGGAAATTGATTTTCAACTACAATAATAATTCTTGAATCTTAGGAAATTCATAACTTGTTCATTTTAACTCCGTTTTAGTCCGTTCCAGTTGCGTTAACTTCGTATAAATATCTACTACGCATTAACAGTATTAATTATACCATATTGCATAATTTTATAGTTAGATATTTATTTAACCTATGTTAGTAGATTAACCTCTCTAAATCAAAGTTAATTTGTTTATAATTATAGTTTGACTAAAATATGATCCCTAATTATATTTTAACTTAAAGTTGAACTAGTTATTTATTTAGATTATTTTCTCGCATGATCTATTAAATCAACATAAGATCTAGTTTTATCAATGTTTCGAAACCCGGGGGGTCCCTAGACCGACGAGTAAATCGTCGCCACGTGCCCCAGCCCAGATGGGTCGGCGCGAGGCGGAACGTGAAGGGGGGAGAGAAGCAGCCGGAGGGAGACAGGCGTGGGAGGTGGAACCCGCGGCCTTCGTGTTAGCCCCGCGCCCAGGTCGGGTGCGCTTGCAGTAGGGGGTTACAAGTGTCCACGCGAGAGGGAGCGAGCGGCCTTGCGCGAGCGCCGTCCCGTCCTTCCCCGCGCGGCCAACCCTCCGTAAGAGGGCCCTGGACCTCCCTTTTATAGGCGTAAGGAGAGGATCCAGGTGTACAATGGGGGTGTAGCAGTGTGCTAACGTGTCTAGCGGTGGAGAGCTAGCGCCCTAAGTACATGCCATCGTGGCAGCCGGAGAGGTTTTGTCACCCAGTTCGTGTGAAGTCGTGGCCGTCGGAGGAGCGCTGGAGCCTGGCGGAGGGACAGCTATCGGGGCTGTCGAGTTCTTGCTGACGTCCTCTTGCTTTCGTAAGGGGGCTGAGAGCCGCCGTCATCACAGGGCATGCGGGCGCCATCATTGCTCGTAAGGTGGAGCGAGCCAGATGGGACGTCGGTCTTGTTCCCCGTAGCCTGAGTCAGCTCGGGGTAGGGTAATGATGGCGCTTCCTGTTGACGTGGTCGGTCCGCGCCCTAGGTTGGGCGAGGTGGAGGCTCCTCCGAGGTCGAGGTCGAGTCTGTCTTCCGAGGTCGAGGTCGAGTCCGAGCCCTCGGGTCGGACGGGGCGGAGACCGTCGGCTGCGGCCAGGGCTGAGTCCGAGCCCTGGGGTTAGGCGAAGCGGAGTTCGTCGTCCTCCGGGGTTGAGCCCGAGTCCGAGCCCTGGGGTCGGGCGAAGCGGAGTTCGTCATCTTTCGGGGCTGAGCCCGAGTCCAAGCCCTGGGGTCGAGCGGAGTGGAGTTCGTTGTCTTCCGGGGCTGCGCCCGAGTCCGAGCCCTGGGGTCGGGCGAAGCGGAGTTCGTCGTCTTCCGAGGCTGAGCCCGAGTCTGAGCCCTAGGGTCGGGCGAAGCGGAGTTTCCTATGACGCCTGAGGCCGGACTTGGCCGCTGTCAGCCTCACTCTGTCGAGTGGCTCAGCAGTCGGAGCGGTGCAGGCGGCGCTGTCCTCTTGTGAGACCGGTCAGTGGAGCGGCGAAGTGACTGCGGTCACTTCAGCTCTGTCGACTGGAGGGCGTGCGTCAGGATAAAGGTGACAGGCCACCTTCACATTAAATGCCCCTGTGATTTGGTTAGTTGGCGTGGCGATATAGCCAAGGTTGCTTCTTGGTGAAGACTGGGCCTTGGGCGAGCCGAAGGTGTGTCCGTTGCTGGAGGGGGTCCTCGGGTGAGACGTAGGTCCTCCGGGGTCGGCTGCCCTTGCCCAAGGCTGGGCTCGGGCGAGGCGTGATCGCGTCCCACAAATGGACCGATCCTTGACTTATTCGCACCCATCAGGCCTTTGCAGCTTTGTGCTGATGGGGGTTACCAGCTGAGATTTAGGAGCCTTGAGGGTACCCCTAATTATGGTCTCCGACAGTAGCCCCCGAGCCTCGAAGGGAGTGTTAATACTCGCTTGGAGGCTTTTGCCGCACTTTTTTGCAAGGGGACAAGCCTTTTTTGGTTGCATTTTGTTTCGGTGGGTGCGCGCGAGCGCACCCGCCGGGTGGCGCCCCCGAGGCCTCGGAGGAGTAGTTTGACTCCTTCGAGGTCTTAGTGTGTTTCGCAACACTTCGGCTGGTCTGGTTGTTCCCTCATGCGAGCTGGCCGCAGCCCGGGTGCACGGTCGGGTCCCAAGTTCTCGGGCTGGTATGTTGACGCTGTCAACGGTTTGGCCGGAGCCGGGTTCGCGAGAGCAGCCCCCGAGCCTCTGCACAGGGCGAGAGGACGGTCAAGGACAGACTCGACTTTTTTGCATATGCCCCTGCGTCGCCTTTCCGCAAGGAGGAGGGGGGAAAGCGCCATGTTGCCCTCGGAGGGCGCCGAACATGGTGTCTCCGGTGAGCTGCTGGCGGGTAATCCAAGTGGACGCCCGTGCCCCATTTGTTAGGGGTCGGCTAGAGGCCCGGAGGCGCGCTCCAAAAGTACCTGCGGGTGATCTGCCGGACCCGGTCCCCTTTGACGGGGTCCGAGGGCTCGATGCCTCCCTCTGATGGGATTCCGTTACAAGATCATTCCCGCTGGTCTCGGAAATGTCCTAGGGTACCTCGGGAGCGTAGCCCGAGCCTTGGTTATGTATCGAACGTACCCAGGGTCATCCCTCGCTCTGTGTCTGAGGCGACTGTGAACCCTTCGAGGGCCAGCCTACGAACCCCTGATCAGTAGTGGGCGCGGAGCCCGACTGGCCTGAGGCGGCCATTGAACCCTTTCGAGGGGCCGGCCATCGAACCTCTGACCAGTAGTGGGCGCAGAACCCAAGCGCTCTGAGGCGGCCGTTGAACCCCTCCGAGGGGCCAGCCTTTGAACCTCTGATCAGTAGGGAGGCTCGGGGCCTGTTTCCTTCACGGAGAAGGATCCTTTTCGGGGTATCCCCCTTTCCCGGTCCCTGTTGTAAGAGAGAGAAAGAGGAAAAGGAATAGGATACGAAATCGAATGACGTGGCGTACCTTTTTCGACGTGGTCATTATGGCGAAGGCGAAGCGTCGCTTGCTTCTCCTGCCTGAGGCGCCGCCTATCCCGCCGCGGAGTTAATGCGACGGGGCGAGTGGTTCGCAAGGCGACCGTTGCGCGTGCGTGGGCCGTTCGAGGAACGGATCACGGGCGCGCCGTCTTCACGCCGTGAGAGAGGGTTCTCTTGCTGCCCCTGGATGGGACGTAAGCTTGGCTGACGACGTGACCGCTGCTCCTGCCCGCCTGCCACCGCCGTTTCTGCCAGCCCATTTGTGGCCGCATTGACCGTCGCGCCTGGCTGGCACTGCTAGGTCACACGCAGGGTTGCCTCGAGTCGCGGTATCGGCTCCGCAGTAGAGGAGGCGCGGTAGTGGCGCGAGTGGCGGTGCAGTTGCTCGCACGTAGCAACCGGCGCGCCGGTTGCATGACGCGTGGGCCTGGACCTCCATGCTGGGCGCGTTGGAGTCGAAGGGGCGCACCCACTTGGCGCGGTTGCATGCCGACTGCACGGCTGTCCACCCTTTCACCCGTTGGTCTGGGCGAAAGTGGAGGAATGCTTGTAACCGCTGGGCAGTTGCATGCACCGCGCGCGGCGGTTTGGCTTCTTCTGCCCTGGACCAGCTTGCATGACGCGTGGGACCCAGCCCCCGCGCCGTAAGGGGGAGGACCTTGGAGCGTGTTTGGAGAAGACTCAGCCCGCGATGGCTGAGGACGCAAGCGGGGGGAGTCGCCTTTAAAAGGAGGGTGACCTCCTTGAAAGGCGGCCATGTCTTCGTGCTCCCTTATGCACCGTGTCTTTCCACCTTTTGAGCCCCCGGATGGGGGACGCCCGCAATCCTTCCGTCTTGTCGTCGGAGGAACGCAACTTTGTGGAAGTTGGTACCTTTCAGCCATCGTTCGGCTTCAAGGATTTTCATCATGCAGCCTGGCTGCATCCCCTCGCCGGTGGTCACCCAAGACGGTGACCTCCAGCTTGATAGTGGGGAGAAGCGAACCGGGCTGCGGCCTCCACCCCGCCCTCGGCTTCAAGGATCTTCATCATCCTTGCTGGGGTGGAGGGCGAGGCGAGTCGGGGGGCTGCCTCCACGTGGGTCGGTAACCCTTTTCTCCCCCCGGCGTCCGGGGGAGGAAGGCATCTTCCAGCTCCGCGGAGGCTTCCCCCAGCGACGCCGGGGAAGGCGGACCGCCGCTGCTCAGCCAGGGTGCAGCATTCCGTCCTCCGTCCGGTCGATGGTCGCGCCGCGTACGGGCCTTCCTCGCGCCGACAGCCGTGTCAGAGGGTCGCCCAGCATGTCGTGCGCCGCGAAGGCGGCGCTCATGTTCTGGGTGGCTCCGGCGAGGGCGAGGACCTGCCGGTGCGCTTTGAGGTGCCCGGCGTCCGCTGGCGCGGTGTTGAGGTGGTGGCAGCCGGAGAAGGCTTCTCTGCCGACGAGATTGCCAACTCCTCCTGCACCCCCAGCTTGAATGGCTGGTTCTCGTCCTTCGTGGGCGAGAGCCGTCCTGCCGTAGCATCCGCCCGGAAGCCGTTGCTGAAGCTGCTTCGTCGCCCGGGGCGGAGGTCGTCGTCGCTGCTGCCGGAACGGGCGACGGCGAGCCACCAGTCGGCCTTTTGTTGCTCCGCAGGCCCCCCAATCGTGTGGGGTTGTTCGTACCTGCGGAGGTGGAACTAGAGTTCCGTTTGTAATGACACTTTGAGTGCCGGTGTCTTGTTCATTGTGGCTGTCGAGGCCTGAACGTGTATGTATTTTTGGCGCGGGGCCGTGTTTTTTCTTCATTTCGAGCACTAAGACTCGCCTATTGTTTATCTGAACCGCTTCACCAAGCGTGAGTCGCCTCGTGCGAAGGTGACGAGTGAGGTATCCGTATCCCGGAGGCGTAGGAGTCCCTCTGCTCGGTCGGCCTTGCTGTCCGAGGCTTCTCTTGCTTAGTTAAAGGAACCCCTCGGCCGCTCTTTGATGAGCCGAAGCCGGAGGTAGCGGTGTCAGCACGGACAGAGGCAGAGTTGGCTTCAAAAAGAAGATTTGGTCGGCCGGAGCCTGGTCGGGTCGTCCACTGGCGGAACCGACGCCGGAGTTGAACTACCGAGGCCTCAAGCCGGGCTGATGTCTTTGGGGGTCAGCTGGCCGAGGCCTCGGGGTGGCCGGCCGAGCCGTCTGCTTGAGCCGGATTCCTGGAGAAGACCCTGGCGGCGATGGCCCGGGTGTGGTGCTGATGTCGTCCTTCAGAGTGGGGATCCTCCAACCACGTCGCCGTCCGAGGCTAGGTCAGACCCCGCCGAAGGTGTAGTTGACGCCGAGATTGCTGCTGCCCCCTTCAACTGTCGACGTCCGAGCCTGCAGGATCGGGTTGTCTTGTAGTGTGTGTATGTTTTCTGCGGCCGCCGAGGCCCAAACACACTGTCATCGTGTTGTAAAGCTGCGTTTCTTTTCCTCTTGTTTCGAGTATCCGGACTTATTTGTCGGTAACAGAATCGTTTGTGCGGGCGAGAGTTGCTTTTCACGGAAGGTGACGAGTGAGGTATCTGTATCCCGGAGGCGTAGGAGTCCCTCGGCTCGGTCGGCCTTGCCGCTTACGCGCACTCTTACTCGTCCATAGGGTTCTGTCACCGACGCAGTCGAGAAGGCCCGAAAAACCGTTCCGGCAGAGGAGCTTTCGGGCGTGAAGACTTGTTCGGTCCGCGGAATCACTTATCCGAGCGCGAGTTACTTATCGCAGAAGGTGATGAGTGAGGTATCCGTATCCCGGAGGCGTAGGAGTCCCTCGGCTCGGTAAGCCTTGGTTGCTTACGTGTACTCCGTCGTCTTCAGGATCCACTTTCGAAGTAGTCGAAAAGCACGAAAGTCATTCTGGCAGAAAAGATTTTTTTTCTTTTTTCGAGGAAAATTTCGACGCAGAGGGGGTTCCCCCCTTCTAGCCCCCGAGGGAGGGTCGGGCTTTGCCGAGGCAAGGCTGACCCTTCCTTGACGACCAGACTTTGTGTGTGAACGGGGTGTACGAATAACTTGGAAGCATCTTAAGGGTAGAAGCGACGTAGCTATTGGATGTTCCAAGCGTTGCTGTAGACCTCGCCTTGACTGTTGGCCAGCTTGTATGTTCCGGGCTTCAGAATTTTGGCGACGACGAACGGCCCTTCCCAGGGAGGCGTGAGTTTGTGCCGCCCTCGGGTGTCTTGTCGCAGCCGAAGCACCAGGTCGCCCACCTGGAGGTCTCGGGACCGAACCCCTCGGGCGTGGTAGCGTCGCGGGGACTGCTGGTACCGCACCGAGTGTAGTAAGGCCATGTCCCGAGCCTCCTCCAGCTGGTCCAGTGAGTCTTCTCGATTAGCTCGATTGCTTTGGTCGGTGTAGGCCCTCGTCCTCGGGGAACCGTATTCTAAGTCTGTGGGCAAGATGGCCTCGGCCCCATAGACTAGAAAGAACGGTGTGAAGCCCGTGGCTCGGCTCGGCGTTGTCCTCAGACTCCAGACCACCGAGGGGAGCTCCTTCATCCATCGCTTGCCGAACTTGTTGAGGTCGTTGTAGATCCGAGGCTTGAGTCCTTGCAGAATCATGCCATTGGCACGTTCTACCTGCCCATTCGTCATGGGGTGAGCCACGACGGCCCAGTCCACCCGGATATGGTGATCCTCGCAGAAGTCCAGGAACTTTCTGCCGGTGAACTGGGTGCCGTTGTCGGTGATGATGGAGTTCGGGACCCCAAAGCGATGGATGATGTTGGTGAAGAACGCCACCGCCTATTCGGACCTGATGCTGTTTAGGGGTCGGACCTCGATCCACTTGGAGAATTTGTCGATGGCGACCAGCAGGTGCGTGTAGCCCCCGGGTGCCTTCTGCAAGGGGCCGACGAGGTCCAGGCCCCACACAGCAAACGACCAGGTGATGGGTATGGTCTGTAGAGCCTGAGCGCGCAGGTGGGTCTGCCTTGCGTAGAACTGACACCCTTCGCAGGTGCGGACAATTCTAGTGGCGTCGGCCACCGCCGTCGGCCAGTAGAAACCTTGTCGAAAGGCGTTTCCAACAAGGGTTCGAGGTGCTGCGTGATGGCCGCAAGCCCCCGAGTGTATCTCTTGTAAGAGCTCCTGACCTTCAGCGATGGAAATGCATCGCTGGAGGATGCCCGAGGGGCTGCGGTGGTAGAGCTCCTTCTCATCCCCCAGCAAGACAAACGACCTGGCACGCCGCGCCACTCGCCGAGCTTCGGCTTGGTCGAGGCGTAGCTCTCCTCGGTGGAGATATTGCAGGTACGGGGTCTGCCAGTTTTGATTAGGCGTGACCTCGCTCTGCTCCCCCTCGACGCGCAGTGCCTCACCCTCGGGGGCCGAGGGTACCTCGGGCTGAGCCGAGGGTGTCTCGGGTAGAGCCGAGGGTGCCTCGGGCCGAGCCGAGGGTACCTCGGGCTGAGCCGAGGGTGCCTCAGGCTGGGCCGAGGCCTCCTCGGGCTCGGGCGTGACGGAAGGTTGATGCAGGTCTCGGGAGAATACGTCCGGGGGAACTGTTGTTCGCCCCGAGGCTATTTTAGCCAGCTTGTCCGCAGTCTCGTTGTAGCGTCGGGCGATGTGGTTGAGCTCGAGCCCATAGAACTTGTCTTCCAGGCGCCGAACCTCATCACAGTAGGCTTCCATCTTCGGGTCGCGGCAGTGGGAGTTCTTCATGACATGGTCGATGACGAGCTACGAGTCACCGCGAGCGTCGAGGCGTCGGACCCCTAGCTCGATGGCGATTCGCAACCCGTTTACCAGAGCCTCGTACTCAGCCACGTTGTTGGACGCCGGGAAGTGGAGGCGTAGCACGTAGCGTAGGTGCTTCCCGAGGGGCGAGATGAAGAGCAGGCCCGTGGTGGCCCCCGTCTTCATCAGCGACCCGTCGAAAAACATGGTCCAAAGCTCCGGTTGGATCGGAGCTGTCGGGAGCTGGGTGTCGACCCATTCAGCCACGAAGTCCGCTAAGACCTGGGACTTGATGGCCTTTCGAGGGGCGAACGAGATCGTCTCGCCCATGATCTCCACCACCCACTTCGCAATTCTACCCGTGGCCTCTCGGGACTGGATGATCTCCCCCGGGGGGAAGGATGACACCACAGTCACCGGATGAGACTCGAAGTAGTGTCGCAACTTCCGCCTCGTCACGATCACCGCGTACAGCAGCTTCTGAATTTGTGGGTAGCGGATCTTGGTCTCGGATAGTACCTCACTGATGAAGTAGACTGGCCTCTGAACGGGCAATGCATGCCCCTCTTCTCGTCTCTCAACCACAATCGCGGTGCTAACCACCTGAGTGGTAGCAGCGACGTAGATCAAGAGGGCTTCTCCGGCAGCGGGGGGCACCAAGACGGGCGCGTTCGTGAGGAGCGCCTTCAGGTTCCCGAGGGCTTCCTCGGCCTCAGGGGTCCAAGCGAAGCACTCGGCCTTCCTTAAGAGGCGGTACAGAGGCAGGCCTCTTTTGCCGAGGCGCGAGATGAAACGGCTCAGAGCCGCGAGGCATCCCATGACCCTCTGTACGCCTTTCAAGTCCTTGATGGGCCCCATGCTGGTGATGGCTGCGATCTTCTCCGGGTTGGCTTCGATGCCCCGCTCGGAGACGATGAACCCCAAGAGCATGCCTCAGGGGACCCCGAAGACACACTTTTCGGGATTGAGCTTCACACCTTTCGCCTTGAGACATCGGAATGTCACTTCAAGGTCGGAAAGGAGGTCGGAGGCTTTCCTCGTCTTGACTACGATGTCATCGACGTAGGCCTCGACCGTTCGGCCGATGTGTTCGCCGAATACATGGTTCATGCATCGCTGGTACGTTGCACCCGCATTCCTCAAACCAAACGACATGGTAACATAGCAGTACATGCCGAAGGGTGTGATGAAAGAAGTCGCGAGCTGGTCGGACTCTTTCATCCTGATCTGGTGATACCCTGAGTAGGCATCGAGGAAAGACAGGGTTTCGCACCCAGCAGTGGAGTCCACGATTTGATCGATGCGAGGCAGAGGGTAGGGAACTTTCGGACATGCTTTGTTTAGACCAGTGTAGTCTACGCACATCCGCCATTTCCCCCCTTTCTTTCTCACAAGCACACGGTTGGCAAGCCATTCGGGATGGAATACCTCTTTGATGAACCCTGCCGCCATTAGCTTGTGGATCTCCTCGCCTATGGCTTTGCGCTTTTCTTCGTCGAATCGGCGCAGAGGCTGCTTCACGGGTCGAGCTCCAGCTCGGATATCCAGTGAGTGCTCGGCGACTTCCCTCGGTATGCCGGGCATGTCCGAGGGACTCCACGCGAAAACGTTGGCGTTTGCACGGAGAAAGTCGACGAGCACTGCTTCCTATTTGGGGTCGAGCTCGGAGCCGATCCGGATCTGCTTGGAGGCGTCGTTGCAGGGGTCGAGAGGGACGGACTTGACCGTCTCCGCTGGCTCGAAGTTGCCGGCGTGGCGCTTCACGTCGGGCGCCTCCCTAGAGAGGCTCTCCAGGTCGGCGATGAGGGCCTCGGACTCGGTGAGGGCCTCGGCGTACTCCACGCACTCCACGTCGCATTCGTACGCGTGTCGGTACGTGGTCCCGACGGTGATGACCCCGTTGGGGCCCGACATCTTGAGCTTGAGGTAGGTGTAGTTGGGGACGACCATGAACTTGGCGTAGCATGGCCTCCCCAGCACTGCGTGGTAGGTTCCTCGAAACCCGACCACTTCGAACGTGAGGGTCTCCCTTCGAAAGTTGGAGGGCGTCCCAAAGCAGACGGGTAGATCGAGTTGTCCGAGGGGTTGGACGCGCTTCCCGAGGATGATCCCGTGGAAAGGCGCAGCGCCCGTCCGGACCGAGGACAGATCGATCCGCAGGAGCCCGAGGGTCTCGGCGTAGATGATGTTGAGGCTGCTGCCTCCGTCCATGAGGACCTTGGTGGGCCTGACGTTGCCGATGATGGGGTCGACAATGAGCGGGTATTTCCCTGGGCTCGGCACGTGGTCGGGATGGTCGGCCCGGTCGAAGGTGATGGGCTTGTCGGACCAGTCTAGGTAGACTGGCGCCGCCACCTTTACCGAGCAGACCTCCGACGCTCTTGCTTGCGGTGCCGAGCCGAGGCGTTTGCCACTTGCCCCCCGTAGATCATGAAGCAGTCGTGGACCTCGGGGAACTCTCCCGCCTTGTGATCTTCCTTCTTGGCGTCGACGAGGGCCTTGCCACTCTCCGCGAGTGGCCCGGCCTTGTGAAAGTGGCGTCGAAGCATGGCACACTCCTCGAGGGTGTGCTTGATGGGCCCCTAATGATAGGGGCACGGCTCCTTGAGCATCTTGTCGAAGAGGTTGGCACCTCCGGGAGGTTTCCGAGGGTTCTTGTACTCGGCGGCGGCGACAAGGTCCGCGTCGGCGGCGTCGCGTTTCGCTTGCGACTTCTTCTTGCCTTTCTTCTTGGTGCCGCGCTGAGTTGACGCCTCGGGAACATCTTCCGGTGGGCGGCCCTGGGGCTGCTTGTCCTTCCGGAAGATGGCCTCAACCGCCTCCTGGCCAGAGGCGAACTTGGTGGCGATGTCCATCAGCTTGCTCGCCCTGGTG
Source organism: Zea mays (assembly GCF_902167145.1). NCBI lineage: Eukaryota > Viridiplantae > Streptophyta > Magnoliopsida > Poales > Poaceae > Zea > Zea mays. The sequence goes on along the minus strand of NC_050102.1, from coordinate 4,085,801 downwards.
GGGGTCTTGCGACCCAGCTTGCTCACCAGGTCGCGGTAGGTGGTGCCGGCAAGGAACGCGCCGATGACATCCGAATCGGTGACGTTGGGCAGCTCGGTGCGCTGCTTCGAGAATCGCCGGATGTAGTCCCGAAGAGATTCTCCCGGCCGCTGGCGGCAGCTTCGGAGATCCCAGGAGTTTCTAGGGCACACGTACGTGCCTTGGAAATTGCCGGCGAAGGCTTGGACCAGGTCGTCCCAGTTGGAGATCTGCCCCGGAGGCAGGTGCTCCAGCCAGGCTCGAGCGGTGTCGGAGAGGAACAGGGGGAGGTTACGGATGATGAGATTATCATCGTCCGTTCCACCCAGTTGGCAGGCCAGCCGATAGTCCGCGAGCCACAGTTCCGGTCTAGTCTCCCCTGAGTACTTTGTGATAGTAGTCAGGGTTCAGAACCGGGTCGGGAACGGCGCCCGTCGTATGGCGCGGCTGAAAGCCTGTGGACCGGGTGGTTCGGGCGAAGGACTCCGATCCTCCCCACTATCGTAGCGTCCCCCACGCCTGGGGTGGTAGCCTCGGCGCACCCTGTCGTCGAGGTGGGCCCGACGGCTGTGATGATGGTGCTCGTTGCCGAGGCGACCCGGGGCCGCAGGCACTGTGTTGCGCGTGCGCCCGGTATGGACCGAGGCTTGACGCATGAATCGGGAAGTCGCGGCGCGATGTTCCGTGGGGTACCCCTGCCTTCAGGAGGTGGAGCTTTCGGCCCGTCGGACCGTGGCGTCCTCCTGGAGATTCTTGAGCTCTCCCTGGATACGCCGCCCCTCGGTGGTTGATGGCTCCGGCATCGCGCGGAGAAGTATTGCCGCCGCAGCCAGGTTCTGGCCGACTCCACTGGAATCCGGCGGTGGCCTTACCCTGACGTCGTCGGCGATGCGGTGCTGGATGCCCTGGGGGAGATGACGTGCTTCTCCGGCCGGAGGTTGGCCCGCCCATTCCTGCCCAATGTCCCAGCGGATCGGCACAAGCGTTCCTGCTCCCTCGTCAAGCCTGGCCTGCATCTCGCGGATTTGCTCGAGCTGTGGGTCAGGACCCCCCGCCGGGATGGGGACCACAGCTAGCTCCCGAAGGATGTCGACGCGAGGCACGGGCCTAGGGGGATCACCGTTCTCCGGCATACCAAGATGGTTGCCTTCGCCGGGACCCCCTAGATCGACGTGGAAACATTCGCGACTTGGGCCGCAGTCCTCGTCGTCGAGGCTGCGGCTACCGTCGGAACAGTCGGAAAGGCAGTAGTCGCATGCGGTCATGAAGTCCCGCATGGCGCTGGGGTTACCAAGTCCAGAGAAATCCCAATAGAGGTCGGGCTCGCCATCTTCCTCGGACCCCGAGGGCCCGTAGGTCGAGACGGCCGTCAGCCGGTCCCAGGGTGACCGCACACGATACCCTAGAGGGTTTGGACTCGCCTCTATGAGAGTGTCCACCGAAGCGGAGTTGCTTGGCGGGTCGAGGCCGAATCCAAAAGACGCGAGATGGGAATCGGTCGGTACCTTTTGGTCGACGGGTGGTGACGAAGTCGCGTCAGGGACTGACTGCACTGTCGTCTTAGGTACGAGGGTGACGCTCAGCAAGTCCTTCGCGAGCGTGCCGGTGTCGTCCGTTTGCTTGAGGTTGGTGTGTTGCGGGGAGACGACGCTCGTCTTCGTCTCAGACGCGAGGCCGATGTCCGACGCGCTCCCCGTTGGGGCGCCGGCACCGTCGACTTGCTCGACAGCCAACGAGGTGCCGCCTCCCGCTTGGCCTTGGTTGCCCCGCCTCCTCCTCCGTCGGCGGGGGAGGGGACGGGACGAGCCCGAATGTCGTCCTTCCACCACGTGGGGAAGGCGTCGTCCATTTCCCCGCCGGCGGGCGGGTTGTCGACCGCCATTGTCGCTGTCGCGTGGCGGGGAAATGAGTATCATGTCATAGCTACCGTTGAGGGACATGAACTCGAGGCTCCCGAAATGGAGCACCGTCCTGGGTTGGAGAGGTTGCTGGAGACTGCCCATCTGGAGCTTGACGGGAAGCTGTTCGTCAACACGCAGCAGGCCCCTACCTGGCGCGCCAACTGTCTGTGTTTCGAAACCCGGGGGGTCCCTGGACCGACGAGTAAATCGTCGCCGCGTGCCCCAGCCCAGATGGGTCGGCGCGAGGCGGAACGCGAAGGGGGGAGAGAAGCAGCTGGAGGGAGACAGGCGTGGGAGGTGGAACCCGTGGCCTTCGTGTTAGCCCCGCGCCTAGGTCGGGTGCGCTTGTAGTAGGGGGTTACAAGCGTCCACGCGGGAGGGAGCGAGCGGCCTTGCGCGAGCGCCGTCCCGTCCTTCCCCGCGCGGCCAACCCTCTGTAAGAGGGCCCTGGACCTCCCTTTTATAGGCGTAAGGAGAGGATCCAGGTGTACAATGGGGGTGTAGCAGTGTGCTAACGTGTCTAGCGGTGGAGAGCTAGCGCCCTAAGTACATGCCATCGTGGCAGCCGGAGAGGTTTTGGCACCCAGTTCGTGTGAAGTCGTGGTCATCGGAGGAGCGCTGGAGCCTGGCGGAGGGACAGCTGTCGGGGTTGTCGAGTCCTTGCTGACGTCCTCTTGCTTTCGTAAGGGGGCTGAGAGCCGCCGTCGTCACAGGGCATGCGGGGCGCCATCATTGCTCGTATGGTGGAGCGAGCCAGATGGGACGCCGGTCTTGTTCCCCGTAGCCTGAGTCAGCTCGGGGTAGGGTAATGATGGCGCTTCCTGTTGACGTGGTCGGTCCGTGCCCTAGGTTGGGCGAGGTGGAGGCTCCTCCGAGGTCGAGGTCGAGTCTGTCTTCCGAGGTCGAGGTCGAGTCCGAGACCCCGGGTCGGATGGGGCGGAGACCGTCGGCTGCGGCCAGGGCTGAGTCCGAGCCCTGGGGTCGGGCGAAGTGGAGTTCGTCGTCCTCCGGGGTTGAGCCCGAGTCCGAGCCCTGGGGTCGGGTGAAGCGGAGTTCGTCGTCTTCCGAGGCTGAGCCCGAGTCCGAGCCCTGGGGTCGGGCAGAGCGGAGTTCGTCGTCTTCCGGGGCTGAGCCCGAGTCCGAGCCCTGGGGTCGGGCGAAGCGGAGTTCGTCGTCTTCTAGGGCTGAGCCCGAGTCCGAGCCCTGGGGTCGGGCGAAGCGGAGTTTCCTATGACGCCTGAGGCCGGACTTGGCCGCTGTCAGCCTCACTCTGTCGAGTGGCTCAGCAGTCGGAGCGGCGCTGTCCTCTTGTCAGACCGGTCAGTGGAGCGGCGAAGTGACTGCGGTCACTTCGGCTCTGTCGACTGGAGGGCGTGCGTCAGGATAAAGGTGATAGGCCACCTTCGCATTAAGTGCCCCTGCGATTTGGTCGGTTGGCGTGGCGATATAGCCAAGGTTGCTTCTTGGTGAAGACTGGGCCTTGGGCGAGCCGAAGGTGTGTCCGTTGCTGGAGGGGGTCCTCGGGCGAGACGTAGGTCCTCCGGGGTCGGCTGCCCTTGCCCGAGGCTGGGCTCGGGCGAGGCATGATCGTGTCCTTCAAATAGACCGATCCTTGACTTATTCGCACCCATCCGGCCTTTGCAGCTTTGTGCTGATGGGGGTTACCAGCTGAGATTTAGGAGCCTTGAGGGTACCCCTAATTATGGTGGTCCCCGACAAGTTTTCACTCCATAAACTGCATGAGTCTTCTGAAAACCATACCTTTTCAACCATGACTCCGATTTTAGTGGTTCTCGTTCCCGCGATCTCGTAGCAACGCGTAGATCATTATTATGCAGTATGTTCTTATGTTTGGTGTGATGTTAATTTTGTCTATACTATGTTTGTTTGTATTGCTACGACTAGCGCGAGGTTTCGAGGATCTGAAGAATCAACCTGGTAACTGGAATCTCAAGTGCCAGGCAAGTTGTGCCCTTGATCACTTCTTTTACCCATTCATGTTCTTATTATTCATAATGATCTGCATAGGATAATTTTGCTGGGACCCAATAGGTTACCCTAGATTTGACTATCTTTATACCTTGTTTCACCATTGGTTTTACTACTAAATTTTTGGGTAGTACATGCTATTGCTTTATGTGGCTTTGGGTATAGAGATATTCATCACTCATTTTTACACTTGTTATTATCTGTTCATTATTTTATGTTCATGATAAGATCATTATGTTAATGGGAACATGGAGAACCACCCGGGAAAACAGTGCTACCACAAGGGTTTAATGGGACGCCCTTGGCTGATTAACTAGGAAAGCTAGTGGAGGGCTACCTTACCCGAAAGGGGCAAGGGCAGTAGGGGAGTGGTCAGTGTAGGGAGGTCCTTGGGTTGATTTTGCTACGATGGCAGTCAGACGAGGGATTCCTGCACTGGAGCTTCCTATAAACTGTAGCGGGTAGTCTAAAGCTAGTGGAACTTTGTAAAGGCCTCGTAGTGGTACCCTGCCTCGCTTCCTTGGTAGAGGTGTATGGGGTCTGATCAACTCCGTGGCAAATGGGTAACACGACTTGTGGGTAAAGATGCGCAACCTCTGCAGAGTGTAAAACTGGTATACTAGCCGTGCTCACGGTCATGAGCGGCTCGGACACTCACATGATTAATTTATGGAACTTAAACTTAATCTGTCATCTCATTGCATTTGGAATTATTTTATTATTACCTTTACTTATTATTTCTAAGGTTTGGTATTTACTTACACTTAGTAATTGCTAATAAAATTTTGACCAACTTCTAAAAGCAATGCTCGGCTTCAGCCTTTATTTCATTGATCAGCCCTACACTTCATGAACTCCCACCTTTGGCGAGTTCATGCCACATTATTCCCCACGACTTGTTGAGCTATGAACGTATGTGAGCTCACTCTTGCTGTCTCACACCCCCCCACAGGAGAAGAGCAGGTGGTTTAGGAGGAGCCACAAGGCGAGGAGTATGATCTGATCTAGGTGGCGTTTCTCAGTCGACATTGGCGCCGACGATCCTTAGTTCGTTTTATATTCATTATTTTATTTTGTAATAAGTCTTCCGCTATGTAATAAACACTCTTGTCGGTGTTTCGAGACCGGGGGGTCCCTGGGCCGACGAGTGAGTGTCGTCGCGTGCCCCAGCCCAGATGGGTCGAGCGCGAGGGCGAGCGCGAAGGGGGGAGAGCGAGGCGGCCGGAGACCGGCGTGAGAGAGGTGGGAATCCCGCGGCCTTCGTGTTCGTCCCGCGCCCAGGTCGGGTGCGCTTGCAGTAGGGGGTTACAAGCGTCCACGCGGGAGAGGGAGCGAGCGGCCCCAAGCGAGCACCTGTCTCGTCCTCGTCCCCGCGCAGCCAACCTTCTCTAAGAGGGCCCTGGTCCTTCCTTTTATAGGCGTAAGGAGAGGATCCAGGTGTACAATGGGGGTGTAGCAGAGTGCTACGTGTCTAGCGGGGGAGAGCTAGCGCCCTAAGTACATGCCGTCGTGGCAGCCGGAGAGATTTTGGCACCCAGCTGGCGTGATGTCGTGGCCGTCGGAGGAGCGATGGAGCCTGGCGAAGGGACAGCTGTCGGAGCGGTTGGGTCCTTGCTGACATCCTCTTGCTTCCGTAAGGGGGCTGAGAGCCGCCGTCGTCACAGAGCATGCGGGGCGCCATCATTGCCTATCTGGCGGAGCTAGCCAGATGGGACGCCGGTCTGGTTCCCTGCGGCCCCGAGTCAGCTCGGGGTAGGGTGATGATGGCGCCTCCTGTTGACGTGGCTGGCCTGCGCCCTAGGTTGGGCGATACGGAGGCTCCTCCGAAGCCAAGGTCGAGTCTGTCTTCCGTGGCCGAGGCCGAGTCCGAGCCCCTGGGTCGGGCGAGGCGGAGGTCGTCGGCTGAGGCCAGGGCGGAGTCCGAGCCCTGGGGTCGGGCGAAGCGGAGTTCGTCGTCTTCTGGGACTTAGCCCGAGTCCGAGCCCTGGGTCGGGCGGAGCGGAGTTCGCCGTCTTCCGGGACTTAGCCCGAGTCTGAGCCCTGGGTCGGGCGGAGCGGAGTTCGCCGTCTTCCGGGACTTAGCCCGAGTCCGAGCCCTGGGTCGGGCGGAGCGGAGTTCGCCGTCTTCCGGGGCTGAGCCCGAGTCCGAGCCCTGGGTCGGGCGAAGCGGAGCTTCCTATGGTGCCTCCGGCGGGGCCTGACTGCCTGTCAGCTTCACTCTGTCAAATGGCACCGCAGTCGGAGTGGCGCAGGCGGCGCTGTCCTTCTGTCAGGCCGGTCAGCGGAGCGGCGAAGTGACGGCGGTCACTTCGGCTCTACCGGGGGCGCGCGTCAGGATAAAGGTGTTAGGCCACCTTTGCATTAAATGCTCCTGCGACTTGGTCGGTCGGTGCGGCGATTTAGTCAGGGTTGCTTCTTAGCGAAGGCTGGGCCTCGGGCGAGCCGGAAATATGTTCGCCGTTGGAGGGGGGCCTCGGGCGAGACGGAAATCCTCCGGGGTCGGCTGCCCTTCTCCGAGGCTAGGCTCGGGCGAGGCGTGATCGAGTCGCTCGAATGGACTGATCCCTGACTTAGTCGCACCCATCAGGCCTTAGCAGCTTTATGCTGATGGGGGTTACCAGCTGAGAATTAGGAGTCTTGAGGGTACCCCTAATTATGGTCCCCGACAGTAGCCCCCGAGCCTCGAAGGGAGTGTTAGCACTCGCTTGGAGGCTTTCGTCGCACTTTTTTGCAAGGGGACCAGCCTTTCTCGGTTGCGTTTTGTTCCGGTGGGTGCGCGCGAGCGCACCCGCCGGGTGTAGCCCCCGAGGCCTCGGAGGAGTGGTTTCACTCCTTCGAGGTCTTAATGCCTCACGTAATGCTTCGGCTGGTCTGGTTGTTCCCTCATGCGAGCTGGTCGTAGCCCGGGTGTACGGTCGGGTCCCAAGTTCTCGGGCTGGTATGTTGACGCTGTCAACGGTTCGGCCGGAGCCGGGTTTGCGAGAGCAGCCCCCGAGCCTCTGCACAGGGCGAGAGGGCGATCAGGGACAGACTCGGCTTTTTTACATACGCCCCTGCGTCGCCTTTCCGCAAGGAGGAGGGGGGGAAAGCGCCATGTTGCCCTCGATGGGCGCCGAACATGGTGTCTCCGGTGAGCTGCAAGCGGGTAATCCGAGTGGACGTCCGTGCCCCGTTCGTTAGGGGTCGGCTAGGGGCCCAGAGGCACGCCCAAAAGTACCTGCGGGTGATCTGCCGGACCCGGTCCCCTAGCGACGGGGTCCGAGGGCTCGATGCCTCCCTCTGATGGGATTCCGTTACAAGATCGCTCCCGCTGGTCTCGGAAATGTCCTAGGGTACCTCGGGAGCGCAGCCCGAGCCTTGGTTATGTATCGAACGTACCCATGGTCATCCCTCGCTCAGCGTCTGAGGCGGCTGTGAACCCTTCGGGGGCCAGCCTTCGAACCCCTGATCAGTAATGGGCACAGAGCCCGAGTAGCCTGAGGCGGTCGTGGAACCCTTCGGGGGGCCGGCCTTCGAACCTCTGACCAGTAGTGGGTGTAGGGCCCACGCGATCTGAGGCGGCTGTCGAACCCTTCGGGGGGGGCCAGCCTTCGAACCTCTGATCAGTAGGGAGGCTCGGAGCCTAGTTCCTTCACGGGGAAGGACCCTTTTCGGGGTATCCCCCTTTCCCGGTCCCTGTTGCAAGAGAGAGAGAAAGAGGAAAAAAAGGAAAAGGATACGAAATCGAACGACGCGGCGTACCTTTACTGGCGCGGTCATTATGGCGAAGGCGAAACGTCGCCCGCTTCTCCTGCCAGAGGCACCGCCTGTCCCGCCGCGGAGTTAATGCGACGGGGCGAGTGGTCGGCGGGGCGACCGTTGCGCGTGCGCGAGTCGTCCGGGGAACGGCTGTTCGCTTTGCGTTTTCGAATCCCGCGTCCGGTCTGGGCGGAACATTTGAACCGGTCTCGCCTTGGTCTTTATATACCCGGGAGAGGGTCTGGTGACGGTTCTTTGTTCCGCTTCCTGCTTCCTTCTTAGGTTTTCGTAACCCGAGAGACTTAGCCAGAGAAGAGGAAACCGCCCTTCCTGCCCCTTGCGCCGCCATCCCTTCCGCTCGGTGATGGCTGACCGGGTGACCATCATCTCGCCGCGCGATCCATGGCCTTTTTCCACGGTGACGGCGAGTGATCTGGAGGATTTGGTTGGCGAGGGTTTACTTCGCCCTCTCACCGATGAGCAACGACCGGAATGGATTCCTCCCGTGGGCGGAGCCGCTCCGTCCCCACCGCCGGGGTACATCGTGAGCTTCGTCTCCTTCCACGAGCGGGGATTCGGTGTGCCGGCGGGCCGCTTTATGCGGGCGATCCTGCACCACTACGGGGTGGAGGTGCACAACCTCACCCCCAACTCCATCTCGTAGGCCACCATCTTCGTAGCGGTGTGCGAGGGGTACTTGGGGATCGCCCCCCATTGGGATTTGTGGACCCATCTCTTTTTCGCGGAGTTTTTTGCCTCGCCGACGGGGGAGAGGAAAGTCCGCGCAGCGGTGCGGGTCGGCGGCTGCACCCTCCTGCTGAGGCAGTCGCGGGCATCGCTGTATATTCCTGCCATCCTCGCGTCCTCGAACAAGGGGTGGCAGCGCCGGTGGTTCTACCTCCGGAATGACGGCGAGTTGCTCCCGCCGTTCTCCCAGCGAGTAGTCACCACTGCCGCCGACGCTTGGCGCCACGGGACCCCGCACGAAAGACAGAAGAACCTCGAACCCCTTCTCCAGGCCTTGGAGGCGTTGCGGAAGGGGGGACTCACCGCTGCGGGAGTGATTGCCGCCATCCACCGTCGGAGGGTGCTTCCCTTGGCGGAGCGACGGCTGTCGCTTTGGGAGATGACACCGGAGGCTGACTTGGTGGGCTCGCGGATGTCCTCTGATCCTCTTCCCTTCGACGCCCTCCACGGGCGGGTGTCCGTCGCGTTGGGGAAGCCGGACCCCACCGCCTACTCCCAGCTTTTGATGCGCCCAGACCAAGGGTGCGTGACTCTGGTGAGTGTCCGCTTCTTCCTTCCTCTTGCATCGGGTTGCTCCTGGTTCTTACGATTGGGTTTTTCCCCCTTCTTCAAGAGGTGGGGTGGCACAAGCCTTCCCTGCCACGGGTCCCACAGGATGCGGTGGACCGAGCAGCGCGGCAGGTCGCCGTGGAGGAGAAGAAGAAGAAGAAGGACGCGGAGAGGGCCCGGGCCCGTGAGCGGAGGCGGGCTCGAGACGCCTTGGAGAAGCTTCGTCGCCGGCAGGAGAGGGAGGGTCTCCCGAGGGAGCCGTCGCCGGAAATGCCCGACGACGACGACGATGATGAAGATGATGACGAGGAGGACGACATGGCTGCACGCCTCGGCCTCAGCCCCGGCTTGGGGTTTGGCCAGGAGCCGTCAAACCAGCCCCCGAGCGGGCTGATGCCGTCAGTCCCCGGGGTCGGGACGCCGAGGTCCCAGCCCGAGGGGCGGGGGCAATCCGAGAGGGTACCGGACCCCTCGGCTGGAAGAGCTGAGGCGACCCCGGGGGGCCAGGCCGGAGCGTCTGCTCCCCGAGAGCCACCGCCCGCGCCGGCAGCGCAGGGGAGCGACCCTCAGGTCGCCGTGACAGTGCCTGGGCAGTCCGCCCCCCGGGCGTCCAGGGCGCTCAAAGCAAGGGTGGTGCCGAAGCTGCCGGCGAAGCGGACCTCGGCGGTGGTTCCGGGGGTCGAGGTCCAAGAGACTTCCCCCAGGCACGGTTGATCATGGCCCGGAGCGGGTAAGTATCTCGGAATGTCTTCGTCCTGGCTTTTCATTCATATGTCCCGGCCGTGATTTTCCTTTTTCCCTCAGCAAGCGGAGCCATGGCCAGACCAACCTGGCACCCCGGAAGGCCCTTAAGACGGCGCCGGCTTGCGTGGCCAGCGCCGCTCCAGGCCTTGCCGTCCAGCCGACCTTCTCGCAAGGCATTCCACCGCAGGGGGCTCAGGCGGCACTGGTCGCCATGGAGCAGGTTCCTGAGGCTGGCTCTTCTGCCGAGGCGGCCATTGTGATAGGGGAGGCGGCTGACGCTGACGTGGTCCCGAGCCCACCGGACGTGTCGGCCATGTCGGCGCCTGCCGCTACTGAAGTCGCCGCCGCCCCCGTCGGAGAGCGATCGGTTGCTGCCGACGTTGAGACGGCTGATGCATCGACGCTTGGTGCCTCGGAAGAGGGGGGCGTGGAGACGTAATCCGTCCCGCCGGGCGGCGGCCTCGTCGCTGTGCGGCAGAGCTCCGAGGGCCGGCGCCAGTTGCTCCGGTTCCGGACCCGTGAGGCCTCGGACCCCGTCTTCGTTCTCAACGATGAACGGGAGGACCAGTCCTGGGATGAGCTCCGCGAGTGTGCTGAAGCAACGGTGGGGTCGCTCCGGTCGTCGCTGGAGGTTTTCTGCAGGGACATCCCCAAAATCCTCCAGGTAACGGTTTCAGGCATACCTTTTCTCTTCTGTGACCGAGGCGTTCTTCGTGACGCCCCGCTTCCTTCCCTCAGGATCTGACGGATCGGAGCGCCGCCAAGTCGTCGTTCATCCGCCGCGAGGTCGACGTCTGGGGCTCGCTGCGATCCCTGAGGACCTCGCTCGCCGGGGCTACTGCGCGCCTTTCTCAGCAGGGTGCCGAGGTAGCGGACCTCCAGTTGCTCTGCACCGACCTGAGAGCCGAGGCAACAGCGGCGCGCGCGGAAACGGCCGCGGTGCGCGCAGAAGCGCAACGGCAGCGGTCGGAGCTCGACCGGGTCGTCGAGGAGCGGGACCAATCTCGGGGCAGGGCTGCCGAGGCCGAAAGCCGGGCCGAAACCCTTGCAGCTGACTTAGCCGTAGCCTAGGTCGCAGCCTCGGAGCAGCGTGCCCGAGCCGGAGGTATGCCTTGGCCATCCTTGGTTTTCGTTCCTGTTTGTTTCCTCTGCTTGTGTTTGAGATCTTTCTTCTGGCTGTTCGCAGAGCTCGAGTCCGCCCTTGATGAGTCCGCCAAGGCACTTGCCGAGGCGCTTGCCGGGGCGGCCGAGCAGAGGGAGGCTGACCACGCGGCCATGTCCGAAGCCGTCTCGGACGTTTACCGGATCCTTGGCTTCGGTGACGTTCCCTCAGGAAGCTCCCCTCAAAGTCGCCTCCAAGTCTTGGGCGATCATGTGCGCGGCAGACTCCGCGAGGCGCTACACCACGGCGTCAGGCGGGCCTTCGCCGTGCTCGCTTCCCACTACGTTGTGGACCTGGAGCGGGTTAGCGAGGGGTATTGCCTTCCCAACGAAGATGAAGCCACCCTGGCAGAAGTCCAGAGGCTCGATGCGGCCGCCGCGGGTCCGAGCGCAGTGCTGGCGACCACCTTTGAGGCAGAGATCCTCCCACCTGTGCCGTCGCCGGAAGCCGAGATGGACCTCGTTGAAGGTAGGGATGAAAACGAACGGGAATGGGCGGGAAACTACCTCTCCCGTTTCCGTTACCATATTTTTTTTACCGAAAACGGGAGCAGGAGCGAGAAAGGCGGTAGCGAAAACGGTTGCGGAATATATGGGTTTACGAAAACGAACACATACGAACGAATATTCAACGAAAACGGACGGTAGCCGGACAGCAGCCGGATGCACACAGGCGCAGTGCAGTTGTCGGCCATCTTTTTTTGTTCAGATATGTCTCATGCAATGACAATAACAATGACACAGGCACACTGCAGTTGCACACATATTTAAGCACACATAATGACAAATTTGTTGTTGCCGCATAGAACAGTTTGAGCTTTCCATTTAACTGTCTAACTGAGCACTGAGGAGTGTACTAAACTAATAACTAAAAGCAAGAGCAACTACAAGACGGCGGCGTGGCGCTGAACGCCTGAACCTGTGAACCGTTGCACGCAGAAAGGAGAAGCCGAGATGCGAGCACTCGAGCAGGGTCGGCCGGCCAGGTCCCAGGCGCCGCTGCCGCAACCTGGCCACCTGCTGCTGCTGCCGCAAGCTGGGGCTGGCTGGGGGCTCTGTAGTGCTGCTGCCGCCGGCCGCCGCAGACCCGCAGTGGCTGGCTGGTGGCTTCTACGGTGCTGCCTGCTGGTGGACGTATGGACGAACGAGGTAAATGGCTAGCTAGTGTCGTGGACTCGTGGTGGACTGGTGGGCCGTGGGCGGTGGACAAGGGGCAAGGCCTGTAGGCTGTAACTAGCGTGGGCCAATCTGCCAATGTTTAATGGGCTTTGCATCCGGGAAAATATGGGAAATTCCCGGTATAATACGGGATATCGTAAATACGGGCGGGAAACACTCTCAACCGTTTTCGGACCCGTTCGCGGACATACCTATCCCGGTTCCCGTACCGTTTTCTTATTTTCCCGAAAAAACGAAAACGAACGGTTCAAAACGGGAATACGGTATGGGATGGGACGGTATTTTTCCTGATCGTTTTCATCCCTAGTTGAAGGTGGGGACGGAGCTGAAGGCGCGGCTCCTTCCCAAGGCGACGCCTAACTTGTTGGAACAGTTTCTGTTGGATGCGCGTGTGTCTTTCTGCGGCCGCTGAGGCCTGAACACTTTGTTACCGTTGCATGAAGTCGTACTCCTTTTCTTTTTATTTTGTGTGTCCGGCTTCGCCTGTCAGTAGCAGGGTGGCTTCCCCAAGTAGGGGTCACTTTTCGTGGCGGGTGACGAGTGAGATGTCCCTAACCCGGAGGCATGGGAGTACCTCGGCTCGGTCGACCTTGCCACTTACATGCACCCACGTTCGCTCCTTGGGGTCCTGCTTCTGACATAGCCGGGGGAACGTAAAAGCCTTTTTGATTGAAAATTTTGGACGCAGAGGGGTTCCCCAATCTAGACGCAGAGCGATAATGTAACACCCCAGGTGTTACTCAGGGTGTCCACCCCAGGGTTACCCCCTTTTTCACCCATTATCACATGAAGATTGAATTGGGCAAAGTATACCAAACTTGGAATTCTAGGTCCTAAGCAAGTGTAACCCACCTTGGATGTCATGCCCTGGCTTATCATGCACATCTAAGTGGGGATCTCCCCAAAACCCTAAAGCAAAACCCCCATAGGCAATGGGAGCCCTAATTGAAGCCATGACCAAAAGATCATGTAAACCTTATGATCATGGTTTGGGCCAAATATAAAAGTTGTAATATACTTAATAACCTACAATTAATAGTAAGGAAGTACCCCCAAAAAGTTTTCAGAAAAGCCCTAAAAAGTTCACCTAAGATTCAGCACAAGGGAGAATTCAGTTTTTGCCTAAGTACAAAAACTAACCTTTGCACAAAGACTCCACATGTTCACCTTAATCCCCTTTTCAAAACCCTTCGACCCAATTGACAAAATGGCGCCAAATTAACCCTAGAACACCCTGGAAAGAGATGACACCTACCCTAGGGCGCTAGACACGACTTGACACCCCTTTTGTCTCGGTTCGGGCTCAGCTGACACAGCAAACTTCTCCCCTCTCTATCTCCCTACCCCTACCATATCTCGACTTGGAACTCACAGCGAAAAGATAGGATTTGGAGCAGAGAAGCGACCGTACACAGTGACTTTGCCAAGATACGCACGCTATGGCGCTCTAATCGGCCGTTGAACCATGGCAGAAGCAAGCTTCCACGTGTTCGACGCGAGCTGGCATCCGGGGGCGCGCTCAGAGCACGCCCGTGCGCGAACCCCCGCGCGCCCGCAGCCGCCCGTGACCACGCCCGCGCCACGGCTATAAAGCCCGCCCCAGTGCTTGGCTGCCTTCCCCGTTGCATCCTCCGTACCTCGCCGGACTTGCCCGAGCCAGCCATTACCTCCGGCGACCTCCCCGCGACCCGCCAGTGCCGCCCGAGAGCAACCACCGTGGCCAGCCCCTCTCCCGTCCTCCTCCGTTCGATCCAAGCCCTCAGATAGTTTCCTGGTGAGGCCGAGAGACTTGCTCAAGCTTAACCCGTGGACCCGCGTCACCGGAATAACTCAATCGTGCTCACCGGAGTTCAAAGACCCGCCGGCGCACGTGGACCGGGTAAGCCCCTGCACCGTTTTCAAATTCCTTGCGCGCATGGCCTCTGTGTCACCCCGTGAAGCTCCTCGTGCACCCTAATTGAACTATACCGCCGTGGTTTGGCCTGAGCAGGAGCCACCGACGACCCCCGCCGCCTGTGCTCGTGGCCAGGGTAGCTCCGACCACCTCCGACACCGACCCGCACACCGACGTGACCGTCGCGACCTCCCGGACGTCACTGACCACCCCGCCGGAGCTCTACTGCCGCCGGTAAGCCCCACCGCCGTAATCTATACCGCGGGTACTATTTAAGCCGGTCAGGGAGCGCGGGTTAGATTTCAGTTAAGTCCAGGGGGCTTTGCGCAATGTCAGTGACCCAAGCCAATAGTGGACCAAGGGCTGTTCTGTGAGAAAAGAAAAGGAAAAAAACCCCAGGGGCCTCAACGTAAACCTGTTTTCTTTTCCATTTTCGAATTTCTTTTCTTTTTGTTATAACAGATAGCTAAATAAATGCATAACTCGAAGAATAATCCTCCAAAAATGTTCAAACCAATTTTGCTAGATTCTGGAATTCATGAACTATCAGATAAAAATAATAGAACCTATGTCTTCTGTATTCCTTTCTGAAGTTTTGAATTAAATAAGAAAACTGCTCAAAACTCAATATTAGAAGGAAAAATAGGAATATTGTTTGACCAGGGTTAGAAAAATTTTGAGAAGTTTATATCTATCTACTAGACCAAGTAAAAATGTTAAACCCCTCTGTCTACTCCATTTAAATTAGTTTTACCCCTTATTCTATAATATGCTTAAGGATAAGGAAAATAGGAAATGTAATTTAATTAATGAACCAGAGAGTGCCTCTATTTTTTATTAGGTTACTTATTCAATATAGTTCCCTGGAAAAATATATCATACTCTCTTTTAGTGTAAAATAAGTAAGACCCCTTTTGTTTTAATAAAACAAGTAAAACTTAGGAAAACTCTACAAAAATAACCCCAAGGTAAAAACACCCCCACCCTTGGGATAACTATTGTTTTATTAGAGAGAACTTAGGAAAAATATGAAATCTGCTGTTTGACATTTTTCAAATAATAATGTAGTAGAAAGTGCCTTTTTAACATTAAACTTAAGAAAATCATAACTAAATAGCCACCCCTTAGTTGTGACGGAACCTCCCAAGTAATTAGGCCCACCTACAGTTGTCCTTGTCCAACAGACATCAGACACCCTGTAGATGTTCCTAAGTCACTTGACAAGTTCGGTATCTTTCCTTACCTCACCAGGAACGTCTCACCCGTCTTGCAGACATTACAGAACATCGGAGATATGCGGAAGCAGTTACATAAACTTACATTTATTTCAAAAGCAAGCTTGAGTTATTTTATTACAGACCAGAACTAAAGTGAGTGCAGAGTAGTAATATTATACAAACCAAGGGAGGCATAAACTCCTCCCGATAAGCTATAAGCAAAAGATTCTAAGAGGAGGACCGAGTCCTCCCGCACTTCAGTCTTGTTTTTCCTCATTTGGTACCACCTTGGAGCAAAAGCAACAAAAATTTGTCGCTTCCTCACCTAAAAACAACAAAGGGATAAACCCTGAGTATGGAATTACTCAGCAAGTCTTACCCGACTAAGGAAAAGACTCTCAAGGGTATGCTGGATAAATAGGAGTCAAGGAGAGGCTTTAGCAAAAATCAACTTATACTTTTGCAGAAGTAGCTTACTAAAGTGAGTCCTTGCTTTCAAACTTTTAACGCCATATTAAGTATTAATAGACTCTATTTGCATCTAGTCTAATTTCACATCACATCAAGACAACATCATTTTTATCCATAGTGTTCACATCCTGACTTTAGGTTGCAGGGAAGTGACCAAGTCTTCATAACCGCGAAGGTACGGCGATCCGAATCGATTATACTCAGCTGAGGATCTCCAATCACACGACATATGTAGCACTTAACCCTTGCATATGTCAACCCGCCACCGGGGTTCTTAAGACCGGATCAGGTTCACGCAAACCGAGAGCACAGATACACCACCGTCCAGCCTCTTGCCACGGAGGGTACACGCTACTCTCGCCACCGCTCCACGCCCATTTCGTGTTATCTTATTCCGGCCTTAGTCTGCCCGAGGCAAGGCTTACCCATGACGAGGCATGTGACCAGTTAAAGGGTCCTCGGTCAGCACGCCTACATACGCGTTAATCCTTAACCAACTTGGGTAGAACATCACCTGTTCCTAACCCAAGTCTCAATTTAAGTATTTCCATCCTTAGGATTGTGTCTGTTCCTTAGGATGAAAAAGCATCACGGGGAACTTTGCAGTAAGATCCCACTATTGCTCCAAATAAAAATATTCTTGCAGGTAGAAGCCATCCTCTCCATGGTTAAATTGAGGACAACCTCTATCCACAAGATCTAAGCAAGGCTAAGCATTTTTGTAAATCATATTTTTGATACTTCACGGAAGTATCTATAAAGGTATGGATATCAAGGAAAGCAATGCATCAAAGGGTTCCAAGAAACTCCTATGAACCTAATGCACATTTCACTAGACTTAAAGTGTGCGAAAAGTATTTAAAAACACAAGGAAAGGGGTTGCATGCACCGGGGCTTGCCTTCGTTTACAGGTGATTCGGGTTCGGATCCACAGATATCGAAGTAGAAACTATTCCCGGCCTGGGATTCCGAAGGTGGTGGTGTCCTGTCTTCGGGGACTTCTACCTCTTCTTCACGTTCTAATCATAACCATACATAAGTATAAGAATGGATGCCATGGGATGCTCATGAGGATGCAAAGATAACATAAACTTATTATTTATGTCTTGAGTACAACTTTCCTTCACGGTACTCCGAGAACCTAGGGTTTCCGGAGTCGGTAAAGGAGTTCACACGGCAGGGGGGTGGTTTTGGGTTTGGTGATCAAACAAGGTCCAAATCAATTCAAACTCTACCCAAGGCTTCTAAATATTGTTTTAAGTTCCCACAAAAAGTTTGGGCATTTTTGGAATTACCATTTGTTTTCTAAAAATCGAGAACTATTGATTTAAGCTATTTTAAATGCCTTAAAATTCCTTATTTAACCTAAAATTCATGAAAATATTTTTATTAAATTCTAGGTAAAATAATAATCCTAGGAAAATTGGTTTCACAATTTTATGAATTTTCTTTAGTTTTCTACACATTTCTCAAGTTTCTCAGAAAAAGAAAATGAAAAAGTGTGAATAGAACTGGGCCAGAAGCAGCCCATACGGCCCAGCCACTCTGAGAAACGGGGCGCGCCCGCGCCCGCGCGCTGGCTACTTTGCATAGGGGCCCTCGCGTTTCTGTCTAAGTGCGAACGGGTTTAGTTACTATTCTTAAGAGTCTCTGACGATTTGCAGATAGGTCCTCAATCTTCTAATTCTTTACACCATGAAGCCCTGGACGGCGGTCCAAGCTAGGAGCCGAGCTCCGACGAGCTAGACCGACCGGATGACGCCACGGCTGGAGTTCTCAAGCGACAGGAACCAAATTAGGCTCCATCCGCACCTTTCCCCTCAATCAATTTTGCTAGGGACGGTCTATCACGTTCTAGCCACGGTGTCAGTGCGGGTGTTCAAGTGAATTATGTGTTCCGGATCACCGAAGGCTGGGCTAGATAAATTGAAGCCAGGGAGAGATTCCTGGGTTCACCAGGGATCCTGGACACGCTTTGGTTTGGGCAATACAAGACCCGAAGAGCAGGGCGACGGTGAGGGTGGATTACGGCGGTATTCTTCAGAGCAAGCACGCGTTCTGGTGAAAGGCTTCGGCCGAATTTCAACTGGTTGATACCAGGGGCAATAGGAGGCTAACAGCAAGCAAAAACATGAAATAATTGAATAGGTACTCACCCGAGGACTGCTGGCCACGGGGGGGGGGGGGTTCTTTGCGGCGGAGCAAGAACAGAGGAAGAGGGAAACTGGGGGCTACGTAGGCTTTCCGGTGAGCTCGAGTCGAGCGCCTAAAAGCTTGTGCGCGGGATGCAATGAAGAAGCAGGACCCGAGCGCCATTTATAGGCCGACGACCGGATTTGGATGGAATTCGTGAATTTCGGATGTGCTGGCAAGGCTACCGCGCGGCGGATCCAGGTGAGGGCACGGTGGCCGCCGATTAACCGGAGCTTGCCACTTCACTGCTTTAACGCCACGTCGCAAGATTCCTTTACCGTGGCCGCCAACGACCCATCCCGAACGGCGGTGGCGTTCTTATCGCCGGCGACGAGCGTCTGAGCTGGCGTTCTGATCCTCATACTGTACCATGTGAATTGCAAGCAGCTGGTCTGACAGAGCACTTTGGAGCCAGATTTTATCTTAATTCCAAATGGCAACATAAGTCAAGCTCTGCAGCAAACCTGTAGAGCATTATACCATCTACAATGTTGCCATATGATTCTGCCACAAAAACACATTGGAGCATGCTTAAAATTAAGCCCTAAGTCCATGTCATCCCACTGTTAATCTGAATTTCAGACAATATTAGCCTGACAGCCTGACTTCAGGCTTAATTATCTCTAAATTCTTCTTAACAACTGAGCTCACATTCTTAAGCAAAGCTGTTCTCCTTTGATAGATCCTCAAATTTGGTGTGGTGTCCTAGGGCAAAATCTCCTTTGTTTAGAAGTTACAAGGTCACAAAGATGAGCGCAATACACTGAAATTAGACTTAGTCAAAAGAGTTCAAATGTGACTCTTTTGCAAATAAGTCCAAAACTCAGGGTTTGGCTTGCAAATCATCTTAAATGTGAACCATGTGACTTTACATATTTAAACATAGTAGTTTTTACACTTTGGTCCAAATATGCACTGCTTTTGCACATAGGCCCCTAGGGTTTAGTTTTAGGGTTTTCCAGGGTTTTAATTGAGATTTTTGGTATCCCAGGGGTATAAATGTGATTCAACTTTGTGTTTGGGGATATTTTACAACTATTTCCCTAAAGCCTTTAGGTTTTCTCCTCTTGGGTTAAGTTTTACCCCTTTAACCTCTATTTAGGGTTAAGTCCCTTAACCAGGGTTCTATTTGCAAAAACATTAAAACAATACAACTTGTTTGAAATTTTTGCCTAGTGAATGCACTCTAGGTGTATCAAACATATGCAATGCCAATGCTATGATGTCATGCTCAAATTTTAGTTATAGTAACACCAGGGGTGTTACATCCTTCCCCCCATAAAAGAATCTCGTCCCGAGATTAAAATCCTAGGGTAGGTAATGGTAAAGGAAACGCATCACATTTTTATTTCCTTATTTCTGGTACAAGGCAGGAGTGATGTGGGGGTTCATTCCTTTATAACTATATACACTTTACAAATTACATGAGGCCAGAAAGCCTGGGAAATTCTTATTCAAGAAGTCTTGAGTTTCCCAAGTAGCTTCATCTTCAGAATGTTAGTTCCACTGTATCTTATAAAACTTGAGAGTTTTTCTCCGGGTAACCCTGTCCTTTTGATCCAAGACTCGTATAGGGTGCTCAGAGTATGTCAAGTCTGGTTCAAGGACAACATCTGTCACTTCAACGGTTCGATCAGGAACCCGAAGACACTTCTTCAATTGTGACACGTGGAACACATTATGCACAGCGGACAATGTTTCGGGTAGTTGGAGTCGGTATGCCACTGGTCCACATTGCTCAAGCACCAGGAATGGACCAATGTACCTGGGTGCAAGCTTCCCTTTAACCCTGAAACGCGATACACCCTTCATTGGTGAAATTTTCAGGTAGACATAATCGCCTACCAGAAAACATAAGGGTTGTCGTCGTCGGTCTGCATAACTCTTTTGTCGAGTCTGAGCTTTCTTCATATTATGAATAATTCTCTGAACCTTTTCTTCGACCTCTTTCACCATATCAGGTCTAAAGAAGTATCTTTCTCCAGGTTCAGACCAATTTAGCGGAGTTCGACACCGTCGTCCATATAAAGCTTTAAAAGGTGCCATCTTGATACTTTCTTGATAACTATTGTTATACGAGAATTCCGCTAAGGGCAAACATTCATCCCATTTCTGTGAGAAATTCAGAACACATGCCCGCAGCATATCTTCCAGTATTTGGTTTACCCTCTCAGTCTGTCCACTGGTTTGAAGATGATAGGCCGAACTGTGGAGCAACTTAGTACCCAGGGATTTATAAAGTTCTTCCCAAAATTTGGATACGAATTGCGATCCATGATCCGACACTATGGTCTTCGAAACATCGTGCAGACTAAGAATACGAATCAATGTACAATTGGGCATAGACAGTAACTGGGTAATCTGTCTTGACTGGCAGAAAATGAGAAATTTTCATAAGCTGATCAACAATAACCCAGATAGAGTCATACCCTTTTGTAGTCCTGGGTAATCCCATGATAAAGTCCATACAATACCTTCCCATTTCCATGTTGGTATAGGTAAGGATTGTAATGGACCAGCAGTCTTCATATATATGGCCTTGACATGTTTACAAGTGTCACGTCTAGCCACATAGTGTGCAACTTCAATTTGCGTCTTTGCCCTCCAGAAGAACACATAAGGTTCCAGGTGTGCAATTTGCTTCTACGAATGACACTGTACTATCTGAGCCTGTGGGGTGGCAATTATGCAACTTTACCCAAATAGAATCAGATGCACCATCTTGGGTAAAACACACAAGAAGAGGTTTACCAACAAGTGGTTACAGTAAGTTCATAGCACACGAGATGGGTGTGAATGTCGAATAACATCACGGTCAACTCGTGTTAGCTAAGGGATCCAAGTCCACGAAAGGTGATATAGATTCAAGAAAAATCACCAGCGGAGGGATCTGTAAATACGGACTTTGCAACCAGTCCATTTTATCCAGCACTAGTCATGGATTGGCATGGTCACACATGCAGGAAAAACACGCGTGAGATGATCGAAGCACGACTAGAGCGATGATTAGGTGGCTACTGGCTGACTTAATCTCATTTTGATAAGTACTCTCTTTAGGGTGGGTTGAACCAAAGTGAGTTTAGACAACTCGATAAAACGATCTCTAAACTCAGCATTCGTTCAACGGGCAGTTACAAGTTAGTCAAAACCAACTTGTTGAACTACTTTTGACATTAAGCAAATCCTCTCAGTACCATTAGTAAGCCAAGGGTTGAGAGTTCACATTTGCAAACAAAAGGTCATGCATTTGGGTAAAATCCATTTGGTCATGTCGTTCATCCGTTTCTTCATGTGAGATGAACAGACTGGGTTCGGAAAAACATGGAAAATAGGAGAGCGAATGAGCAAACTTCTGTATTTCAGCAGCAAAGAAAACCCAATCTCCATTTTGAGAGCTAATCAGTTGTTTTCTTACACTAAAAAGCTCCAGGGCTTCATCTTTACACAAAGGATGTAAAGGGAACTTGTATGAGTAGTCACTACCAAGATCAAAAGAAATAAGACCACACATGAAAGTGGTATGCCCTTTTGATCCAATGGAAATGACAGATGTTGCTTGATTTCTTCACAAACAACATAGAAATTGTTTTAAGGAAGAAATCCACAGAAGATCACACATCAGTGTAGTTTCACAATGGATCATGACCAGAGACCTTGGTACCAGCAGGCGCCAAGCAGCAAAATCCTGTGTGCGCATTCACAGGAGGCCCTCAGCTTCGCTGCAGTACCATACGTTCTTAACCATGACACCATTACAAAACTGGCACCAATACTGAATCTCACACAACCCAATTAAACTAATCAAGGATGACAAGGTACAAAAGAGACTCCACCTGTAAGAACGATTACAAGTAGAGATCCAAATAGACCATGGCCCAAGGAAGTAAACAAGGCATGGCCATAACCTAAACTTGATGAAAGGAGTATGATGGGAGACTGTTAATTCAGCCATAAGCATATTTCTATGCACATCATGGAAAGCACAAGGTCAAGGATTAAGTTGGTAGGCCTTCGATAGATATGAAGGAACCAAAGGCATCAAATTCAATGAAATGGTCGGACATGTCTTTTCTAGGTTGGGTTAATAGAGCAACACGACGATCCGCAAGGAGAGGCCAAATACACTAAAGACTTCAACCTGCATCAGCTGATCAAGAGAATGGCTCTAAAGGGAGACATGACTTGAGATCCTTGTTTGAAGTCTAGATACATTCTTGGTCCGACAAAGAAATTATCTAGGCATTTATTGATATGTGCTTGATCTTGGTTCACTACACACGAATATAGCCTAATCTTGGGTTTAGGCAATTAAGTCACCAACTCTCTATTGGTCATAACTCAACCTGATGGTTCTCAGATCAGGGTTGAGAATTACTTTTTGCTGGACTAACCAGTTCATGCCCAAAATGACATCTATGTCTTGACTTTTTAGAACAACCATATTAGTAGGAAAGTCCCGTCTGGCCAATGTTAAGGGCACCTGGTAAGCCATTTTTTTACTGTTGGTAGCTTTACTATTGGGCATAGAAGACCATTCGTCAACCAACTTCATAGAGGGAGGGGGCCTGAAAAGGTCTGGTTCACCATCAAGTGCTTCTCCCGCTACATGAGAAGGTCCGGCTTCCATCCCAACAGGATTCACAGGGACGTTCGGGTGTAGTTGTGAATACAACACATGAACTCCTCCATGTAGTGTATTATAATACACATGCAAGTTATCCATGACTAAGCTAAGCTCCTCCACATGGGCTCGAGCTTTGGCTTCCTTAGTCCAGGCGAGTAAACGAGAGTTAACCACCCAATCGAGTGCTAAATCTCGTTTCGCGAGTTGGTCTTGCAAGTAGCGGACGGCTACATCCGCGATCCATAGATCATTCCTGTGACGGAATTCTGATTGAAGCAGTTCGACTTGTGCTTCCAGATCCCGATAGGATCGTTGCTACCACTGCTACTTTCTTCATGTCTTGGGGCAAGTTAATGGCGGAATATGCCAATAGGTCTAGTAGATTTGCGCGCGGTCTTTCTGATGCGCGACAACATTTCTCTAAGGGGGAAATTTTATTAATATAATGCTTAGCATGATGCATGTATAATTACAGAATCAACCTTAGTCGATTCAACCTTCTATACATTGCACTCTTCCTATCTGGTCTTTAAGATAGACTCTTCAGAATACTTAGGTAAGAAGAGAAAATAATTTTTAGATAAGACTTTTGAAAATCCTTTTGAAGATGCCTCATAATATCTGCCAAGAAGGGCTACGCTCCGATACCAGCTGTGACGGAACCTCCCAAGTAACTAGGCCCACCTACAGTTGTCCTTGTCCAACAGACATCAGACACCCTGTAGATGTTCCTAAGTCACTTGACAAGTTCGGTATCTTTCCTTACCTCACCAGGAACGTCTCACCCGTCTTGCAGACATTACAGAACATCGGAGATATGCGGAAGAAGTTACATAAACTTACATTTATTTCAAAAGCAAGCTTGAGTTATTTTATTACAGACCAGAACTAAAAGTGAGTGCAGAGTAGTAATATTATACAAACCAAGGGAGGCATAAACTCCTCCCGATAAGCTATAAGCAAAAGATTCTAAGAGGAGGACCGAGTCCTCCCGCACTTCAGTCTTGTTTTTCCTCATTTGGTACCACCTTGGAGCAAAAGCAACAAAAATTTGTCGCTTCCTCACCTAAAAACAACAAAGGGA
Organism: Zea mays; assembly: GCF_902167145.1. Classification (NCBI taxonomy): domain Eukaryota; kingdom Viridiplantae; phylum Streptophyta; class Magnoliopsida; order Poales; family Poaceae; genus Zea; species Zea mays. The sequence continues at coordinate 4,062,292 of NC_050102.1, read as the reverse complement.
TAAACCCTGAGTATGGAATTACTCAGCAAGTCTTACACGACTAAGGAAAAGACTCTCAAGGGTATGCTGGATAAATAGGAGTCAAGGAGAGGCTTTAGCAAAAATCAACTTATACTTTTGCAGAAGTAGCTTACTAAAGTGAGTCCTTGCTTTCAAACTTTTAACGCCATATTAAGTATTAATAGACTCTATTTGCATCTAGTCTAATTTCACATCACATCAAGACAACATCATTTTTATCCATAGTGTTCACATCCTGACTTTAGGTTGCAGGGAAGTGACCAAGTCTTCATAACCGCGAAGGTACGGCGATCCGAATCGATTATACTCAGCTGAGGATCTCCAATCACACGACATATGTAGCACTTAACCCTTGCATATGTCAACCCGCCACCGGGGTTCTTAAGACCGGATCAGGTTCACGCAAACCGAGAGCACAGATACACCACCGTCCAGCCTCTTGCCACGGAGGGTACACGCTACTCTCGCCACCGCTCCACGCCCATTTCGTGTTATCTTATTCCGGCCTTAGTCTGCCCGAGGCAAGGCTTACCCATGACGAGGCATGTGACCAGTTAAAGGGTCCTCGGTCAGCACGCCTACATACGCGTTAATCCTTAACCAACTTGGGTAGAACATCACCTGTTCCTAACCCAAGTCTCAATTTAAGTATTTCCATCCTTAGGATTGTGTCTGTTCCTTAGGATGAAAAAGCATCACGGGGAACTTTGCAGTAAGATCCCACTATTGCTCCAAATAAAAATATTCTTGCAGGTAGAAGCCATCCTCTCCATGGTTAAATTGAGGACAACCTCTATCCACAAGATCTAAGCAAGGCTAAGCATTTTTGTAAATCATATTTTTGATACTTCACGGAAGTATCTATAAAGGTATGGATATCAAGGAAAGCAATGCATCAAAGGGTTCCAAGCAACTCCTATGAACCTAATGCACATTTCACTAGACTTAAAGTGTGCGAAAAGTATTTAAAAACACAAGGAAAGGGGTTGCATGCACCGGGGCTTGCCTTCGTTTACAGGTGATTCGGGTTCGGATCCACAGATATCGAAGTAGAAACTATTCCCGGCCTGGGATTCCGAAGGTGGTGGTGTCCTGTCTTCGGGGACTTCTACCTCTTCTTCACGTTCTAATCATAACCATACATAAGTATAAGAATGGATGCCATGGGATGCTCATGAGGATGCAAAGATAACATAAACTTATTATTTATGTCTTGAGTACAACTTTCCTTCACGGTACTCCGAGAACCTAGGGTTTCCGGAGTCGGTAAAGGAGTTCACAGGGCAGGGGGGGTGGTTTTGGGTTTGGTGATCAAACAAGGTCCAAATCAATTCAAACTCTACCCAAGGCTTCTAAATATTGTTTTAAGTTCCCACAAAAAGTTTGGGCATTTTTGGAATTACCATTTGTTTTCTAAAAATCCAGAACTATTGATTTAAGCTATTTTAAATGCCTTAAAATTCCTTATTTAACCTAAAATTCATGAAAATATTTTTATTAAATTCTAGGTAAAATAATAAGCCTAGGAAAATTGGTTTCACAATTTTATGAATTTTCTTTAGTTTTCTACACATTTCTCAAGTTTCTCAGAAAAAGAAAATGAAAAAGTGTGAATAGAACTGGGCCAGAAGCAGCCCATACGGCCCAGCCACTCTGAGAAACGGGGCGCGCCCGCGCGCTGGCTACTTTGCATAGGGGCCCTCGCGTTTCTGTCTAAGTGCGAACGGGTTTAGTTACTATTCTTAAGAGTCTCTGACGATTTGCAGATAGGTCCTCAATCTTCTAATTCTTTACACCATGAAGCCCTGGACGGCGGTCCAAGCTAGGAGCCGAGCTCCAACGAGCTAGACCGACCGGATGACGCCACGGCTGGAGTTCTCAAGCGACAGGAACCAAATTAGGCTCCATCCGCACCTTTCCCCTCAATCAATTTTGCTAGGGACGGTCTATCACGTTCTAGCCACGGTGTCAGTGCGGGTGTTCAAGTGAATTATGTGTTCCGGATCACCGAAGGCTGGGCTGGATAAATTGAAGCCAGGGAGAGATTCCTGGGTTCACCAGGGATCCTGGACACGCTTTGGTTTGGGCAATACAAGACCCGAAGAGCAGGGCGACGGTGAGGGTGGATTACGGCGGTATTCTTCAGAGCAAGCACGCGTTCTGGTGAAAGGCTTTGGCCGAATTTCAATTGGTTGATACCGGGGGCAATAGGAGGCTAACAGCAAGCAAAAACATGAAATAATTGAATAGGTACTCACCCGAGGACTGCTGGCAAGGCTACCGCGCGGCGGATCCAGGTGAGGGCACGGTGGCCACCGATTAACCGGAGCTTGCCACTTCACTGCTTTAACGCCACGTCGCAAGATTCCTTTACCGTGGCCGCCAACGACCCATCCCGAACGGCGGTGGCGTTCTTATCGCCGGCGACGAGCGTCTGAGCTGGCGTTCTGATCCTCATACTGTACCATGTGAATTGCAAGCAGCCGGTCTGACAGAGCACTTTGGAGCCAGATTTTATCTTAATTCCAAATGGCAACATAAGTCAAGCTCTGCAGCAAACCTGTAGAGCATTATACCATCTACAATGTTGCCATATGATTCTGCCACAAAAACACATTGGAGCATGCTTAAAATTAAGCCCTAAGTCCATGTCATCCCACTGTTAATCTGAATTTCAGACAATATTAGCCTGACAGCCTGACTTCAGGCTTAATTATCTCTAAATTCTTCTTAACAACTGAGCTCACATTCTTAAGCAAAGCTGTTCTCCTTTGACAGATCCTCAAATTTGGTGTGGTGTCCTAGGGCAAAATCTCCTTTGTTTAGAAGTTACAAGGTCACAAAGATGAGCGCAATACACTGAAATTAGACTTAGTCAAAAGAGTTCAAATGTGACTCTTTTGCAAATAAGTCCAAAACTCAGGGTTTGGCTTGCAAATCATCTTAAATGTGAACCATGTGACTTTACATATTTAAACATAGTAGTTTTTACACTTTGGTCCAAATGTGATTCAACTTTGTGTTTGGGGATATTTTACAACTATTTCCCTAAAGCCTTTAGGTTTTCTCCTCTTGGGTTAAGTTTTACCCCTTTAACCTCTATTTAGGGTTAAGTCCCTTAACCAGGGTTCTATTTGCAAAAACATTAAAACAATACAACTTGTTTGAAATTTTTGCCTAGTGAATGCACTCTAGGTGTATCAAACATATGCAATACCAATGCTATGATGTCATGCTCAAATTTTAGTTATAGTAACACCAGGGGTGTTACATTAGTTTTCTGTGATTTTTAGCACAGAGACCTATTATTACTATGGGATGCCAGCAAAAATAACCTTTAGGACAGAACCTACCCCTAACTATGAGGTGTAGTGTAAAGTGGCCCATTTTGCCTAACTGTTGTTATTTTTGTTTAAAGCCTAGCTTTTATACTTTAAGCCTCAAATTCTTAAAACAAGCTAGAATAGCCAGTGACAACCCACTGTAATTTTTACAGAATTTTTGGAAATTATTAAAACCCTGTTGTAGTTCAAACCTACACTAAAAAACCCTAAATGGAAATTAAGGAAAGAAAAATGAAAGATGTGAATTAATGTTATCCTAAAACCTTTGTAATCTGTCCACTAAAATGTATCAAGGTAATACCAATCCACTATGTTATCCTCACTAAAAACCCAAGCCTAAGGAGTATTGAACCTAACCCACTGGAAGCCCCGCATGACTAAGAAACCCTAAGTTACTTCTTAACTTAGTTCTCTTCCGCATAATATTATTACATCCTGCATAATCATGACATGCATGTTCATTGCATTCGATAGACTATAATCTTGCTGACGGAGAGTACATCCTCGTGCCGGAGCAAGGAGCTGCTCAGGAGGTAGCCCCAGATCCAGCACTCGAGCCTGCACCAGAGGACCTGCCTGCCACTGCTTTGGAAGGCAAGCCCCGGTTTTATGCATAACCTGTTATTTATGCTATTTTACTTCACTTAATGATTGTAGGATTGATTGTGCACTTAGGTGTAGGAATTGTTTGAAGCCCTAGTTGCATGATCTCAGGAATCCTTTTGAAATGAATACTAGTATGACAGGTCGAGTAGTTGCTTTATTTAATTAGGATCTCGGTAGAAGACGAGTGATTTTTCTAGCACTCGCGCGAGATCAGGAAATCGATTGTACCCACTTTCACACTGTCATGATACTAGTTGGTGGACAACAATCCATGGGGATTGGTTGTTTACAAGGTAAAGATGGGAATAAGGATTAAGGTGTGGTACCGTGTGTCAAGCGTTTGAACGTACTAAGCACATGCCGAGAAATATGGTAAATCGGTAAGCCTAGTACCTGATTGAACCTGGCAGCAGATTGCCCTCCTCACGCGACCTGAGACGAGGTCTCCCATTCCGGTTATGGTGGGTACAAGTGCGGTCACTGCACGACGGCCAGTCGGGGTCAGTGAGGCATTGTACGCCAAGGCGGTGAGCCCCTCTCTGCTGACGGGGAATCGATGGGGACGGTTGATGTGTGTGGGGATGGAATGCCCCTACATGTCGTGTGTTTAGGTTTACCTTGCAAGGATAAAAACTCGATTCGAATCGTCTGCTTCTCGCAGATAATGAGACTGCTTGATCCATGCTGCTACATTGAGTAACAAGTGGAAGTATGATGAGTTGAGATAAGATGTTGATTGTTAATAATGCTTGCTACCATGTATGAGTAGATAGTCCACTTTTAGCCTTAAGAGAGTCACACTTAACTTTGACTAAGTTAAAACTTTGATTTAGAAACTCAGCTAGTGCTTTTGGCAACCAAACCCCACAGCCAAACAGCTGCATGTCTAGAGGTAGAGGAGTAGACTCCTCACACCGGGTAAGTCTAGCTGAGTATTAGTATACTCAGCCTTGCTTGTGGCATAATTTTTACAGGTTCTCTGGAGGAGATGGTTGCTGGGATAACTTGGCCGTCCACCTTGCCACCGGGTTGGACTGTTGAGTGGGACCCTGCCTCGGCTGAGGAGGAGCATGTGGAGTGATGGGACAGGCTTCCCCATCTCTCGGTTAAATTATCGTTAGTTTTATTCCGTTGCACTTCGAACAATGATGGTTACTTTTGCAAAAACTCCGATGATGATGATGGTGATGTAATAATTTAACATTGTGACATGTTTGGTTTTATGCTTTATTGTATTTGCTCTGTGACTCACCTTCGAGTGAGCTTGTGGTACTTGATCCTGTCAGTGGCCGTGTCGGACTAGATCCGAGGGATTGACGGGTTATTCTCATTTAAGTGTGGTCTAGCCTCTAAGGCGGGACTTGGGCACTTAAGTTGGAATAATTCGGGCAGTTCCGCCACAGCTGGTATCGGAGCTTGTACCACCACAGAGGAATCAATAAAATGTAAATACCATCAATTTTCTAAATAAAACTTGATAGAAACAAGGTTGGATAGATAGTAGGACGAGCAGGATAAACCTAGGACGTGAAGCCTTAGGTTAATAGAAGGGTAGCTAGGTGGCTAAGTAACTAGGCCCTACAGGCCACTTTTTTTCGGATGGGAGTTCCTCCCTACTTCTTTCATCTTATTGTGAGGTCGTTCAGGACGAGCATGCATGCATTCATGATTAAGCAAATAGATAACTGAGTAAAGGACTTAAAAACAAGATAACAACCAACTAGGTCTCCAGTGCCTTTTCATTAACTAAAGAAGGGCTGAGTTTTATTTTTTTTCCTTGTTCTTTTATAATTCTTTTTCTTTTACTTACGCTTAACCGTACACAGATGACTTCCCACGGATCCTCCGATGACGGAAATGCACTGACCCACACTGACGGACTTGCACGAGAGGGCTTTCCCCGCATTTTGTGGGAAGTACTTCAGGGGGCCGGATACACGACACCCCCTCAGTACGCGGTGCAGCAGTTCGAGAAGCACCGAGTGCCTCGTTGTAGGGTGAGGATGACCTTGGAGCCTCATCCCCTGCAGCCAGGATGGCGCTCCTTGGACTCCGAGTCTTTCGAGTACCGGGCAGAGGACACGATCGAGGCGATCGCTCTGCATGGATTGACTACCTTCTGCGGATTCCATCCCTTGGAGCTGGCTACCCACCCCATTGGCTTGTTCCCCGCTGAGAAGGAGGACGACCCAATGTGGAAGGATCGGGTGGAGCATGCCAAGGATATCTGGGCCATCTACCCAGGTCAGACTGCGCACTTGACAGTACGGTGCATGAATGCTTTGTACCGTCTGCAAGTGATGCACGGTGAGGCAATGTCCCATCTGATGGCACTGCTGGAGGCAACAAAGATTACATTGGACAACCGAGAGGAACTTGTGGTTGACTTGTCTCAAGAAATGGTGGAGAAGGACTTGCAGGTGGAGCAGCTGTCCACTGACATTCAGGAGTTGGAGGAGCTGGTAGGCACCCGGGAGAACACCATCGAGGTTCTGGAGGATCAGCTCCTTAACACTCAGCAGCAGCTCGCTGAGGCTAACGAGCACCTGGACATGCACCACTAGGAGATCCAGGACCAGGAGGCCAACGAGGACGTCGACCTTGAGGGAGGAGATGAGCCTGCCTCCAGTGTGGACACTGCTGGCTCGGGAAGACCACCTTCCCCCGAGTCGAGTGTTGCTTCGTTCGCTCACTAGGTGTCCAGGGTAGGCTTAGAAGTTGGATAGTCGGACTCCTCGCAGCTAGCTTAGCTTTTGCACCCTTGGGGTACTAGGCTAGATAGAGTTGAGTCATTTTGGAACAAATTGATGTAATCGTGCTAAAACTCTCTTGGGAGCTGGTTTGATGGATGCTATTATCAGTTTAGATTTGGAAGGAGGAATTTACGCCTCTTGAAACCCCTTTTGTAGAAGTCGGAGTCTATCATGCTGTTTTGACTTTTCCCCGTGATAAAATCTTGAAATTTGGAACTGTGGTGTTAAGTAAGTATGTGATTTTTTCAGATGGCCGGGAGGCAGCGTCGTGGCCAGAACGAGCACGTTCCTCCACCGCCGCCACCACCTCCCACTCTGCAGGAGCTCATGGCTCAGCAGAATGAGATCCTGAGGCAGCTGGCTCAGCGTCAGCCACCACCTCAGCATTATGGTGGTGGAGACCATCAGCGTCACCCCGCGGCGGCTACATACCAGGAGTTCCTTAGCACCCAGCCTCCATTGTTCACGAGGGCGGAGGACCCACTTGACGCAGATGTATGGCTGCGAGTGGTGGAAACCAAATTCCCACTACTCCATGGGGCTTGCTCAGAGGTCACCAAAGTCAGGTTCGCCACCCAGCAGCTTTGCGGACCCACAAGGACTTGGTGGGATCATTTTCTTGCTATGCAGCCAGAGGACCGAGAGGTGGAGTGGAGGGAGTTCAAGGCAGCTTTTAGAGGACACCATATACCCGCCGGGATCATGGACAGGAAGCTCAATGAGTTCTTGGCACTCACTCAGGGCAACAGGACAGTGTTGCAATATGCCCAGGCCTTTAATGACTTGTGCCAGTATGCGGGATATCATGCAGATACAGATGAGAAGAAGAGGGATCGGTTCAGGAGGGGGCTCAGCACTAAGCTCCGGGATCGTCTCAACACCGTCAGGGCCAACAGCTACAATGAGTTGGTCAACATGGCCATCTCCCAGGAGGACTACATTACAGCTAGGCAGGCAGAGAAGAAGAGGAAGACCCCTGTGGCAGGACCCTCAGCTCAGCCACAGCGCTTCAGGATTGTGTCCGACACCCAGGGTAGGGGACCCCAGCAGCAGCAAGGGCGATGGGTGATCCGACCTCAGCAGCAGCAGCAGCAGGCACCCAACCGCACCCAATTTCCAGCTCAGAGGAGCAATCAGCAGCAGCAGCAGCAGTACCGCCCGGCCAATGACAACAGATGCTTCACATGTGGCAACACTGGGCATCATGCCAAGAATTGCCCCAGGAACCAGCAGAGGCAGGGGCAGAATGCTAATCAGAACCAAGGCAAGAGGCAGAGGGTGCAAGTGAGGCAAGGCAGGCTGAACTTCACCACCATGGCTGACATTCCTGAGGGAGCACCCGTCATGACTGGTATCTTTACAGTTTTGAATTATCCTGCGATTATTTTATTTGATTCGGGCGCATCGCATAGTTTTATCAGTGCTAAGTTTAGTGCCAAGTGCCAGTTGCCCTTTCACCATACCGATGGGGGCATTACAATTTCAACGCCAGGAGGCAGAGTTGCCACTTATCAAATCAACAGGCAAGTGCCTATAAAATTTGGTAGTCTGGTGATTAGGACCACCCTTCTCATCTTAGGATTGGATAGCGTGGATATTATTTTGGGAGCTGACTGGTTGACTAGGCATCAGGCAGTATTGGACATTGCAGCCAGAGCCATTGAAATTCATTCCCCTGCTTATGGCGAGACTGTTTTATATTTACCCGACCAGGGTTGTACCCGATCTTGTGCCTTTGTTATGATAGAATCCCCGGTGGAAAAGATCCCAGTGGTCTGCGACTACCCAGATGTTTTCCCAGACGAATTGCCAGGGATGCCACCTGACCGAGATATTGAGTTCGCCATCGAATTGCAACCCGGGACTGCTCCTATCTCCAAGAGACCCTATAGGATGCCTCCCGCGGAATTGGCGAAATTGAAGAAACAATTGCAAGAATTGTTGGACAAGGGGTTCATTCGTCCAAGCACTTCACCATGGGGATGTCCAGCCTTATTTGTGAAGAAAAAGGATGAGAGTTTGAGGATGTGTGTTGACTACCGCCCTCTCAATGCGGTAACTATTAAGAACAAATACCCACTGCCCCGCATTGATGTTCTGTTTGATCAGTTGGTAGGAGCCAAGGTATTCTCCAAGATAGACCTTCGCTCAGGATACCATCAGATCAAGATCCGTGCCAGCGATATTCCCAAGACGGCTTTCTCTACCAGATATGGACTATATGAGTTTCTGGTGATGTCTTTTGGGCTGACCAATGCCCCGGCTTATTTCATGTACCTGATGAACTCAGTGTTTATGCCAGAATTGGACAAGTTCGTGGTCGTTTTCATTGATGATATTCTGGTCTATTCCAAGAATGAGGACGAACATACTGAGCACCTGCACATTGTGCTTCAGCGACTGCGCGATCATCATCTTTATGCTAAGTTGTCTAAATGTGAGTTCTGGCTGAGGGAGATTAAATTCCTGGGTCACACGATTTCTCAGGATGGGGTATCAGTTGATCCTGAGAAGGTACAAGAGGTAATGGATTGGAAACCCCCGACTACAGTGAGGCAGATTTGGAGTTTTCTGGGATTGGCAGGGTATTATCGACGATTTATTCCGGATTTCTCCAGAATTGCCAAACCAATGACTGAACTGTTGAAGAAGGGAGTCAAATTTGAGTGGAGCCAAAAGTGTGAAGATGCCTTTCATACCTTGAGGCAGCATTTGACAACAGCCCTAGTGCTGGCCCAACCTGACAACACCAAGTCATTTGAAGTTTATTGCGATGCTTCTGGTACCGGATTGGGATGTGTCTTGATGCAAGAGAACAGAGTGATTGCTTATGCTTCCCGGGCACTTAGGCCCCATGAGCAGAACTACCCTACACATGATCTAGAATTGGCAGCGGTAGTCCATGCTCTAAAGATATGGAGACACTACTTGATGGGAGCTCACTGTAACATCTACACTGATCACAAGAGTCTCAAATACATCTTCACTCAGGCAGATCTGAACATGAGGCAAAGGAGATGGTTGGAGTTAATCAAGGACTATGACTTGGAGGTGCATTACCACCCTGGTAAGGCCAATGTTGTGGCAGATGCCTTGAGCAGAAAGACCCAGTGTAATTGTATGAGCATGGATGTGGGAGTGACCACCCTGTGTGATGAGTTGTGCAAGCTGAACCTGGAAGTTGTCTCTTCGGGTAACCTAAGCTATATCTCGGTGGAACCCACGTTGCAAGAGCAGATCATCAGGGCCCAGGCTGAGGATAAGGGTGTTCAGGTTATCAAGGATATGATCAAGCAAAAGGCAGAAAAATACAAGTGTTTCCGACAGGACAGCAAGAGAATTCTATGGTTTGGAGATCGATTGGTTGTTCCCAAGGACCCTGAGCTCAGAAAGCAAATATTGGATGAAGCTCACCTTTCAAAATTCTCCATGCACCCTGGTAGCAACAAGATGTACCATGATCTCATATCTCTATATTGGTGGACTAGAATGAAAAGGGAAATTGCCAAGTACATATCCGAATGTGACACCTGCCAGAGAATTAAGGCTAGTCACTTGAAGGCAGCAGGCCATTTGCAACCCCTTCCCATACCATCTTGGAAATGGGAGGACATTTGCATGGACTTCATAGTGGGATTACCCAATACCTCCAGGCACCATGATTCTATTTGGGTTATCGTAGACAGATTGACCAAGACTGCTCATTTCTTGCCAGTGCACACCACCCACAGGACAGAGAAGTACGCAGAAATTTATGTTGATCAGATAGTAAGGTTGCATGGTATTCCCAAGACCATTATATCTGACAGAGGAGCACCCTTTGTGGCACGATTTTGGGAGCAATTGCAAGAGTCGCTTGGGACCCATGTCATCCGAAGCTCAGCATATCACCCACAAACAGATGGCCAGACCGAAAGGGTGAATCAGATTTTGGAAGACATGTTGCGAGCATGTGCACTACATTATGGAAAGGATTGGGACAAGTGTCTGTCCTTGGCAGAATTTTCTTACAATAACAGCTATCAGTCCAGTCTGAAGATGGCACCTTTTGAGGCATTATATGGGAGGAGGTGTAGGACCCCACTAAACTGGTCTCAAGCAGAAGAAAGGGAAATTTTTGGGCCAGACTTGGTACTCGAGGCAGAGGCAAAGGTCAGGGTCATTACCAAGAACTTAGAAGCTGCTCAGGCCAGGCAAAGGAGCTATCATGACAAGAGGCGGAAGCCTCTACAGTTTGAGGTGGGAGATCATGTCTATCTTAAGGTATCACCCACCAAGGGTGTCCAGAGATTCGGGATCAAGGGCAAGTTAGCTCCTCGCTACATTGGACCCTATAAGATCAAGGCAAGCTGTGGACCCGTAGCCTACCAATTGGAATTACCACCTCACATGTCAGCAGTTCATAATATGTTCCATGTATCTCAGCTGCGGAAATGTGTTCGTCTACCCACTGAAGTGCTACCGGAACCAGACATTGAGATAGAACCAGAGTACCCCGTCAAGGTGCTAGATCAAAAAGAGAGATCAACTCGGGCAAGGTCGATCAGAATGTATAAAGTTCAGTGGAGTCACCATTCAGCGGAAGAAGCTACATGGGAGACTGAGGATTTTCTACGCTCTCGCTTCCCCGACTTTCTGCCCAAAGGAGTCGGTACGTAACCCCAAAACCCCACCCCCACCTGCCCTTTGAAATCAATTATAAGAAAAACTTAGATAACAAGGATAGTCTAAGTTGTGGATTTAATTTAAGAAGGGCTTCCTTCTGAAGTTGCAAAGAGGATGACATTCGAAGAGCAGTAAATAAGAGAAACTTATGTATAAAGGGGAAAACAACACCAGCACACCTTCAAGCATCCCTCCAAAGGGCTCTAACTGAAATCTCGGGGCGAGATTCCTTTAAGGGGGAGGGCTGTAACACCCCAGGTGTTACTCAGGGTGTCCACCCTAGGGTTACCCCCTTTTTCACCCATTATCACATGAAGATTGAATTGGGCAAAGTATACCAAACTTGGAATTCTAGGTCCTAAGCAAGTGTAACCCACCTTGGATGTCATGCCCTGGCTTATCATGCACATCTAAGTGGGGATCTCCCCAAAACCCTAAAGCAAAACCCCCATAGGCAATGGGAGCCCTAATTGAAGCCATGACCAAAAGATCATGTAAACCTTATGATCATGGTTTGGGCCAAATATAAAAGTTGTAATATACTTAATAACCTACAATTAATAGTAAGGAAGTACCCCCAAAAAGTTTTCAGAAAAGCCCTAAAAAGTTCACCTAAGATTCAGCACAAGGGAGAATTCAGTTTTTGCCTAAGTACAAAAACTAACCTTTGCACAAAGACTCCACATGTTCACCTTAATCCCCTTTTCAAAACCCTTCGACCCAATTGACAAAATGGCGCCAAATTAACCCTAGAACACCCTGGAAAGAGATGACACCTACCCTAGGGCGCTAGACACGACTTGACACCCCTTTTGTCTCGGTTCGGGCTCAGCTGACACAGCAAACTTCTCCCCTCTCTATCTCCCTACCCCTACCATATCTCGACTTGGAACTCACAGCGAAAAGATAGGATTTGGAGCAGAGAAGCGACCGTACACAGTGACTTTGCCAAGATACGCACGCTATGGCGCTCTAATCGGCCGTTGAACCATGGCAGAAGCAAGCTTCCACGTGTTCGACGCGAGCTGGCATCCGGGGGCGCGCTCAGAGCACGCCCGTGCGCGAACCCCCGCGCGCCCGCAGCCGCCCGTGACCACGCCCATGCCACGGCTATAAAGCCCACCCTAGTGCTTGGCTGCCTTCCCCGTTGCATCCTCCGTACCTCGCCGGACTTGCCCGAGCCAGCCATTACCTCCGGCGACCTCCCCGCGACCCGCCAGTGCCGCCCGAGAGCAACCACCGTGGCCAGCCCCTCTCCCGTCCTCCTCCGTTCGATCCAAGCCCTCAGATAGCTTCCTGGTGAGGCCGAGAGACTTGCTCAAGCTTAACCTGTGGACCCGCGTCACCGGAATAACTCAATCGTGCTCACCGGAGTTCAAAGACCCGCCGGCGCACGTGGACCGGGTAAGCCCCTGCACCGTTTTCAAATTCCTTGCGCGCATGGCCTCTGTGTCACCCCGTGAAGCTCCTCGTGCACCCTAATTGAACTATACCGCCGTGGTTTGGCCGGAGCAGGAGCCACCGACGACCCCCGCCGCCTGTGCTCGTGGCCAGGGTAGCTCCGACCACCTCCGACACCGACCCGCACACCGACGTGACCGTCGCGACCTCCCGGACGTCACTGACCACCCCGCCGGAGCTCTACTGCCGCCGGTAAGCCCCACCACCGTAATCTATACCGCGGGTACTGTTTAAGCCGGTCAGGGAGCGCGGGTTAGATTTCAGTTAAGTCCAGGGGGCTTTGCGCAATGTCAGTGACCCAAGCCAATAGTGGACCAAGGGCTGTTCTGTGAGAAAAGAAAAGGAAAAAAACCCCAGGGGCCTCAGCGTAAACCTGTTTTCTTTTCCATTTTCGAATTTCTTTTCTTTTTGTTATAACAGATAGCTAAATAAATGCATAACTCGAAGAATAATCCTCCAAAAATGTTTAAACCAATTTTGCTAGATTCTGGAATTCATGAACTATCAGATAAAAATAATAGAACCTATGTCTTCTGTATTCCTTTCTGAAGTTTTGAATTAAATAAGAAAACTGCTCAAAACTCAATATTAGAAGGAAAAATAGGAATATTGTTTGACCAGGGTTAGAAAAATTTTGAGAAGTTTATATCTATCTACTAGACCAAGTAAAAATGTTAAACCCCTCTGTCTACTCCATTTAAATTAGTTTTACCCCTTATTCTATAATATGCTTAAGGATAAGGAAAATAGGAAATGTAATTTAATTAATGAACCAGAGAGTGCCTCTATTTTTTATTAGGTTACTTATTCAATATAGTTCCCTGGAAAAATATATCATACCCTCTTTTAGTGTAAAATAAGTAAGACCCCTTTTGTTTTAATAAAACAAGTAAAACTTAGGAAAACTCTACAAAAATAACCCCAAGCTAAAAACACCCCCACCCTTGGGATAACTATTGTTTTATTAGAGAGAACTTAGGAAAAATATGAAATCTGCTGTTTGACATTTTTCAAATAATAATGTAGTAGAAAGTGCCTTTTTAACATTAAATTTAAGAAAATCATAACTAAATAACCACCCCTTAGTTTTCTGTGATTTTTAGCACAGAGACCTATTATTACTATGGGATGCCAGCAAAAATAACCTTTAGGACAGAACCTACCCCTAACTATGAGGTGTAGTGTAAAGTGGCCCATTTTGCCTAACTGTTGTTATTTTTGTTTAAAGCCTAGCTTTTATACTTTAAGCCTCAAATTCTTAAAACAAGCTAGAATAGCCAGTGACAACCCACTGTAATTTTTACAGAATTTTTGGAAATTATTAAAACCCTGTTGTAGTTCAAACCTACACTAAAAAACCCTAAATGGAAATTAAGGAAAGAAAAATGAAAGATGTGAATTAATGTTATCCTAAAACCTTTGTAATCTGTCCACTAAAATGTATCAAGGTAATACCAATCCACTATGTTATCCTCACTAAAAACCTAAGCCTAAGGAGTATTGAACCTAACCCACTGGAAGCCCCGCATGACTAAGAAACCCTAAGTTACTTCTTAACTTAGTTCTCTTCCGCATAATATTATTACATCCTGCATAATCATGACATGCATGTTCATTGCATTCGATAGACTGTAATCTTGCTGACGGAGAGTACATCCTCGTGCCGGAGCAAGGAGCTGCTCAGGAGGTAGCCCCAGATCCAGCACTCGAGCCTGCACCAGAGGACCTGCCTACCACTGCTTTGGAAGGCAAGCCCCGGTTTTATGCATAACCTGTTATTTATGCTATTTTACTTCACTTAATGATTGTAGGATTGATTGTGCACTTAGGTGTAGGAATTGTTTGAAGCCCTAGTTGCATGATCTCAGGAATCCTTTTGAAATGAATACTAGTATGACAGGTCGAGTAGTTGCTTTATTTAATTAGGATCTCGGTAGAAGACGAGTGATTTTTCTAGCACTCGCGCGAGATCAGGAAATCGATTGTACCCACTTTCACACTGTCATGATACTAGTTGGTGGACAACAATCCATGGGGATTGGTTGTTTACAAGGTAAAGATGGGAATAAGGATTAAGGTGTGGTACCGTGTGTCAAGCGTTTGAACGTACTAAGCACATGCCGAGAAATATGGTAAATCGGTAAGCCTAGTACCTGATTGAACCTGGCAGCAGATTGCCCTCCTCACGCGACCTGAGACGAGGTCTCCCATTCCGGTTATGGTGGGTACAAGTGCGGTCACTGCACGACGGCCAGTCGGGGTCAGTGAGGCATTGTACGCCAAGGCGGTGAGCCCCTCTCTGCTGACGGGGAATCGATGGGGACGGTTGATGTGTGTGGGGATGGAATGCCCCTACATGTCGTGTGTTTAGGTTTACCTTGCAAGGATAAAAACTCGATTCGAATCGTCTGCTTCTCGCAGATAATGAGACTGCTTGATCCATGCTGCTACATTGAGTAACAAGTGGAAGTATGATGAGTTGAGATAAGATGTTGATTGTTAATAATGCTTGCTACCATGTATGAGTAGATAGTCCACTTTTAGCCTTAAGAGAGTCACACTTAACTTTGACTAAGTTAAAACTTTGATTTAGAAACTCAGCTAGTGCTTTTGGCAACCAAACCCCACAGCCAAACAGCTGCATGTCTAGAGGTAGAGGAGTAGACTCCTCACACCGGGTAAGTCTAGCTGAGTATTAGTATACTCAGCCTTGCTTGTGGCATAATTTTTACAGGTTCTCTGGAGGAGATGGTTGCTGGGATAACTTGGTCGTCCACCTTGCCACCGGGTTGGACTGTTGAGTGGGACCCTGCCTCGGCTGAGGAGGAGCATGTGGAGTGATGGGACAGGCTTCCCCATCTCTCGGTTAAATTATCGTTAGTTTTATTCCGCTGCACTTCGAACAATGATGGTTACTTTTGCAAAAACTCCGATGATGATGATGGTGATGTAATAATTTAACATTGTGACATGTATGGTTTTATGCTTTATTGTATTTGCTCTGTGACTCACCTTCGAGTGAGATTGTGGTACTTGATCCTGTCAGTGGCCGTGTCGGAATAGATCCGAGGGATTGACGGGTTATTCCCATTTAAGTGTGGTCTAGCCTCTAAGGCGGGACTTGGGCACTTAAGTTGGAATAATTCGGGCAGTTCCGCCACAGCGGGGGGTTCCCCCCTTTTTAGCCCCCGAGGGAGGGTCAGGCTCTGCCGAGGCGAGGCTGACCCTTCCTTGACGACTAAGACTTGCGTGGGAGCGAGGTATACGAACAACTTGAAAACATCTTAAGGGTAGAGGCGACGTAACTGTTGGATGTTCCAAGCGTTGCCGTAGACCTCGCCTTGCCTGTTGGCCAGCTTGTACGTTCCGAGCTTCAGAACTTTGGTGGTGACAAGCGGTCCTTCCCGGGGGTGCGTGTAGCCCCCGGGTGCCCCCAACAAGGGCTCGGGGTGCTGTGCGATGGTCGCAATCCTCTCTGGGTGGGCTTCGATGCCCCGCCTGGACATGATAAACCCCAAGACCAGGATTGAGCTTGGCGCTTTTCGCCTCTTTGATGAACTCCGCCGCCATTAGCTTGTGGATCTCCCCGCCTATGGCTCTGCGCTTCTCCTCGTCGAATCGGCGCAGAGGCTGCCTGACGGGTCGGGCTCCGACCCGAATATTCAGCGAGTGCTTGGCGACATCCCCCGGTATGCCGGGCATGTCCGAGGGACTCCACGAGAGGACGTCGGCGTTTGCGCGGAGAAAGTCGACGAGCACTGCTTCCTATTTGAGATTGAGCCCGGAGCCGATCCGGATATGCTTGGAGGCGTCGCCGCTGGGGTCGAGGGGGACGGCCTTAACCGTCCCCACTGGCTCGAAGTTGCCGGCATGGCGTTTCACGTCTGGCACCTCCTTAGAGAGGCTTTCCAGGTCGGCGATGAGGGCCTCGGCGTACTCCACGCACTCCACGTCGCATTCGAACGCGTGTTTGTACGTGGGGCCGACGGTGATGACCCCGTTGGGGCCCGGCATCTTGAGCTTCAGGTAGGTGTAGTTGGGGACGGCCATGAACTTCGCGTAGCATGGCTTTCCCAGTGCCGCGTGGTAGGTTCCTCGGAACCTGACCACCTCGAACGTCAGAGTCTCCCTTTGGAAGTTGGAGGGCGTTCCGAAGCAGACGGGAAGGTCGAGTCGTCCGAGGGGCTGGACGTGCTTCCCGGGAATGATCCCGTGGAAGGGCGCAGCGCCTGCTCGGACGGAGGACAGATCGACGCGCAGGAGCCCGAGGGTCTCGGCGTAGATGATGTTGAGGCTGCTGCCTCCGTCCATAAGGACCTTGGTGAGCCTAACGTCACCGATGACGGGGTCGACGACGAGCGGGTATTTCCCCGGGCTCGGCACGTGGTCGGGGTGGTCAGCTTGGTTGAAGGTGATGGGCTTGTCGGACCAGTCTAGGTAGACCGGCGCCGCCACCTTCACCGAGCAGACCTCCCGGCGCTCTTGCTTGCGGTGCCGAGCCGAGGCATTCGCCGCTTGTCCATCATAGATCATAAAGCAGTCGCGGACCTCGGGGAACTCTCCTGCTTGGTGATCTTCCTTCTTGTCATTGTCGCGGGCCCTGCCACCCTCCGCGGGTGGCCCAGCCCTGTGGAAGTGGCGCCGAAGCATGACGCACTCCTCAAGGGTGTGCTTGACGGGCCCCTGATGATAGGGGCACGACTCCTTGAGCATCTTGTCGAAGAGGTTGGCACCTCCGGGGGGTTTCCGAGGGTTCTTGTACTCGGCGGCGGCGACAAGGTCCGCGTCGGCGGCATCGCGTTTCGCTTGCGACTTCTTCTTGCCTTTCTTCTTGGCGCCACGCTGAGTCGACGCCTCGGGAGCATCTTCCGGTGGGTGGCCCTGGGGCTGCTTGTCCTTTCGGAAGATAGCCTCGACTGCCTCCTGGCCGGAGGCGAACTTGGTGGCGATGTCCATCAGCTCGCTCGCCCTGGTGGGGGTCTTGCGACCCAACTTGCTCACCAGGTCGCAGCAGGTGGTGCCGGCGAGGAATGCGCCAATGACATCCGAGTCGGTGATGTTGGGCAGCTCGGTGCGCTGCTTCGAGAATCGCCGGATGTAGTCCCGGAGAGACTCTCCCGGCTGCTGCCGGCAGCTTCGGAGGTCCCAGGAATTCCCGGGGCACACATATGTGCCCTGGAAATTGCCGACGAAGGCTTGGACTAGGTCGTCCCAGTTGGAGATCTGCCCCGGAGGCAGGTGCTCCAGCCAGGCGCGAGCGGTGTCGGAGAGGAACAGGGGGAGGTTGCGGATGATGAGGTTGTCGTCGTCCGTTCCACCCAGTTGGCAGGCCAGGCGGTAGTCCGCGAGCCACAGTTCCGGTCTCGTCTCCCCCGAGTACTTTGTGATAGTAGTCGGGGGTCGGAACCGGGTCGGCAACGGTGCCCGTCGGATGGCCCGGCTGAAGGCCTGCGGACCGGGCGGTTCGGGCGAGGGACTCCGATCCTCCCCGCTGTCGTAGCGTCCCCCACGCCTGGGGTGGTAGCCTCGGCGCACCCTCTCGTCGAGGTGGGCCCGACGGTCGCGGTGACGGTGCTCGTTGCCGAGGCGACCCGGGGCCGCAGGCGCGGTGTTGCGCGTGCGCCCGGTGTAGACCGAGGCTTCCCGCATGAATCGGGAAGTCGCGGCATGAGGTTCCGAGGGGTATCCCTGCCTTCAGGAGGCAGAGCTCTCGGCCCATCGGACCGCGGCGCCTTCCAGGAGATTCTTGAGCTCCCCCTGGATTCGCCGGCCCTCGGTGGTTGATGGCTCCGGCATCGCGCGGAGGAGCATCCCTGCGGCAGCCAGGTTCTGGCCGACGCCACTAGATGCGGGTGGCGGCCTGACCCTGGCGTTGTCGGCGACGCGGTGCTGGAAACCCTGGGGCAGATGACGTATTTCTCCGGCCGGGGGTTGGCCCGCCCATGCCTGCCCGACGTCCCGACGGATCGGCTCAAGCGCCCCTGCTCCCTCGTCGAACCTGGCCTGCGCCCCGCGGATTTGCTCGAGCTGTGGGTCATGGCCCCCGCCTGAACGGGGACCACAGCTAGCTCCCGTGGGATGTCGACGCGGGGCACTGGCCTAGGGAGATCACCGTCCTCCGGCATGCTGAGATGATTGCCTTCGGAGGGACCCCCTAGATCGACGTGGAAACATTCGTGGCTTGGGCCGCAGTCCTCGTCGCCGAGGCTGCGGCTACCGTCGGAACAGTCGGAGAGGCAGTAGTCGTAGGCGGTCATGAAATCCCGCATGGCACTGGGGTTGCCAAGTCTAGAGAAATCCCAACAGATGCTGGGCCCGTCGTCTTCCTCGGACCCAGAGGGCCCGTAGGTCGAGACGTCCGTCAGCCGGTCCCAAGGCGACCGCATGCGAAACCCCAGAGGGTTTGGACTCGCCTCTACGAGAGCGTCCGCCAAAGCGAGGTCGCTAGGCGGGTTGAGGCTGAATCCAAATGACGTAGGATGGGAATCGGTCGGTACCTTTTGGTCGACGAGCGGCGATGAAGTCACGTCGGGGACTGACTGCACCGTCGTCTCAGGTGCGAGGGTGACGTCCAGCAAGCTCTCCGCGAGCGCGCTGGCGTCGTCCGCTTGCTCGGGATGGGCGTGTCGCGGGGAGACGGCGCTCGTCTTCGACTCAGGCGCGAAGTCGATACCTAGTGCGCTCCTCGTTGGGGTGCCGGTGCTGTCGGCTCGCTCAACAGCCAACGAGGCGCTGCCTCCTGCTTGGCCTTGGTCGCCCTGCCTTCCCCTCCGTCGGCGGGGGAAAGGGCAGGATGAGCTCGAAGGTCGTTCTTCCACCACGCGGGGAAGACGTCGTCGATTCCGCCGCCGGCGGGCGGGTCGTCGGCCGCCATTATCGTCATCGCGCGGCGGTGGAAGGAGTATCATGTCGTAGCCGCCGTCGAGGGACATGAACTCAAGACTCCCGAAACGGAGCACCGTCCCGGGTTGGAGAGGTTGTTGGAGACAGCCCATCTGGAGCTTGACGGGAAGCTGTTCGTCAACACGCAGCAGGCCCCTACCTGGCGCGCCAACTGTCGGCGTTTCGAGACCGGGGGGTCCCTGGGCCGACGAGTGAGTGTCGCCGCGTGCCCCAGCCCAGATGGGTCGAGCGCGAGGGCGAGCGCGAAGGGGGGAGAGCGAGGCGGCCGGAGACCGGCGTGAGAGAGGTGGGAGGAATCCCGTGGCCTTCGTGTTCGTCCCGTGCCCAGGTCGGGTGCGCTTGCAGTAGGGGGTTACAAGCGTCCACGCGGGAGAGGGAGCGAGCGGCCCCAAGCGAGCGCCTGTCTCGTCCTCGTCCCCGCGCGGCCAACCTTCTCTAAGAGGGCCCTGGTCCTTCCTTTTATAGGCGTAAGGAGAGGATCCAGGTGTACAATGGGGGGTGTAGCAGAGTGCTACGTGTCTAGCGGGGGAGAGCTAGCGCCCTAAGTACATGCCGTCGTGGCAGCCGGAGAGATTTTGGCACCCAGCTGGCGTGATGTCGTGGCCGTCGGAGGAGCGATGGAGCCTGGCGAAGGGACAACTGTCGGAGCGGTTGGGTCCTTGCTGACGTCCTCTTGCTTCCGTAAGGGGGCTGAGAGCCGCCGTCGTCACAGAGCATGCGGGGCGCCATCATTGCCTATCTGGCGGAGCTAGCCAGATGGGACGCCGGTCTGGTTCCCTGCGGCCTCGAGTCAGCTCGGGGTAGGGTGATGATGGCGCCTCCTGTTGACGTGGCTGGCCTGCGCCCTAGGTTGGGCGATGCGGAGGCTCCTCCGAAGCCGAGGTCGAGTCTGTCTTCCGTGGCCGAGGCCGAGTCCGAGCCCCTGGGTCGGGCGAGGCGGAGGTCATCGGCTGAGGCCAGGGCGGAGTCCGAGCCCTGGGGTCGGGCGAAGCGGAGTTCGTCGTCTTCTGGGACTTAGCCCGAGTCCGAGCCCTGGGTCGGGCGGAGCGGAGTTCGCCGTCTTCCGGGACTTAGCTCGAGTCCGAGCCCTGGGTCGGGCGGAGCGGAGTTCGCCGTCTTCCGGGACTTAGCCTGAGTCCGAGCCCTGGGTCGGGCGGAGCGGAGTTCGCCGTCTTCCGGGACTTAGCCCGAGTCCGAGCCCTGGGTCGGGCGGAGCGGAGTTCGCCGTCTTCCGAGGCTGAGCCCGAGTCCGAGCCCTGGGTCGGGCGAAGCAGAGCTTCCTATGGTTCCTCCGGCGGGGCATGACTGCCTGTCAGCCTCACTCTGTCAAATGGCACCGCAGTCGGAGTGGCGCAGGCGGCGCTGTCCTTCTGTCAGGCCGGTCAGCGGAGCGGCGAAGTGACGACGGTCACTTCGGCTCTACCGGGGGGCGCGCGTCAGGATAAAGGTGTCAGGCCACCTTTGCATTAAATGCTCCTGCGACTTGGTCGGTCGGTGCGGCGATTTAGTCAGGGTTGCTTCTTAGCGAAGGCTAGGCCTCGGGCGAGCCGGAAATATGTTCGCCGTTGGAGGGGGGCCTCGGGCGAGACGGAAATCCTCCGGGGTCGATTGCCCTTGTCCGAGGCTAGGCTCGGGCGAGGCGTGATCGAGTCGCTCGAATGGACTAATCCCTGACTTAGTCGCACCCATCAGGCCTTAGCAGCTTTATGTTGATGGGGGTTACCAGCTGAGAATTAGGAGTCTTGAGGGTACCCCTAATTATGGTCCCCGACAACTCTGATGTTTTATGACATTTATCTCTATACACTCTGTGATTATATATGTTGTCTTCTTTGGCGCATGTATGAGATACACCCGGCTTTGTTCCTTAAAGCCCGGGTGTGACAGAAGGCGCTGACACGGATCCTTCCACCAAACACCGGCGCGCCAGGTCAGGCGTCCACTCAGTCTAAAAGCGCTCGGGATGAACTTACAAGGCCATGGCGAACTACGGCGACGCAAAGCAGAGATCTCATAGGCGAAAGGGCACAGCGAGTGGGAGAGAAGCAAAGGCATAGCTGCTACTCAAGGGATGAACCCCTTTTAAAGGCAGATTCCTTCGCTCGCGCCCCAAAAGGCCACGAGAAGTCTCCCCCGATGCACACCGCAACACCCAGCCTATGACACAGGGGCCTGGTCCCACAAGTCACACGGCTGGCGCGATGGTCTCCTAGTGCGCAGAAGACGAACCGCCACACGTGGAGCGAATCGCCGCACCTCTTCGTCTCCGCCGAAAGCAGCAGCCCAGCCTCTGGCGTGGGGGCCCAGGCCGCGAGTCATACTCTTCAGGCGTTGGCCTCTGCGTGCGGAGAAGGTGAACCACCGTGTGAGGTGCATGCCACCGCCTGCGGTAGTGCGCCTCTTCACCTCCGCAGAAACCAACAGCCTAGTCTCTGACGCGGGGGCCCGGGCCCACGAGTCATCCTCCTTGGGCGCCGGTTCCTGGGTGCAGAAAAGTCAAACCGCCGCCCACTCTAGTACCATGCCTCCTCGGGGCCGCCGCAGAAGACAGAGAAGGTGATTTTTCAAAACCAAATGCAGTGGTATCAAGGCACCCCACGCATGGCCCAGTAAAGCCATCAAGAGCGGAGACCGCAGGTCAGTCAGCCGCGGGGACAGGTGTGGCAGTTGATGTGACCGATGGCACGCTGATAGCGCGAGCGCGTCGAGTTAATGCGGCGCGCGCAGAGGAGGCGCCCCAGTCACCGGTCATGCCAAGTTGACGCAAGGTACAAGCTTTGGCCCCACCTGCAGGCTCGTATCCTCCCCTAAGGCGGGCCCGGGGGACACTGTCGGTACCCTGGATCAGGGGTACCCCTTGCTACAGTATGAGGACGCGGTGCCCACGCGATTATCTCTAGTCACGTGGTGAACAACACCCGACTCCACCATATGGATGGCTCCAGGGTCACCATGTGGCCAGAGAAAGCGATACACTCCAAGATGCCAACAGTGGGTCCGGACCCCATGGTAAAGTGTCGGACCCCTGTACATGTAGACCGGACCTCCGGAGCAAGATCCAGGACCCCCGCGAGTGTAGCCTGGACCTCCGGGTCGGGTCCCGGACCCCTCTGCGTGGGATCCGAACTGCCCACAGCCGGGTCCCAGGACTCAGGGGCAGGGAATACCTAGGCCCTGCTCAGGCAGGGGTCCAGTGCTGCCATGTGTCCAGGCCCAGCCTGGTATAGACCTGCCCGCATAACGCTACTGCTCTCTGCCCAGGCGGAGACCCGATGCTGACACGTGGCCTACCACGCGTGACGTAAGCCGGCGGTTGGAGCTTAACGTAAGGCCTCTGGGCCGCACTGTCTCTGCATTTATTGCAGAGAAGACGCGTCGCCTGACTATCCCGCTGACAGGTGATGTGCCCCATCGACATTTATTGTGTCCTATCCACTCAGCTAGCAGGCGGCGTCCAGGCCATCCTGCAGGTGGCATGCCTGTCCATTGCCAAACAGTACGTTCGTGCTACAAGGTGCACTGTGCTCATCCATCATCACTCGTACGTTGCCAGGGAAGCTTCCCCTGCACGCCAGTGCTACGCAGATCGCGGATATCAGGGCGCGAGGAAGATCGCACTAGGGACGAGCATTAGTCGCTCCAAGTATTACATCCGTTATGTCCCTGGGCCCACATGTCGGGGCTCAGCACCCTTGTACGTGCCCCCCTTAGACTATAAAAGGGAGGGCACACTGCGTTACAGGGGGGACAGGCTCAGACTTATTCAGACTCTAGCCATCCTAGACACAACTCAAGCTCACGAGCAATACAACACACAATAGAGTAGGGTATTACGCTCCGGCGGCTCGAACCACTCAAAACCCCTGTGTGTTCTTGTGTGTTCATCCCCCCAATCTCTAACAAGCAAAACGCTTAGGCCCCTCCTCATCTTAGGATTTAGGGCGGGTGCATTCCGCCACCCGGCCGAAGATTTCCTCTCTGACACCCTCCAAGGCAAAGGGGAAAAACCACGGGCACCGGCCAGCAACAATCTCACTATTTTCGGGTGGTTACAGATCGCAGGAGATTTTACAATGAGATGACTATCTCCTGCGGCTTACAAAGATATTTATAGAGGTGAAACCCTAAAACGAGTAGGGTAACGATCTGGCCCAAGCCTCCCGGCGACGGGCCTCCGCTTCGCTCGCCAACTTGGTCGCCTTCTTCAGAATTTGGATCACAAACTCAACAATATGAACTATGTGATATCCTGACACATGGCTTAATAGTATTGATAGAATACTTATACCAACAAGGTGCATTGTCTTTTTTGGAAGCCTGTCTCGAAAAAACCTCGGGGTTAAGTGTGCTTGACCCAGAGCAATCTTGTGATGGATGACCGACCAGGAAGTCTTCTCGAGTGCACATGAGTAAGAAAAAAGTACGCACGAAAGACTCGTGTTTCTATGGGTTAGTATATATTACTAGAGGGCTGGCAGGAGTAAGTACTATCGACAAAGGCAGTTTTGTTTAAGTTGTCCGTCTTTGTTAATCAACGCCTATAAAACCTAGAAGTCGCCTTCTTCCTCACGGCTTACTTCTCTCCATTAAACCACCCTCCATCTCTCCTAATTAACATTCTTCGATCTCTCAATCTTTTCCAATTAATTAATATTATGTATATAATTTCCAAGAATATGGAAAGATCAAAATGGATGTACAAATTTAAAAAAATGGAAGTGGAATACTTGGTTAAGGTAAAAAAGTTTGTTGTCGTTGCGAAGAAATATTGAGAGAGTCTAGATCGAATGACAACCATCTGCCTGTGTTCTCGATCGCTACAAGAACATGAAAGGCCATGACG
The DNA here is from genome assembly GCF_902167145.1 of Zea mays. Lineage (NCBI taxonomy): Eukaryota > Viridiplantae > Streptophyta > Magnoliopsida > Poales > Poaceae > Zea > Zea mays. The sequence continues at coordinate 4,037,696 of NC_050102.1, read as the reverse complement.
ACGCCACGGTGCTATATATCTCATTTGATCAGGTTTGGTTTTTTCAAGGACTACACAGTCTGGACTTTCCACGACGAGAGAGGAGATGTTAGTGTAGGTGGTTCATCATCTGGTGGAGGAAACTCATCGAGGACAAATGCAGGTGGGCCACTAGCTGGCATCACCGTTGCTGGTGACAATAACGATGTTGGTCATCATGATTACATGACAATGGATGATTTGTTCGGTGATGATGCTGGCAACAAGGGTGGCGATGAGGATGTTGGTGCTACATTGCTAGAGCCTAAGGATGTGGAGCTTTTCGAGAACATAGCTAACCGCCTTGACGAAGATGACATTTTATTTGGGAACCCGAGGTGGCTCGAAAATTTCAGAGAGATGAAGCAGTCGGCAACTGATCCGCTCTATGAGAAGGGTGATTGTTCGAAGCATATGACAACACTGCGTTTTAATCTCAAGTTGCTTATAGTGAAGGATCGTCATGGTTTCTCAGTAATTGGCTTCAAAAAGATGTTAGATGTACTTAATGAAGCTTTTCCTAAGGGTAATACAAAGTGCGTGTGAATACTTATCGAGCAAAGAAGCTGATCCGCCTAGTGGCAATGATACTTAAGAAGTTTGATGCCTGCACTAACCACTGCATACTGTATCGGGGTGAGTACAAGAAATTAGCGGGGCGAGTACGAGAAATTAGAGAGTTGTCCACACTACAACACTAGTCGATGGAAGATGAATGTTGGCTGCCACGTGGATGATAATCCCTCTAGTATGATGAAGAAGACCAAGAAGACCAAGCAGAATTACCCACCTCAGGATGAAGACGAAGAGGGGTTACACACTAAGGAGGAGTCTTGCGTTGTCGATGTGGTACCCTGGCCCATATGGATTATGTGATATCCCGACCCAAGGCTTAATAGGGTTAATAGAATACTTATACTAACGAGGTGCATCTTCTTTTTTCGAAGCCTGTATCACAAAAACCTCGGGGTTAAGTGTGCTTTTCCCAAAGCAATTTTGGGACGAGTGATTGACCGTGAAGTCTTATCAGATGTGTATGAGTGAGAACAAAGTATGTGCGAAAGACTTGTGTTGGTCTGTAGGGATGATCTATGGTTCTAGTAACGCTGGTCTAGGAGTGGATGGGGTGTTACAAATGGTATCAGAGCCGACCCTTGTGTTTCATGGGCATGTGTGGGCTAGGGGTTCGAGTATATGGTGTATAGCACATGTGGGCTCAGAGTGATCACATGTCATGGCATATGACGATACTAGACATACAGACGTGACCAAGAGCAAGAGGGGAGGTATTTGACTTGGGGTTAACCGACGAGGATGACAATCTTTTAAAGAGGGATGATTGTGATATCTTGACCCATATGAATTGTGTGATATCCTGACCCATGGCTTAATAGTATTGATAGAATACTTATACCAACAAGGTGCATCGTCTTTTTTGAAAGCATGTCTCGAAAAAACCTCGGGGTTAAGTGTGCTTGACCCAGAGCAATCTTGTGATGGGTGACCAACCAGAAAGTCTTCTTGAGTGCGCATGAGTGAGGAAAAGTGCGCATAAAAGACTCGTGTTTTTATTGGATAGTATATGGTACTAGAGGCAGAAGTAAGTACCGTCGATACAGGAGTGGTCGAGTGGACGGGGAGTTTTCATGAAACCATTACATTTATAAAACAGAATAAAAGATGGTACAAAACACTCCATGGATGCTCGCTAGTCAGACTTACATTTATGAGACACATAAAACTTGTTCAGTTCTCTGATGACATCAAAAGAAATGGTAGGCTTAATTAGGCTTATGATGTAAATTAAACCAGTACATTTGTTTCGCCTAATGACATCGTCATCTAGATAACTCCAACTACTTTGAAGCACATAACAATTAAAGCTCGTGCATCAATTATCACCAAGCCAATCTACACCACCAAGACTATCTCCAACACCATCATCCTCGTCACTGGAACTTCCCCCTTCCGAAGAAGACTCTAATAAGGTCTTGCTGAGCCACTCATAAGTTTTTCCATTCGAGTCAGAAGGACAACCGGGCGAAGGCTGCTGCTGGTCGCCACCAATTCCGCCGTCATGTGAAACTTCACTGTTTTCTAAGACTGATTGAGGATTCGCGTGGTTTTGTGATGCTGGCACATCTGGATTTAAATCCAGTGCCTGCGAAGGAACCTCGACCTGTACAGATCGTTGTGCTGATGTGGGTAGTGGGGGTGGTGAAGGTAGCAGAGAAGTTTGTCCTGAGATGTTGTTGCCAGCGATGGCGGCCACCCCCTGGCTCTGGTAGCTGTACTGGTGGGCTTCATTAGGTAGACGAGGCACCATCGAAGAAGAGCGCTGCGACAACTGGATGTGTCGGAGCAGCATCCTGGATATGGTTCGTAGAGACGATGGCTGCTGCACAGGTGGGCTCGTAAGAGAGAAGGACTGTGGAAGAGTGCACGGTGCTCTCAAAATGGGCAGGGATGGCGGTTGCGATTGCGACGAAACCCATGGCAGCCGTCGTGGTGGCCGCGGTCGACCCTGAGAATGCAAAGGCGGCGGCGGACGACCTCTCATCAAACCGCCGGCTTCAGCTGTCCGAGCAGGAGCAGGAGGAGGAAGTAGGGCTCGAATCTCCTGATCGACCCGTGAAAGCCCACGGAGCAGCTCATGGAGGTCGTCAGCGCAGAGATCGTCTACCTTGCTGCAGACAATAAGCTTGCCCATCCTCGACCCATCCCTGATCGCCTTGACGCGCGCCAGGGAGTCCGCGGCCCGCTGCTCCTGCGCGGCCTTCTTTTCCTCTAGCTCCGCCAGCTCGCGCTGCAGCCTGGCCATCGCGTCCTTTTCGCGGTCGTCGGGACCCTGCGGCGGTGCGCGCGCCGCCGCACCGCCCGCCTCATCCTCCTCTGAGAGGAAAGAATCCACGATTGGACCCAACGACGGGGCGCTGAAGCTGGACATCTTCCCGTTCTCGGCCTCCGCCACAATGGCGATCCTTGCGCCGGTGAGGGTGGACAGATTCGCGGCCATTTTGAAGAGCCCGTCACGCCGCTTGGAGAAGGAGATGCTTCGGCTGTTGGCGTCCTCGATGTACCTGATGCCGGATCTCCTTGGACGCCTAGGCGTTCTCATGATGAGTGGTATAGTAGTAAATAAATGGTGTGTGCTGTGCGGATGATCGGAGGCGTTGTTGTGTTCGGATGGCATGCCAAGGAGCTCCAGCCGTACGCATCCCTTATACTCCTTGGCATGTGTGTAGGTGGAGAGAGGAAGGGGGTGTTTGGTTACATCCCGCTAAAATTTAGCTCATGTCCCATCGAATGTTTGAACCTCCATTCCGGGTATTAAATGTAGTCGGATTATAAAACTAATTTATCAGCCGAAGATTAAAAGACGAGACGAATCTAGTCCAGTTGGTTGAGTCTATATTTCATACTCCTATTTAAAAGTCAAACGCTTGATTTGACCCGGGCTAAACTTTAGCAGGAGCAACCAAACACCCTAGAAGAAGATAACACTGGTCAAAGTGGGGTCCACTTTTAGGAAACTGTAAATCTAATGACGCTCCCTATATAGATGTTGGCTATTTAATTTTCTCCGTAAATATAGTGTACAGTTAATCTGGCCTGAGATGAGGTCTTCCCATTTTGTCTAATATTTATTGCAAAAGCCCTTTTTTCTGCCGGCATCCGGCTATAGATAAAGCTTTTCGGTTTGAATTAGGGTGTGAAAACGGATGTATATGGATAGCATGTTACGCTGAATTCTATCTATCCTAGTATATTTTAATCCGATTCGAGATCAGATATGCATAGTTAGAAATGTGATGGATACGGATACACTGATTGGATATTTATTTGGGTAAATAAGTGACCGATACGAATATTATTTGGTTGGATTCATACGGATATCGGATACTTGTCGAATAATGTGCATGAATCGATTATAGTTTACTATAATTCAGTTCGCACGTAAAGAAGGCACTCATCAACTGGAAACGGGAGCCGAGCTTGGCAGATTTGCCTGTCAGTCTCTGTTGCGAGTTGCGACCACAGTAGTTTGGTTAGTTCATCTGATGGCCCATTTGTAAAATGCATCGCTGCCTGCAAGTCTTCCTAGGTACTTGGGCCTCTCAAATTTGCACTTTGCTTGGTTTGCGCATGCAGAGCCAAGGGATCAGTGGATACACGACGATACTGCAGCCTAGTAGTGCACACCGCTGGTTTTGTTTTGTTAATTACTCCACCTCGAGATGGCCAAACGGGCCGCCCGGCCCGGCCCGGTCCGGGCCCGGTGAAGCCCGCCAAAAACCGGACCGGGCCTGCTGAGCCAGCGGGCTTAATTTTCTGTCCAAGCCCGGCCCGCAGCGGGCCTAAATGGGCCGGGCCGGCCCGTTTAGCACGAAAAAAACGGGTCGGTAAGCACGTTTTAGTGTAAAAAACGGGCTTAACGGGCTTAAGGTAAATGAGTCGTGCCGGGCTAGCCCGTCGTGCCTAGTTTCCTGTCCAAACCCGCCCGCTTATTCTACCGTGCCGGGCTCAGACCGGGCCCAAAAAGCGGGCTTCATGCCGGGCTCACGGGCCTCGTGCCGCAGCAGGATGGCGTGGTCAAATTAATAAAAGCCCTGTTCCCATGGTCTGGCTGATCACAGTGGAGCATCTCTGTCGCTTCTAACTGATCATGGCGCTTGGCTGGCGGTTCCTTGAGTCTAATATGCCATTCTATTTCACTAATGTTCCATACCCAAAATCACCTGTAAAAATTAATCCCTATCATAGATATAGAACTTCTTTCTTCTACTACTAGTGTACGTGTAGAAGAAGGACCGATGCAAACGTACATGATTTCCGGGCGGAGATTTAGCGCTGTGGGTGTTGTTGTTGTTGTTGGGACAGTGGTGGCAGGCCAGCGGTCATTAGCGCCATGATTAGTGCCTGCCAGCCTGCCTAGAAGAGGACCACAGAGACGACAGGACGGGCGCGAAGCAAAGAGAAAGCTTCATTAATCTTTGCTTAGCTTCACCACATACCCTAGCTTTATTTATTAGCGTAGTTTTGAGAGGTTGAGGGCCCTAGCAACCACTAACCAGCTACTGCTATTCCTTTTTTTATAGGACAGGAGGGGCGAGCCCCTACTGAAAATTTTATTAAAACTTTAAAACAACAGAGTTATAAGCAAACAGAAAAGAAGATTACAAAGGATAAAACTACAAAACTACAAAAGGGAAAAAGAAAAAAAAGATGAGCTCTACTGCCAATGCTGAAGCCATGCACGAATTGTCGAATCGAAACGGCCTTTAGCTCTAAGCATGACCAGATGAAGTTCCCTTGCAAACTCATTTTTGCAATGCTGCACAGTCGGAGCTTTATTCTGAAAAAGCCATGCATTACGGATTTTCCAAATGCTCCAGGTCATGAGAATGACAATTTCCATAGAGAATGGAACATTGAGCTGTTGCATTAGATTTACTGCAGCGTCCACAGGATTAGCAATTCTAGGGGACGTCAAACCAATAGAAGTCCAGCAAGCCTTTGCAAAATTACATTTAAGGAAAAGATGGTAAAGAGTTTCCTCCTTTTGCCAGATACAGTTCTCACAAGTGTAGGACTCAAGGTTCATGTTTTTCCTTTTCAGCATATCTCTTGTATTGAGTCTGTTTTTTAGCCAAAGCCAAAAAAAGACCTTATGTTTTGGTTGACACTTATTTCTCCAAAGCGATCTGAAGATCTGGTGAACCTGGGCCTGACCCATCAAATGTTTATAAGTTTTTTTTTAGAGAATATGTCTGCTCCCCAAATGAGTTTCCAAGCATCATTTGTGTTGGTCACCATGATTTGGCCCCAGGTTGCGTCTAAGTCTAGAAATTGTTCATGAGCTTGCACTGACAGAGGTAGCTGAAAAATTTCAATAAGTTGTTCCTTTTGGAGAGCTTCTTTGATGGTAAGTTTGCTGTTGCAAGCGAAGGAAAATAACTCAGGGTATTGATTAGCCGGGATGCCCGAATTCCACATATCTTCCCAGAAAAGAATGGTTCTTCCATCCCCGATATTTGGGGCAGCCAGTCCCTTGTAATCTTGGACAAGCGTAAGCAAGCTTTTCCACCAAAAGGAGCCAATTTTTGAGCAACCAGGCAGTCTAGCTGTCCTGTAATAGTTGCTCCAAACCAGGTTAACCCAGGGAATATCATGATTGTTGAAAAACTTGTGTAAAAACTTCAGAAGAAAGGCTTTATTGTGAGTCTCTAATCTTACCACTCCCAGGCCCCCATTTTTTTAGTCTGTGTAATCATACTCCAGGCAGCTAGAGCAGGTTTCTTTGAATTGACGTCGTTTCCCCTCCAGAGACAGTGTTTCCGATAAGAATCAATCTTCTTTACCGTGGTAACCGGGATTTTCAGAGTACACATCAAAAAGGTCGGGAGAGCTGAAAATACCGAGTTAACAAGCTCAAGCCTGCCAGCCTGGGAGAGGAGGGCAGAGGTGCATGATAATCTCTTTTGAATCCTCTGAATGAGTGGTAAAAAGTGACAGATTTTAGGCTTTGATAGACCCAGCGGAACACCAAGATAGGTAAAGGGCATTGAACCTATCTAACAGTTGAGAGTTCCTGCAAGGATCGCCATTTTAGCAGGACTGACGTTGATGGGGTACATACTTGATTTGTTGTAGTTCACCTTCAACCCCGTCGAAGATGCAAAAGAGTTCAGGACAGCTCTGAGAAAGAAGAGCTGTCTAGGGCAAGCTTCCAAAATCAGTAGTGTGTCATCCGCATATTGGACTATCGGAAAATCTTGACCACAATTCTCGGGCAATGGTAACTTGAGTAGGTCTTGTCGTCGCGCTTTATTAATGATGCTCTGTAACAGATCCGCCGCGAGAACAAAAAGAAGAGGCGAGAGGGGATCTCCCTGCCTAACCTCACGCTTGCAGTGAAAGGTTTTCCCAGGAACACCATTGAGAAGAACTGAAGACGTGCCAGACCGAAGAATATCCCTAATCCAGCTCATCCATCTGGGCCCGAAGCCATTGTGCAGCAATACCTGAAGAATGAACTCATGCTCTAGAGAATCAAAAGCCTTTTCAAAGTCCAATTTGAGCACAATAATCTCTTTTTTTGAAATATGACAAAGATGAATATATTCAAATGCCCAGGCCAGACAGTCTTGAATGGTTCTTCCTTTGATGAAGCCATAATGATTTTTGTGGACAAGGGAAGTCATCACTGTCTGTAACCGGTTAGCCAGCAGCTTAGTGATGATTTTCATACTATTATTCAGAAGCGAGATTGGTCTGAAATCGCCCACTACTCTGGCATTATCCTTCTTCGGTATCAGGACAATATAAGAACCATTAATGCTTCGAAGGCAAACATCCCCGTGGTAAAATTGGTCACATAAGTCAGAAGTCTTGTGAAATAATCGGCCAACATTTTTTGATAAAGTTGGTATTAAACCCATCAGGTTCCGGGGATTTATCAGAAGGAAGGGCCGCGACAATACTATCAATTTCTTGCTTTGAAAAAGGCTCATCTAACCAATGCAAGTCACTGTGGCAGAGCAACAAACTAGGAAGATCAAAGACATTGTCCACGAAATCGGAGGAGCCCAAGCGACGTTTGAACGCATTCCAAAGCAAGTTGGCTTTGAGATCATGCTCTGTAAAGACTGAACCACTTTCATCTGAGAGCAACGCAATTGTATTGCGGCCATGCCTTACCGTTGCATGAGCATGAAAGAATCTGGAGCAGATATCTCCATCCGTAACCCATTTGATGGAGGCCCGTTGCTTCCAATAAATTTTTTGCAGCTAAAGCAACTCAGCAGCCTTGTGTTGCAATAACTCGCGGAAATTCCATTCTTCAATCAAAAGGTCACGATGCTCCTCGATAAGATCAATGAATTCAATAATCAACTTAATTTGTCTCACAGTTTTGTCAATTTTTGGCAGAGACCGCTGCCACTCTTTTAGAATCTTTCTGGTGGACTTGAACTTTGCTGTTAAATTCTTCGCTTTGTCCAAAAGGCTTGGCAGACCCGTCCACGAATTTTGAAAAACTGCCATGAACTCGTTAAACTGTAACCAGAAGTTTTCAAATCTAAAGATCTTGGGCTTAGGAACCTTTGACTTAAAAGAAATCAAGCAGGGCACATGATCTGAAATATCCCTGGGCAGCGTTGTAGCGAGAGTATTAGGGTAGCAGATCGACCATTCTTGCGACATGAAAAACCAATCGAGTCTCTTAAGAAGGGGCTCCCTTTGTTTATTCGACCAAGTAAAGGAGACGCCATGGAGAGGGATTTCCAATAGGTCTAGCTGGTTGATTGCCTCGTTAAAGCTCAGCATCAGGTTAATGTCTCCCCCAACGGTATTTCTATTTTCAGGCCTACGCGTAAGGTTAAAGTCCCCAGCAATCAACCAACGCTTTTCCGAGGGCATGTTAATATTGGAAAACCAGTGAAGGAATTCAATCTTCCCAGTTGGGGAACAGGGCGCATAAACGTTGGTGATAATCCAAGATTCCTTCGACGAAATAGCAAAAAAATTCAACCGAAAGAGCATACTCGTTTTGGAAGATAACACTGCCAACCAGCTTCGAACTATTCCAAACAGTAATGAAACCCCCCGAGTTTCCTATCGAAGGGACAAAAGCAAACTCATCAAAAGAATTGGGACAGGACCTTCTTAAGTCTGCCCTAACAAAAGATTCCTTCTTCGTCTCCTGCAAGCAGATGATATCGCAATTGGATTCCCTAGTCACACAATGAATTCCATTCCCCTTAACCACAACGTTAATACCTCGGACATTAAAACTTAAAACAGACCAGTCAGAGTAATTAATAGCATTGTGACTATTCATCATAGGGATTAAGTTCGTCGATGGGAAGGAGCCCAAACCCAATAACTGGGAGGGCAAAAGTGTATCTGTTAAGACAAAACAGAGCACAGCCAGAAACCACCAAGTTCGTGAACACAGAAATCAGATAGAAACGCCAGGGCCGAGACAGCCCAAAAGCCTGGCGAGGTTGAGAACTGCAAAAAACACCCACCCGAGGCAGAATTAACATATCAGTTGTCATCATCTGAAGAGTCTTGTTTCTTGTCCCCCTTATCTTTTTTGCCTGACTTGTTGGAGCCAACACAGCCAGGCGGATTCTTCTTTTTCTTCAGGGCTTTGTCAGCCAATTCCTCCTCTGACAGATTACAAAAGCGCTCGCCTAAGCGCCTGATAGTTTTAGCTGAAAGTGAGGGGGGGGCCCTCACACTTGTGCTGACACAACAAACAATTCTTCTTTTGGCAAGAGCCTTGCCTGAATCCAGCCCGGGCGTCACGAAGCCTCTTGCTTCTCCTCAGGTCTGATTCCACAACAACAATATTAGGCTTGGAGGAGGTTGAGTCCGAAGGGACAGAGGTGTCGTCAGCAGATTCCCCAGAAACGACCAAATCAAGAAACTTGTCATCAGGACACTTCCTGGGGATGACAAAAGGGAGTGTCACAGTCTCTGGCTCCAACAAAGCTGAAGGAATATCTGAAGACAGGAATTTTTTGGACCAACTAAAGGAATCTTCGTGCATCAAGTTGGATAAGAAAAAGGGCGCCCACTTCTTGGGAACCTGCACCGAGGTCGCTGAGCAGTCAGCCGGAGCAAAAAATCTCTCCCAGATCCTGTAAAACTGGGCATTCCTTTTCCTTTCTAAGTGGCTCAGCAAAACAGGATCTGAATGCCAGTCATGCGAAAACATAAAGTTCAACCCCACGTTATTGTGCCCATTAACAATAGGCTCCACCGGCTGGGCATCAGGAATAACTATATCCCCAGGCACAAGAGGTACATCCTGAATAGGTGGGCCATCAACCTCTTGGGGCCCAATCATAGGATGGTCGGCAGGGGCATTAAAGTTGGGCACCGGCCCCACAGCCACCGGATCCTCAGGAATCTGCCCATTCTGAATCTGCCCATTCCGCAGCAAGGCACCATGAATGTGACCAGAAGAACTATCTGAGGACAGGTCCGAATGGGGGTTGCTGACTTGCTGCTCTTCAGGTGGCTGGTCCAGAAGGGGCTGCTGAGGTTGCTGAACAGGAGGATCATTGACAATCCATTGGTCCCAGTCACCTTGAATGCTGTCTGCAGGCTGAGCTTGAACGTTGTCATCTGGTGGAAAATTAAGATCCCAACCCACCGCCGGCACAGGTTGACCCAGACCAAAAAACTCAAAAGGAAGCTGCTGCCCATCCGCCGGGGCCGCTGGCACCGGGTCCTCATCTTGAGGCTGACCCCCCAACAGAGTTTGCTGGATGATCTTACACTGCACCGTCCACGAATCCCCAAGAAAGCCATCAGCGTCTGAAAAAACAATGAACTGCGGGACCTCCTCCAGAGACGTGACCCGCACCCTGAGCAAAGTCCTATAAATATTGCGTCTGTCCTCTTCCCACAGAATCAATCTGCCAAAGGAGCCAATAGCCACCTGCAAGTGCTCTGAAGAACGGTAGTCCAGAGGGGATCCCAACAACATAAGCCAGCATTCTCGATTAAAATAAAGGGCTCTATGGTTCCAAGCATCATTGTGCCGCTGAACAGTGAAGGAAGCATCAAGATACTGTTGCGGACCGAGCAGAACAAGGTTGTCTCTTTCAAGAATGATGCTGAACTGAACCAAAACCTGCCCCAGGTGCGACCGCTGAATATCACGCACCCCAAGCCGACGGTGTTCCACGAGGTATTCTCTAACCACATCCCTCACCGCCGGGAAAGTAATCACATGGTCAGGTAAAGGTTGAATGTTGATAATAGCCCAGTCCTCATGCAATGGCGGGAGACGCCGAGAAACTGACCTGGCCATAATTTCCCGGTGAAGGACCACCGAAGCGCTGAAGCCCGGAGGGAGGAAGGGTTCGGGATCAACGCGCCTAAACGCCATCGGAGCAGGAAGCGAGGATCGGCAACCAGCAGACGAAGACGGAGCAGGTTGGGGTTTTGTTGAAGTGACGCCCAGAGAAAGCGTCAGGGACTGAGGAGGTGCCGATACAGATTTTTTAATACTTCTCGGGCGAACTCCTCGAAGCAACTGAAAATGGGCGGTCCACCGGACAGAGACGCATCCGGTGAGCGAAACCAGGAGCTGTGATCAGGAGAATTTTGGTTTCCCACCAAAAGGGCCCGACTCCCAAAGGCAGGGAACGAAGTCAGAGGAGAACCGAAGGAAGTAAACTTGCTGGGACAGAAAAAATCCAAGTGCCCCCAGCCCTTACAGAAATAACAGCATAGAGTCTTAGAGCCCGGCAGCCCAACAGGCCCGCGAGCACGCACGGGACGCCATTGCAGGTTGCAGGGACGAGACCGGCCGGAGTTCGAAATTTGAAATTTAGAACGGTTAGGAATCTGCCACCAAGAGCAACACCAGAACTATTAGGGTCCAAGAACCGAGGGAGACCAGTTCTTCCTTTAGAAGAAGAAAGCCACGGTCCCGAAGTCTGAGGGTGAAGACGGTTGAACACGGAGACCCTCGGGTGAAGCCGAGGCATAGCATGCGGTCGCCAGCTGCTAAGAGCCTAGGCACGATTAGTGAAAGGATGGCCCAAACGATTGAAAACCGAAGAACCAGCCCGAGCATCATGCTGAGCACCACCAGGCGACCTGGTAGGGTTTCGAATCGGAACAGCATTGGCACCGGTGAGAGGGAGCTTAACCACGTCCGCATATGACGGATTATTCCTGACCCGGACCTTCGACCAGGAGGCAGCTTCCTCATCCAAAAAAAGCCTGAATTCATGCTTCCAATTAGGTCCACCACGATTCCAGAGGTTGAAGAAGGCTCTGAACTCCTTACGCTCAATGGAACCCAAGTTATAAATGTGAAAACCCACCGCCATCGAAGAAACTGAAAACCGAAAAACGCGGTCAGCCAGCTGAAGCACTTCAAAATCCGCGGCGAGCCCACCAAGAGCAGCCTAGAGAAGATGCCCGACCGAGACCGAATTCAACTTGAAGATGCATCTGCCAAAGGAGACCACCAGCCAGAAGGGCGACCGCAAACAGGGGCGAGCAGGGCAAACTGAAGCTTCCAGGGCATCCCAGAGGGAGTCCGCGAAGGCCAAGCCTGGCCGAAAGTCCAGGAGAGAGAAATCCATTGCAGGAAAACAAGAAGACCGGGGAGAAGGGCACGAGAGGCAGGAGAACCTGAGCTAGGCCAACACGGTCAAATGGCATGCAGGAACCGCAATCGCCATGGTCGGTACTCGCGAGCCGCCGCCTCTTCACCTTTAACCAAGCCAGGAGCCATCTGTTTTCACCCAGTGTTTACTGCTATTCCTTACTTGGACGCAACCAAAAAACAGAACGATCCGATTGAACGAAGTTGTTGTTTGCAGTACAGTACTACTTAGGGCCTGTTTGGAGAAGGTTGGAAAATTGAGGAGAGAAAGATAGGGAGAGAGAGAGGTGACAAGGACTAGCACATTGGCGCTACGATATATAGCGTCGAGTCGTATGATCTCGACGTCATTACTTACAATGTCGATCCTCAAAAGCAATATTAGGTTATTCCTAGTGGTGATTTCATTCGAGTTTTATCATCTTGTTAAACGCCTGGCCACATTAGCAAGTATGATGACAAGATAGAGATTTAGTAAGGGAAAAAAAACTCCTACGAGAAAAGTATTTAATACATAGCAGCAGTGCACACAACCTATGGCCGGCATGCATGTCTTAGCCGGCTTGAGGCATGCGCAATCTGAATCGCCCGCTCCAATCTGATTTTGTCGGCTTATAGCCTAATATTATTATACTTGCTGTTATATATTGGAACGGAGGGAGTAACAGTGATCAGTATGAGGTCATCTATATGTACCTCTCTCTCGCCCCTCCCGTGACAAGTTTTAATACGTGGTCCAATGCGCTGCCAGTAATCATCGTGCAGTGGGTGACCACGACTGTGTTAATGCAACAAACGTACATCCAGGACCATGTTTTTTTGGCCTCTAATCTTGGCCTCAACCTCAGTCAAGAGCGCAGGTTTGTATATGTTTGGGCTCCCTTTTCAAAAACAAAAAAAAAAGAATGTTAACAGTATGCTACTGATCGAACTACTGAAGGCAGTTTTTGTGCAGCGCTTGCAAAAACGGGCTTTGTTTTTTATACTTTATATTTAAGAACAAATGAAAACAGTAGTAATCATACGTGCAATGCCTCTCGTACAGTCGTACATGGCACGAACTAATGCCTCGTTCCCATACACGTCTTATATGCAATCCGAAAGAACAAGTGATAATATACAGGGTCGCTAATCATACGGACACGTTTGCTAGTTTTGTTATGGAAAAAAAAAACAAAAGTCTACCGAGTGAACCACCGGAGAAAGTATAAAATAGGGTTTGAATTCGAAGTGGGATAAGCACGTCGGACAGCGGGACAGGCAGGCAGGCCGTCCGTCCATCCGAAGCAGCCTGTTTCTAGCTGTCCAACCACTCTTTCTTTTAATTTTTTTTTCCATCGAATACTACTCATAGAAAAAAAAAACCCCAGCTTGTGTAGCGCTTCGCGGGTCCTACGTGCCGCTTTGGACCCACCGAGCAGTCTGTACGAAAAGTAGGCGAGCAGAGCAAGTGTTTTTTTTCTCTGTCCGCAAAAGAAAAGCATACTACTGCATCAGCTGCGATTGGATTGGAGAGCGATCGACAGGGGCAATGGAATCCCAATGATTGCGCCCGTGACACCATTTGTCTTCTCATCTTAAAAACATTTCTTAGAAAATTATTATAGCGAAACGTTGTGTAAGCTGTGAGATAGTTGATAGAATTTATGTTGACATGCTTATGTATTATCATAATCTAGATATCTAAATTATATAATCCATCTAATGTATTATTATAATCTAGATATATAGATTATATAATCCACCTAATTATGTTATTTGTTTACCTCTCAACTTATTTAAACAGGTCCATAATCAAAGCCTCAGACTAGCTCTATTTGAGAACTACACAGTGCCACAGTGGGATGCCTTTGGACCGGCCTGTAACTTTTATCGATTCAAACCAAACTAATTTGATTTTTACAGGCGAAGGGACACAACTCTAATCTTTCACTGCACCGCAAAGACCTCCCGCGCCCAGTGACAGCAGGACCGGGACTCCTGATGGCATGGCAGGCTCACCGGCACCGTGGGCCCACGAGCTACGGCTTCCGCCGCCGCTCTGTCCGGCTGGTCCTTTTCGCCGCTGGCCTGGTAAAAAGGCGCGGTAAAATCGCTAGCCGTTGCTGCCAGGCTGCCCAAGCCGGCGGGTAACGAAAAAAGCGGCCACAGGGGCGACCCCACGCTGCCCCACCGCAAAAGCGCATCGCATGCAGCTGGGCTGGACTGCACTGCACTGCACTGCACTGCAGTCCACTACAGTAGACAGAGAGGACCATCCTGAACCACCTTCTCACACTGACATCTGGGATCCACTAGCGAGCGAAAGAAGGGCGCGCGACAGCTCACGGGATCATCCAGGCTGGCCGTGGGCCGCCAGGCCTATGATCCCTCGTCACCACTCCTTCCCCATCGCGGAATTGAAACAAAACACACCACTCCACCCCATCCATCCCACCCCACCAGTCTCTGGCAGGTTCTCCCCCCCACCCCTCTCCGTCTCCGATCCCGTCCGCATTGCTTCGCGCCGGACCAAGGAGGAAGGGTCGGCGTCGCAGGCATTGCGGTCTGCTAGCCACGAGGGCCATGGACCCGTGCCCGTTCGTGCGGGTGCTGGTCGGCAACCTGGCGCTGAAGATGCCGGCATCGGCGCCCCCCGCCGCCGCCGCGGCGTCCGGCTCCGGCGTGCACCCGGCCACGCCGCCCTGCTACTACTGCCGCATCCGCCTCAACAAGCTGCCCTACCAGACGGCGCCCGCGCCGCTGCTGCCGGCCACCGAGGAGGGCTCGGCGCCGGCGCCGGCGTCGTGCGCGGCCGCCTTCCACGCCTCCAAGGCCGACCTGGACCGGGCCGCCGCCAGGCCCGCGCTCTTCCTCGGCGGCCGCCTCCGCACCGCGCGCCTCAAGGTGGCCGTGTACGCCGGCCGCGGGGGCGGTGAAGGCGGCGGGAGGCTGCTCGGCAAGCTCGTCTTCCGGTTCGACCTCAGGCGCGCCGTGGCCGAGCCCTTCGTCTTCCTCAGCGGCTGGTTCGACATCGGCAAGCGCGGCGCCGGGAAGCCGGCGGCGGCCAACGCCGCGCGCGCGCAGCTCAACCTCACCGTCCTGGGCGAGCCTGACCCGAGGTTCGTCTTCGAGTTCGACGGCGAGCCCGAGTGCAGCCCGCAGGTGCTCCAGGTTAAGGGGAGCATGAAGCAGCCCATGTTCACGTGCAAGTTCTCCTGCCGCAGCAACAGCGACCTGCGCTCGCGGTTAGTGGCGGTGGCACCAAGTTCCTTCCCCCCCCCCCCCCCCCCCCCCCCCCCCCCACACACACACACACACACACACACACACATTGCAACCGCAAATCTGGCCGCAATCCCTCACCATCGATGGTGGTCGATCCAGGTCCGTGCAGTCCGACTCGGGCGCCGTCGGCCCGCGCAACTGGCTGGCGAAGCTGTGGTCCGAGCGCGAGCGCGAGCGCGCGGGGAAGGAGCGCAAGGGGTGGTCGGTGACGGTGCACGACCTGTCGGGGTCGCCGGTGGCGCTGGCGTCGATGGTGACGCCGTTCGTGGCGTCCCCGGGGACGGACCGCGTGGGCCGCTCCAACCCGGGCGGCTGGCTCATCCTCCGCCGCCGCGTGGACGGGACCTGGACGCCGTGGGGCCGCCTCGAGTGCTGGCGCGATCGCGGCGGCAGCGCCGGGGACGCCCAGCTGGGCTACCGCTTCGAGCTGGTGCCCGACCACAACAGCAACGTCACGGGCTCGGGCGTGTGCGTGGCCGAGTCCGGCGTCCCGGCGGCCCGCGGCGGGCGGTTCGCCATCGACCTGACCACGGCCGGATCCCCCGGGCGGGGCAGCGGCGAGTTGAGCCGCCACGCGCTCTGGCCCCCGGGCGGCTTCGTGATGTCGGCCGCCGTGCAGGGGGAGGGCCGGCGCGGCAGGCCCTCCGTGGAGATCGGCGTGGCGCACGTCGGGTGCGCCGAGGACGCCGCCGCGTTCGTCGCTCTGGCGGCCGCCGTCGACCTCAGCATGGACGCGTGCCGACTCTTCTCCTGCAAGCTGCGCCGGGAGCTGTCGGCGTGAACGGCGAGGGGGGAGGGAGATTGGGTGGTGATCGGACGAACTTGTTTTCGTTGTTTGTCTGTAATCCCGCTGAAACTGGACTGTTCGTCTTCTAGGTGCCTTTTGTAGCCTAGAAGAAGCCATAAAACTGGGGTCTGGGGTGAGCGAGGCGAGGTGTGTGTTGTTGGGTGTTTTCTTTTTTTTTTTTTGGATTCCCAGCCTCTCCGCATCGTGCTGCTACCGAAGTGGTAGAGATCAAATTTTCAAAGCTGTTTGTGCTGTTCGTCGAGTGTTCTTGTTGTGACCTCTGTTGCCTGTACCTCTGAACGCTTCCCATTTTGCCGCCGACGTCTCCTCCTCGTGGGAGAGGGGCCTGACCGAAGGCTCCTGCCGCAAGCAAAGCGTCGCGTCGCGGCGCGGCGAGTAGAGAGGATCCACCGCCATCGCTCACGTCGTGTGGCGTGGCATGGCAATTGGCAACCACGCTCAGATTCAGAATGTTGAATGAAAAAGGGACTGTTTGGTGCGTCACACTTTAGCTAAAGTTAGTAGTTTAGACTAAAATTAATCGTTTTCAAATTGAAAAACTAATCTTAGTTAAACTAAAATTAATCGTTCAAATTGAAAAACTAATCTTATTTAGAAAAGTTAAGTAAAGTGTGATAAATTAGGTAGCGAACCAAACAGACTTAAAATTTGTAAGTTTTTTATTCGAACAAAAACACACTTGCCACCTGATGTGCTCGTTGTTTGTCATCAACAGAGATACTTCTCGGTTTAATACAAATGATTGAAAGGGTTCTCATGCAGACCTCGTTCCCATCTATTTACACCGTGTGAGTGTGACAACCACTTTTTTTGTCTCATAATATAATACATGCTCTCTCTATGCATACTTATATCAATACAATGATATAGACACAATTAAATATCTTTTTTGGTCTTTGAACCAGAGATGGTTAACAGGTGTAGACCTAACCCAAAATATGAGTAGGGGCCTTGATAGAGGGTTACTAACAAATAGGCCTTTATAATTACAGTAAATAAGTTAAAGGGTCCACTAAAACAAAAAAAAATGAGTAGGACCCGTGCCCCCATTTACCCTAACGTCGGTCCGTCCCTGGTGGTTACGCCTTATATACTGGAACGAAGGGAGTACTTAGAGCTTAACTTTTTTTAATTTCTTAATCATTTAGCTTATAATACCAACTCCTTAATATATTGGCGCACCAAAACCAAAGGGTGACAACAGCCAACCATGCACATCAAAACTGAGGGTGTTCCCTTCATTCTAATGTGACCTTCGGCACTGTTCTCACTCTTAAAAAAATGATTCAATATTTAATGTGGAGTTGTGGACCTTCGTCTAGAGATCTTCTCCTCAACACCCTCGATGAGGTTGGATTAAGAAAGTGCATGGTCATGCCAATGTGATTTAAAAGTTAATCTTGATGTGAATAAAGAGTTATTCACAAGTTATAATCCACTATAAGACTGATCAAAATGTTGAGTTAATATTGTTTAAATTTAATATTGCAGGATCGCCTATTCACCCACCTGTAGGTGCTCACAATATCAAGGTTTTAGTCGATATGATCTTTTATGTGCACACGAGATTCAATATGTGCTGCTAGACGCTGCTATTGACTAATGGCTCAAAAGTTTTTTTTAATTATGGTCGTCTACGCAATAACCTAACGGTCACACACTTAAGGGGTTGGAACAATTGCTGGATGACCAACTGTAATGTAAGTGGGAGATTGTTGAATATATGTCTAAAAGACAATTATGATCCATGAGAATGCTAACAGGCCTTTAGGGTAAAAGCCATTAGCAAGGGTTTTTATATACGAAGGTGCTAGTGTGTTTGAGATGAGCATCTTAGATGTCGTCGGAGCCTCTCTTAGGGCTATAGACGCTTAAGATGTCATCGACGTTTCTCTTGCTACGCATGTAGTGCTAGCACACGAGTGTTACGTGTGGATGCCACCGCTGCTGTTAATACAGTATTGATGGATAAGAGGATGACATGTTGTTGCTTCTGCTTTTAGGCAATGATGTTCGTCTACTTCCACTATATCAACGCGTTTCTGTTTCTCTGCGCCACGTGTCTAATGGTAATAATACGTGATTTTTTTAATCATATGGTATCTTGGTTGAACGTGGTAGATATGTTAGTGAATAATGTACCCATTTTTTGAACGTGAACGACACAGTCTACACCTAGCCCGCTACTAGCCACAGCACGTGGTCGATTCGGCTCCCTGTCACGTCGTAGGTATTATACAAGTTCAAAGGCATCTTTATAATCGGTAGACAACACATTATAAATTTGAGGACCAGTCCAGGTTAATCCAGAAGAGTACACGCAAACTCTATGAGACGAAGTTAAGGTGACAATGAGCTCTAATTTTTACACTATAAGATTTAAGTATTAGATCGGATTAGGATCGAGTTCACCCATCCGAAGAGTAGCTCCATTCTACACAGCTTCATAGGTACTGAACAGAGATTTGTTAGTACAAACATGATACGAGCAAGCAGAATCGAGGATCTATTGGGCATCATCAGCAGCACAACCAGCAAAGATAATAAGAACATCACCATTATCAGAATTATTTTCGGATGCAACAGAGACAATACCACCGTTCTTACCCTTCTCCTTGTTCCTCTTCTCCCTTGTTCTGCAGTTTGTAACAGTTCTCAATTACATGGTTCGTCTTCTTGCAGTATTTGCAAAATAATTCATCGGATGGGCCCCTTGACTTGGAGCGACCCCTCTAGTTCTTTCCCTTTCCTTTGCCACCTGAGTTGGACTTTTTCTGCTCAGTGCGGCCATGGACATACAAAGCTTCTCCACTCGAGCCAGCAGCATCTTCCGAGTTAACCATCTGTCTCATCTTTTCTTTCGCAGTCAAAGCTTCATACACTTCAGCCACGGTTAGAGTATCACGACTGTATAGGATGGTATCTCAAAAATTGCTAAACGATGCAGGGAGGGAACACAGGAGAAGAAGAGCTAGGTCTTCATCATCAAACTTTACCTCCATAGACGTCAGATCGGCCGCGATCTCCTTAAACACCGATATGTGCGTCAGAATGGAGCCTCCTTCCTCCAACTTGTGGGAGAACAACTTCATTTTGACATGCATCTTGCTGGTCAGATCCTTTGACATACAGATCGACTCCAGCTTCAACCAAAGAGCAGTGGCGGTTTTCTCCGTCAGAACCTCATGCAGGATATTGTTAGACAGATGAAGGTGAATATGTGCGAACGCCTTATGATCCTTGTGCCTTTCCTCATCAGTCCATGTCCTGGCGTCCTTGTTGCCAAATCCATCTAGGGCATCATCCAGGTCGCGATCAGACTACGAGAGAATCGCCCACATCTTCACCTGCCACAGCGAGAAACACGTGTCGAGATCCAGCAGCGGAAGATCGTACTTCATTGTCATCGACATCTGTGCGCCGGCAGGAAACCCTAGCACACCGATCACCAAACAACTAGCTCCGATACCACTTGTTAAGAATGAATATGACACAAAGAAAATCAATCACAGAGAAGACACAAATTTAACGTGGAAAACCCCTTCAAGGCGAAGGGGAAAAACCCACGGACGCCGGCCAGCAACAATCTCACTATTTTCGGGTGGTTACAGATCGTAGGAGATTTACAAATGAGATGACTATCTCCTGCGGCTTACAAAGATGTTTATAGAGTTGAAACCTTAAAACGAGTAGGAAAGACGTCGTGCTTGAAAAACAGCTCGACGATGGGCCTCTGCTTCGCTTGTCAATTTGGTCGCCTTCTTCAGAATTTAGATCACAAACTCAACAAGGCCGACTCCCGATCCCAACATGGGAGAGCAACGCCCAGAGCAGCGTTATCAGCTCACCACCCCGTGCAATGCAATGTCCGAGGCAGCGACGTACAGGATCATCTCCGACCAGAATTCCGCCAGCACCATCCACGCAGTTTCCTCGCCTTCCATCAGCTCCACCAGCTGCTTTCCAAGCACGACGCCTTTCCTGAGCCCCTCGTGCCTGGAGTAGACGCTCAGCGACTGGATCACTGGCCTGCTCACATACTCGGCCTCTGGTCCCAGTACCGCAGCACAGCCGGCGCTGCACCCTGCGAGGGCACGCCTAGCGTCGTCCTTCACCGTCTCATACAGGGCGGTGCTCCACTCCTCATGGTCAGGGAGCAGGTCCGGATACCAGGCCATCAGGTACGCGCAGTAGCGTGAGAGGTGAGTGGCAGCGATCTTGTGACGGTTCAGCTGTTCTTGGCAGCCGCCGCCGCCACACTGGTATGGATGCCTCACCTCGAGGATGCATGTGGCAATGTGCCATGTGAGTATGATGCCAGAGGTACCAGCAGTAGTGCTGCTACTACCACTGCAACAAGCCCACAGGAACCTCTCGCCGCCGACTCGGCTTCGGAGCAGAGAACTTCTGCCATTACTGAGCGGTTGCCCCACGCCGATGTCGCGTGCCACAGCATCGTCGAGGATGCACGCCTTAACTGCCGGTGGTATCTTCACGCTCCTGTCTAGGTCAGGGAGACCCAGGAGGCGTCGGAGAAGAAGGAGCGGGATTGTTCTGGGGTGCACTGTTATATAGTTTCAGTTCTCTGTTGGCTTACGTTTCATTTCAGTATAGTTGTAATAAGCGGCTGAGTCAGGGGCTTGTCCTGATCGCCGGGTTAGACGCCTGCGTAAAAGCGCGCTTGCGCGTGTGATCGTGCCCGGTCTTCTCGCTCCCGAACGGTGCGCACGTCGTGCTCGTCATGGCGCCGTTCGTGATAGAGGCGGGTTGATCGGTTGGCAGACTGAATAATCAATATAAACAGAAAAGACCAAACAGATAGCGGCTCTCTGCATTTTTGCTCAGACCATCCGAAATTACATCGGGTTTGGTGAAGGTATGCAAGATCAGTACTCATGATAATCCTGATGATATGATGACGAAACATGTTCCTGTTGCTAAGTTTGAGCTATGCTCAAGGTTAATTGGTATTACAAATTAGTCCCTAGTGGCTGTTGGCGTCGGCATGATGATGATGCATTGTGTGAGGTGGAGTTTGCTATTAGGATACTACAAAGAATTTGTCTCAAGGTGGAGTTTGTGATCCAAATTCTGAAGAAGGCATCCAAATTGGCAAGCGAAACTGAGGCTTGGGCCAGAGCGTAGCGATGCCAATTGGCTTTCGGCCCACATCCCAGGGACGCCTAGGAGGGTGTGGGGGGCTCCGGCGCTCCGCCCCCTGCGGTACAGATCGTTCCCTACTCACCTTAGGGTTTCGTCTCTATAAATACACTTACAATCCGCAGGAAATCATCACCTCATTGTAAATCTCCTGCGATCTGTAATCACCCGAAAAATAGTGATATTGTTACTAGTCAGCGCCCGTGGTTTTTCCCCTTCGTTTTAGAGGGGTTTTCGACGTTAAGTCTGTGTCTTCTCTGTGTTTGATATACTTTGTGTCGTATTGATTCATAACACAAACATGTGTTTTCCTTCCTTTTAGTTTTTGCAGTATATGTAATACGATGGATGCTAATCATTGGCAAAACAATAGAAATAGCAGGTCAGGTTGTGCTCTCAAGGCGTGGTCAAATCCTTCATATATTGATCAGCATCTTGCTTGCTAACAATTTTGGTGTTGCTTTTTTCGTTTGAATAAAATCCAGGCATAAGATTTTTGGATTTTTGCCATTATGGCAGTGCGAGCAATAAAATTGCTCTACAGATATGCCTTGCACACATCCAACATGCCCCCCTTTATTATTTAATCACCAGAAGACGTAAATATATATAATACAACACCCCCTTCTGCTGCCCGGTTGCCTGACACACGACTAACACATATACGTACATAAGCATCCATGGATGGATGGATGCCTTGAAACACGTATCACTCGAACAAAAGCTCACGAGGTAGAGCGTATATATATACGTACGCACGTCGTCGGCCGGCGCATGCTGTGTGAGAGTAGTAGTGGCTTCATTCACGTACACAGAATGGCCTCAAGCAGCAGCAGGAGTAAATATGATGTAGCAGCGACGATCATCATAGTTACAGGAGCAAGCAGGAGTGAGGCAGGTAATGTATTTGCATGTCTCCCCCGTGTAGCACAGCGTGGCTGACAGCATCGTCACCTTGGGCGTCGTGGCGAGGGAGCCATCCGGCACGGCTCCGCGCGGCGAGCGGGCGGCCATGGCCGTCGGTGGAGCTGCCATCAGCTGCAGAACCAGCAGTATGGCCACCACCGCCGCCGCACCGGCCACTTCCTTCTTGCTGCCACCCTTCATCATGATCGGTGGATATATATGCTCTCTCTCCTTGGTTCCAGCAGCCTCACCGATCCCGGCCATTTTATAGGCAGTCATAAGCAACTGTGTAGCACATCTGCGAGGTAGAAACAGGTAATACACTGTGTAGCACATCTGAGGTAGAAACAGCTGTGGCAGATGGATCACAACTGGCTGTATTTTAAGCTGCATGAGGTTCACGTTGTGGAACCCACTTGGGTTGGATCGCGCGCTGAAGCCCAATCACCTCTTCCAACTGCTATTTCCGCTCGGTGTCATCAAGACAGAGAGAGATTCAGAGATTCTAGAGAACAACAGTGCTCAAGGAAAACAACCCATACCCGCTCGTTAACTGTCGTGTTATCTGTAGTAGTAAATTCAGGCCGCGCACGTCGACGGTTAACTGTTGTGTTATCCTCTTTAGTTTAGTTTGCTACCTAACTTGTCATACTTTGTTTAATTTTTTGTATCTAAGGTTAGTTCTTTAATTTGGATGACTAATTTTAGATAAAGTGTGACACAGTTAGCGGAATAGTACTATCCGGATTTTTTTTTTTGGCGCCAGTCCGGGCAACAAATACAACTGGGCTCTGGCCCCCCTATATACAACAAAATTGGCTTTCACCAAACAACACGTCAGCCCAGACACATATTTCATTGGCGTCATTTTCTTTACACATTATAAAATTGAAACAAAAAGACTCACACTTCAGCTGCTTCTGTCACTCTACTTCAGAAAAAAAAATCATCTATTTTTCTTGATGCCTGTTTGATATATAGGTGTTTATATATATAGAGAGAGATAATGAGTCCCTCTCATCAAGATATCCATATCATAATGGTACGGTATTTTATGGATAAAAAAGTACATCGTACGTATCACAAATCTACAATAATAGAATGGCCATCTCTGAAAACAGTTTGATTTAGGTGCGGTCTGGTACAACAACGTCGTAGTATTTTTCCATCAGACAAGTAGATCAACATTTCATGCATAAGGAATACGATGGGTAAAATATATTTCATTTTAGACTAAATATACATTTATTAATTAACCTATGAATATAGTTTGTATGTATATCTATATTTATTATCATTCAAATGAGTGTGGACGGAAAAAAAGAGGCTAGAAAGAACTATATTTCAAACTGAGGGAGTATAAAAGACACAAATTTATACAAGTTTCAAGTATAAAGTACACTACATCCAGTGCAGAAAGCTTCTCTTTATGCTATGCACTTGGGTTACAGGCCGTTGGATTCTAGTTCTATGATGAGTTGTGTGGAATGTCACTTAGGGGACCCCTATCCCTCCTCATATAGCCCGTAGAATAGATTGCCGATGGAGTCCTAAATCCTAATCGACCTTAACATGAAGTTCCTAGTTCGTTATAAGGAAATCTAGTCATATCCAAGGGGATTTTTTTTTGCGCCAGTCCCGGCAACAAATACAACTGGGCTCTGGCCCCCCTATATACAACAAAATTGGCTTTCACCAAACAACACGTCAGCCCAGACACATATTTCATTGGCGTCATTTTCTTTACACATTATAAAATTGAAACAAAAAGACTCACACTTCTGCTTCTGTCACTCTACTTCAGAAAAAAAATCATCTGTTTTTTCTTTATGCCTGTTTGATATATAGGTGTTTATATATATAGAGAGAGAGATAATGAGTCCCTCTCATCAAGATATCCATATCATAATGGTATGGTATTTTATGGATAAAAAAGTACATCGTATCACAAATCTACAATAATAGAATGGCCATCTCTGAAAACAGTTTGATTTAGGTGCGGTCTGGTACAACAACGTCGTAGTATTTTTCCATCTGACAAGTAGATCAACGTTTCATGCATAAGGAATAAAATGGGTAAAATATATTTTGTTTTAGACTAAATATATATTTATTAATTAACCTATAAATATAGTTGTTATGTATGTCTATATTTATTATCATTCGAATGAGTGGACGAAAAAAGAGACAAAAAAGTACTATATTTTCGAACGATGGAGTATAAAAGGCACAAATTTATATAAGTTTCAAGTACAAAGTACACTACGTCCAGTGCAGAAAGCTTCTCTTTGTGATATGCACTCGAGTTACAGGGTCGTTGGATTCTAGTTATAGTGCAGAAAGTTTCTATGATGAGTTGTGTGGAATATGTCAGTTAGGGGTCCCCTATATATCCCTCCTCATATAGCCCATAGAATAGGTTGCCCATGGAGTCCTAAATCCTAATCGACCTTAAGACAAAGTTTCCTAGTTGGTTATAAGGAAATCTAGTCATATCCAAGGGGATCTTGCCAAGTTACTTGGCTTCTAAGCATATCTAGTTGATAACTTGTCTTCAGTAGTCAAGGCACCTTGTACTGTATGAGATATCCCTTCTACAAGGCCGATCCATCCCCTCCCATGTAGGCTTTTCTCCTTGCGGTGAGGATAGATGAGGTCCCAATAAAATGTCAAACATGGCACTTTTTAGTGCTCAACAAGGCCAGAGGAGGTGTGGAGACGAGCAGCACCTAAGGATATGTTTGGTTGCCTGGTCCAGCCTGAGCCTGGCTCAGTGAGAGAACCAGGCTCAAGGGAGCCCGTATATAATGAGCCAACCTAAAATGTTTGGTTGCCTGGTCAAAATAAACCTGGCCCATATAACACATTGTTTGGTTCTCATTTTTTTTAGCTTGGCCCAATTGGGTTACCGCCAATTTTGATGTGTTAGATACAGTTCTCGCCAAATTTCAAAATTTTAAACGTTATTAAACAAATTACAACAGTTTTGAACTAAAAATATGATTTTGACCTATAAATTGAACTAATTACAATCATCTAAATATGATTTACACCCATAGATTACAACAGATTTTGAAAAATACCCCATCAGGTCTCTGGGTCTCTGTACAGTAGGAGCAACTTACACATACAGATACAGTAGGAGCAACTTACCAGTACAGAAAAATTACAACAGATCCTTTGTAATACCCCATAAGGGATACAGATACAGTAGGAGCAACTTACCAGTACAGAAAAATGACCATGAACATTGTAAACAGATCCTTCTGATGAATTACAACAGATTTGAACTAAAAATATGATTTTGAAACATAAATTAAACTAATTACAATCATTTGGATATGATTTACAACCATAGCAACTTACCATTAGAGAAAAATGACTATGAATTACAATAATCTGAATTAAACAGGAGCTTGTGTTACCATGCTAGTTGTAATTAGTTCATATGATTGTAAACAGATCATGGTAAACACCTCCTGCTAGTTGTAAACAGATCATGGTAAATAGATCATTGTAAATAGATCATAAACAAATGATCTTACAAATTAGTTCTTCGTTCATATGGTTTTCAGACATAACACACTCATAATCAGTTAGTTCATCACCTTTTTTGACGATGATTCGGCCTCCGGCAGCATGAGCGAAGTACACGTAGTAGAAATGGCAAACAAACGCCGGGGGGTTCTTCTCAGATAGCTCTACCAGAAAGGAAGCGTACGCAATGCCCAGATGGTTCCAGAACTACGTGACCTTGCTGCCTGAACCATTCCAGATCCCTGCCGAGCGGCTCCGATCTCTCCAAACCAGTATCCCTGAACTCGGCATCTGGAAACACGTATCAAATGAATTAGCAAGCATGCACGCAGCATCGTTGTACTGTACGAAAAACTCAAAAAGACACCGAGGAAAAGAGTAGCACCGCACTGCACTCACACCAGGGGACGGCGGCGCGGTCGACGATGGCCTCGAGCGTCTAGAAGACGAGCTTGCTATCGACGAGGAAGCGGAGGTACCCCTCGACAGTGGTCTGCCACTTGGCGACGGGTGGCTCCAGGGGCGCCTCCTTCGTGCCGTCCCTGGCCTGGTCCCTGGAGTGCAGCCGCATGGCCGCCGCCCGCATCTCCTCGGTGAACGGGGCGTCCACGTCCTTTTCTCCCGTGGCAGGGGTCATCTCCTCCGGCGCTGGAGTCCCACTCCCACCACGTGGCCTATGACACGGCGCTGGTCGACGCCGACGCGCTGCTGGGGCTCCGCGCCCACCCGGCCTGCGTCGCGCAGCCTGACTGGAGAGGCGAGAGGCGAGTGAACTCTAGAGAGAGGCGAGAGCCGCGGTGGCAGCTGCGAGTGAACTCGAGAGGCGAGAGACGAGTGAACCCTAGCGCAGTGGGCAAGCACGAGCCAGGCTGATGCACGAAGGAAGTTACCAGCGTTTCAATTGGGCCTGGCCACGAAGTGAGATGCGGCTCGCCTCAGTCAGGCCCTCAAGCTGGGTCAGGATACCAAACATAGCGTGCTTGTTTCAAATGGACCTGGCCGTGCGCTGGGCCAGACAACCAAACATATCCTAAGTGACTCAATTAGTAGCCGATTCATGGGTTGTTACAGTTTGATGTTCTCTATAGTATGTTAAAGCCACTATTAACCAATTTATGGGTCAACCATCAGAACCCTAAGTTGCTAGGTCAAACGGATTGTGTCACACCCGGCTTTAAGGAACAAAGCCAGGTGCATCTCATACATGCGCCAAGAAGACAACATATATAATAACAGAGTGTATAGAGATAAATGTCATAAAACATCAGAGTATTTAATACATAGCGGAAGACTTATTACAAAATAAAATAATAAAGATAAAACGAACTAAGGATCGTCGGCGCCAATGTCAACTGAGAAACGCCACCTAGATCAGATCATACTCCTCGCCTTGTGGCTCCTCCTGAACCACCTGCTCTTCTCCTGTGGGGGGGGGTGTGAGACAGCAAGGGTGAGCTCACACATGATCATCGCTCAACAAGTTGTGGGGAATAATGTGACATGAACTCACCAAAGGTGGGAGCTCATGGAGTGTAAGGCTTATCAAAGAGAATGGTTAAAGCTGAGCATTGCTTTTAATGTTGGTCAAACTTTTATTAGCAGTTACTAAGTGTAAGTAAATACCAAACCATAATAAAATAATAGAGAACAAAATTAATAATAAACCCATGCAAATGCAAATGACAAATTGAGTTTAAGTTCCATAATTTAATCATCAGAGAGTCCTGAGCCGCTCATGACCGTGAGCTCGGCTAGTATACCAGTTTTACACTCTGCAGAGGTTGTACCCTTTACCCACAAGTCGTGTATCCCATGTCGCCAGGGTTAGCTAGGCCCTTAGACACTCCCGAGGTGAATGGCTAGGGATCCACTACGAGGCCTTTACAAAGTTCCACTAGCTTCCGAAAACCCGCTACAGTTTATGGGAAGAGCACTTGCAAGAATCCCCCGTCCGACCGCCATCGCAGCTAAATCAACCCGAGAACCTCCTTGCATGCAACTCCCCTACTGCCCTTGCCCCTTTCGGGTAAGGTAGTCTTCCACTAGCTTTCCTAATTAATCAGCCAAGGGCGTCCATAAACCCTTGTGGTGGCACGTGTTTCTCAAGTTAAGCTCTATGTTCCAATTAACATTAATGATCTTGACATGAACATAAATAGAATAACAAAAGAATTGGAACATAGATATAATAAATGATTATCCCAAAACCATGTAAAGCAATAGCAAAACTACCAAAGTGATTCAGGGGTAAACAAGGTAATGAGATAAACAATCTAGGGTGACCTATCGGGTCCCGTCAAAATTAACCTATGCATGGTAGATGATTATAAAGAACATTATTGGGTAACAAAAGTGAATCAAGGGCACAACTTGCCTTCAATGAGCTCCTGCTCAGCTACTTCAACCTGCTGTTCACCAGGATCCTCAGCAACGGGCTCTTCTACTCGCCACAATACAAACAAGCACAGGATACGGGGAAAATTAACATTACACCAAACATATAAACAAAATACACAGAGATATTCTACACATTAAAATAGAATCCTAGGAACAGGAATTATAATTTTTGGAGTTATAGAATTTAAGTTATGGATTTTCAAAGGTTTTATGTGCTTTAAATAGAATTAAGTGTGAGATTAATTTTCCTACTGTTGTCATGATAAAACAGAGGCTCTAGGCGATAGAGAATAAAATTACAAAATTTTAGGAACTGGAATGGATTAATTTGGAGTTAGTATGAATTTTCTATGAATTTATAAAGTTTTAGTAATTATTTTCCTATTAAAAATCCATTTATAAATTATTTTTCTCTGGTTTTACACTGCTCTGGACTGGGCGTCATTTTCCAGAGAGTGCAGGGGGCTAGGCGCAAAAGATCCTAAGACTCAGAACACTATGCAGTAGGACGGCGGGTTTATTTCAATGAAACCGAGGGGCCAAAGTGTAAATCCGCGCCCGCGAAGGGGTATGCAGCGCCTGGGATCGTCCGATTAGAGATTGACGCATAGGATTAGATCCGCGCTTTATGAAATCCCGCCCAGATCTGGGCCACACGATCACAATCTAACCGCCCGAACTCCACGATACGAAGGGGTACGCAAGTTTTAATCTACCCCATCCGCTCACCATCCTACAGTCCTGGCTTCTTCATCTCGTTCCTCTAATCCTCGCCATCCGATAAAAGATCTACGGCCCGCGCTGTCTCTTCTCCTCCTACCCAAGCAGCGGCGTCGCCGCCATGGCTTCACGGTGGAGGACACGGCCGAGACCCAATCGGCCATCCCCGAGCACCCCTGTCAAATTAAACGAGGCTACACGAAGCTAGTCGAACGGCGAGTGTTATGATGTAGTTCCTACCGACGATTGTAATGTGATGAACTCCCCCCACGGAGTTGTGCGGACCCATGGCCAGGCTGCGCGATTGGTGAGAAATTCACCACGCACGGCTGGCACCCGGAGCAATACAACTATGCGCTACACTATGATAAGTAGAGAGCACCGATCACGAGGCTTATTACCTTCAATGGCGTCTTGACATAATCCACCTCTGGAGCAGTGCGGCCCGCGGCGGAGAAGTGCTTCCGGCGAGGAATTCCCCGCTGTCTGGTTGCTCCCTGTGTCCCAGAGATCTCCACACGGTTCCTGGATGCCCCACCGAAGTCCACCGGTCTACCTCGCGAACCACTGGCGATGGCGTATGCCAATACCGACGGAGGCGGCACTCACTTCCGCGGTCTGAACAATGGCGGCGGGGGTTTCTGGGGAAGGCGCTCGTGCGATGACGGCAGATGAGGGGAGAACGGGTCACGGGAGCTCCTATTTAACTTCCGAAGTTCCGACCTGGGAGGAGGGAAGGGTCTTCGCCACGCTCCGCGCCGCGCGGCGGCAATCTCGCGCGACTCCGTTGCGTTCGGGAAGAGAACGCTGACAAGGAGGCCCAGCCGGTCAGCGACTCGGTCCACCCAACGGTGAGCGCCGCCAACCATGGCCCACCTGCCAGTGAGCGCAAGGGCGCGCGCGTGCGGGAGTCCGGCCAGATGGGCCGCGCGGGTTAGATTTGTTAGGTGGGCCGAATTCAGGTTGTTGGCCCATCCAGGTATAGTATTCCTTTTTCTTTTTCTTTTATTTTCTTCTTTCTCCATTATTTCACAAATTCAATTTAAAATACCAATTCAAATTCAAACCTGTGACTGGTTCATTCATATTGGTGCAATTAAAAGTATTAGGTTTGAGAATATTTATTCAAATATATTATTCATGTTTCCATATTCCTTCTCTTTTCTAGATTCAAGAATTTCTTTTAGGATTTAATTTTCCCTTTTTGGTCTTTAATATTTTCTTGTTACAAAATGCACACCACAAATAAAATATTCAGCATGATGCAAGGATTTAGTAGCATATCTTTTTATTAATTGTTCTTGGACATGGTGTTCACATATGATGATGCATGATGATCAAACTCGCATAAAGAGAAAATGTTTTCTCTATTGGTATTATTTCTAGCAATCACAAAGTGGGTGTTACAGATTGGAAGTTGACTCGACACAGTCCAAATCCATCTTGACTGTGTATTTTGCCTTCTCTTACTCTAGACTAGTTCTACTAGAGTTACTAAAGGCTTTAGTTTGTGAAGTCGAGTGTCTGATGTACATGTTCTTGGTCCATCTAAGTGGACAGACGGTGCACTTGCTATGTGTAGCCCCAAGCCTCCATGCAATTCAAAGAATAGGTGGAGGTGAGTGGAGTAATTTGTTTTGTGTTCTTTGAGTCCCTAGGTACATGGCAGGTGCACCGAATGGGTGCAGTCCCCAAACCTCTACTCGACTTGATAAATTTAGGTGGAGGGTCTAGACGTGATTTCTAAATATAGCTTAGTGAACCCTAAGTGATTCGAAGGTTAGAGGTCAATGTGGTTGTTCTTTATGAGGTGTACAGAGTGGTCTGTTTCGCTAAATAGGTACAAAATATTGCTCTATTGTAGGGTTCTAGCCATGGGATGGGGTGCACTCAACTTGGTGATGAAGTGAATATGTGTATCAAATGGTTGAATTGTTTATCCAAGATCTTGGAGCTTTGCACATTTTATAATCTAGTTGGCGAAGACATCGAAATGGATAAGGTCCTTTCATTAAGAACTTTGTCATCTAATAGATTAGATAAGTGTCTATGTAGTTATGATCACTCTTCATATAATTCATCTAGTCCTATGACAAGTATCACAAAAACAAAAATAAACATAGACATTTTTGGACATTCTAGTTCATTATAAATATAGCAAGTTCGACACTTGCTCGTGTGTACGGACGATCAGGCTTCTAAGGAGCGTCGTTGTGTGTTGTGGCTACTTGGAACGCTACTGCGAACATGTGCCTACGATGACTGTGTTCTACTACTTTGAGCAACATATGATGTTGATTCGTGTGAATGGATGTACCAATACCTTGAGCATGGATCCTCCACAATGTATAAGTTTATCTCTAAATTTCTTAAATTTAGCGTGATTATGTGATCAATGCATTTTTCATATATTTCTTTGCTAAATTTGTGAGCAGTAATATTTCATACAACAGACACACATCGATCATCACAACTATACTGCCATATTTCTAGATTAAATTAAAATAAAAATACCTACTTTCGTACTCCTGTTTTAAGTTTTAATCACTTCCACGTCCATATGTGCCCATCATCATTTGCAACCCGCATGAACTGTGTAGCTTCACCATGTGTTATTGGACGGCAACCGAGCCATATACCTGCTGCGGTGCTCCCTGTACGTGCCTCCTCACCTGCATATATACTATACTTACTATATATGAAAGCCGGTAAGAAACGTGCATTCCTAGCCTTCCATGTCAATTGAATTATTTTCAGCCCCTCGATCATCAATCAAGGGCTTGCGTCCGGTAGCGGGTAAAAAAGATAAAACTCTACATACTCCCACAGTCCCTCTGCCTCTCGAGAGTTCCGTCCACACATGCTTCTAGATGCCTCTCCTCTCCTCGCTTCATCCACCTCATCTCACTCCAGCGTCTTCCATTTGACCTCGGTGCCTTCTCCTCTTGCTTGTGGCCACAGTCTGAGCCATGCCGCGCGTGCGACGACCAGTAGAAACCGCTCTCGAGCGCGACGCTGCAGCAGGCACAGGCGAGGTCCCGCTCATCCAGATCACACCAGCCCATCGACGACAGCAACACCTTCTCGGGCGCCGCCGCCGCGACGCAGTCCTCGCACATGTCTCCGGCGTCCACGAGCTAGCGGTACGTGCTACAGTAGCCAAGGCGCGACAGGTCTTTGGCGTGCGCATCACACAGCAAGCGGCGCTGGCGCTCGGCGCCCCACCTCCGCTGACGCCTCTGTGGTGCAGGTGGGTCCCGAAGAGGCTGCCGATGCCGAGGCGGGAGCAGAGCGCGCACGGCGGCGAGAGATCGAAGAAGCCGGCGAACCGAGCTATGAGGATTAGGATTTTGGTTTTAAGGTTCTTTTTTTAGCTCGAGCATCCTTATAAAAAAATTATTTCAATGGCTGTTTCCTTAGAGCTAGTTTGACAACTCCATTTTCCCAAGAAAAAATGAACTAATTTCCCTTGAAAAATGAAAATCCCCCCTATATTATTTCTCTATGTGTCGCACTACATTATAAATATCAAGTAATTGTAATGGTGCTTCTTTCCTTTAAATATGCGTATTAATTCTTGCAGCAGTTAAGTCTACATGCACATTTGTGTATCTATTTACGTAGCGAACTGCCAAATATCATGTGTGGAGCTATTTTTACAAGTTTATTAACCACATTCCTTGTCATGCGCAGGGTAATTTTTCCCAATCACTATATGCTCCTATACTCTTCTCAAATATTGATGTGGTATGCGAGTAACAAAACTTCTTCTCAATATAAATAGGTTTGGTAGTGTGGCCTTACTGTTACGTTACTTTCCTTCTTTTAAAAAAATTAAATGTAACTACAAGATATTGACCATGGATATCTATTGTTTGTAGCATGATATATATTTCGAATGTGTGTTAATCATGGCCAGGTCGCACAATGTGTCATGCTATATAGTAAATATCAAATAATTGCAATTGAGCTTCTTTTCTGTGAATAAAATTCAGCTCAACATAAATAGGTTTAGTAGTGTGTGTTTACTGTTAATATTTTCAT
Source organism: Zea mays (assembly GCF_902167145.1). Taxonomy (NCBI): domain Eukaryota; kingdom Viridiplantae; phylum Streptophyta; class Magnoliopsida; order Poales; family Poaceae; genus Zea; species Zea mays. The sequence continues at coordinate 4,004,697 of NC_050102.1, read as the reverse complement.
GACATTTGTTATTAACAACTTTGGAACTAAGTTGATTATATCTATACTCATACTTTTATTATTTCCCTTTACATCGATAATTTGTACATGTGTGTGCTTATTCATTTTCACATATCCTGATTTGAGTTTTTTTCTCCTCAACAGGTGAGTTGTAGGTACTATCTGTCTATTGTATGATAGTTACGCTTATAAATTCTATATGTGCAATATATTAATATTGCTGCTTCGATGTTGATTGCTTTACAACAGTTTGCTGTTGCTCAAGCCATTTATTTTCTTTTCGAAATCTGCGCTTTCATAAATATTAATAGTTGTTGGCCACTTACTGTTAGCAAAAAAAAATTACCTAAAATCTAAGAGCTTAGTTGATTGTATTATTAACCATACATTTATTGTTTCTATTTACATCAAGAATTTTCACTTATGTGTGCTTATTGATTTGCACAGTTGTTAGCATGGCTTTTTTTATTTATCTTGCTCCCCTACAGGTGAGTTGTATGTACTATCTACCTGACCAACAGCATTTACGCTTACAAATTATTTCTATGTGATCTATTAGTATTTCTTGTTCGATTGCTTCACACATCTTTGTTGTTGCTCAGGTCATATTTTTTTCAATTGTATGTTTGCATACAGACTAATAGCTACGCACAGTCCATTTGTTGTTATCAGAACAACAAAAAACTTATATGTGCACCGATATATTTATTATTTGTCTTTGCATCGATGATTCACGTGGATATACACTTATTCATTTTACAATTTTCCATAAGATTGTTTTATTCCTTTGCAGGTAAGCTCTAAAGCCTGTCTCTTTAATTGACACTATATACATTTATGTATTTTTCCAAACAAGTATAAAGTCATATAGGTTACTTTGTGGTTGATTAATATATTATGCGTGGTAAAGTATATATTCTATGCGGAGAAGTGGAAACGACCTCATCGTTGATTGCGGTGTTCTGGTACTCGCTGTTCTAAACTTTCTGTTGCAGTAAGATACCCCTCCCTCCTTGATTGTAGGTCCTCAATTCACACATGAGTTTATGTTTTAGGTTGTTTTTTTCCTGGAATACTCTATGTCGACTAAACAATTTTGGTTCTTTCGATTTCCTTCATGTGAAGTAAAGATGTTATACTATGCCTTGGCTACATGTGCCATGTTTGACTATTATTATTATTTAAGGTAACTTATAGTTTCTGTTTGCACTACATTCATCGTTGTTTACGCTTTCCTTTATGATTTACCTTCAAAGATCATAAAATATTTGGGCCAGAAAAAAATGGTTAAGCTCTAGGCCATGAATGACCTTCAACCGTTAGGACATAGAATTCAGCTTATTTTCAGGAATGGAACTATTTGTCTTGGTGATAGCTGGCTTGTGTTTGCTTCCAATAATAAAGGTGAACAAGGTTGCATATTGTTTTGTTGATATACTTCTGTGGACTCTTTGCTTTAAGTGGTCATCTTTGACCATACCACATGTCCAAAAAGGTACTTAAGCAGTGATGGAACTATCACATTTGGTACACTTAATTTTATAGTGTTGCTTGTCTCTCTTTTATACCTTTTTGTGGTTTTTGCGCCATACACTCATCTCTTTTTTACAGCTTGCCAACTAAAATTTGTTTTTTGTTTTGCATTTGCTTTAGGCCTAATGAAAGGCAAAACAGTTGTCGATGTTGTGGGAAAGTTCACCTGGTATTTTATTCTTTGCTCGAGCTAACATTCAAGCTTCTTTTGTGTGTTTATCCTTGATCCTTTATAATCCTTTTAGTGATGCATATGGGAATGACTAAGTCAACAAATATGTGTGCAGGACCCAATAAGACAAGAAAAAGGCAAAGAGCACAATAGTTCTCATATGCCTAATTATTCCCTTGATTCATGATTATAGCTTTGCCTCCTGATTTAATGTCCCTTTCCTATCATTTGAGATATACAGGTCACCCTAAGGTAAGAGAGGTATTTCCTTTATTGGAGATTACAATTTTGCCTCATGTTCCATTGGATTCTTTTTTTTGTTGTCATCATATATGTTTAGCAGGCATAAAAGAAGAAAGACCATTTCTTGTGGAGATTTATGCTGATGACATAAATCCAACTACAACTATAAAAGGGAAGCACTACATCGGCTCTGGTGTGCTTAACTATATACTTGATTCGCGAATATAGTTTTGTTATTAAATTAGTAAAAATTCAAGCTATATCCTTTTGTGCTCTCTGACATTATGACATTTGTTTAGCAGGTACTTCAGTGAAAAGATTTCACCATATGCAGGTCCATGTTTATGACAAATCATAGTTCTCCGTTACATTACATCGATATAATCTTCACACGAAGTCTCAACAATATTTGGTTGCTCACTTACACCCCACCCTAGATTAACATGTTCTAATTTTTCTTTGTTAACTGCTGCAATTGACACATGCTAAATGACAATTTCTTTATAATGATCCAATTGAGTTTGTAATTGTACATGTTTTTGCCAAGTTTCATCAAGTACTGCTCCAACAGAACAAGCAATCATGGAATATTGAGCTAAGGTACTGGAGTCTCAAGAAAAGGTCTAGGAATCCTAAGAATGGATAGATAACGATGCTTAAATATGGATGACATCATTTATGTCTTCATAACCATCTACAGGCAGGTGGTAGTGTTTTTTGACGTTCATTCATGGGGCCCACCTTTCTAATGTGTAAGTAGATAACTACATTGATCTTAATCTGAGTTGTGTGTTGATGGTCGATGTAGTAAAGAAGGGACACTTAGACATTGTTGTTCATGGATTTATGTACTGCCAACAAACCTTCACTTCTGATTCTTATAGGCGGTGCCTGGTTCTAATGACTTGCATGTATTTTATGCATTGACTACATGATAAGAACCGTGCACGTTGTTGATGACCCAATTATTACCTCTGAATCAAGGTAATGTTTACCTTTAACGTGTTGTCTTTTGTTCCATAGAATCATTATGGATGACTGTTCGTAAAATTGCTATGGCAAATATTTACTGTTATCATGGTATATAACATCAAAATTTTGTCATGAATTTTCAAGCTTTTGTTTGTAAATATTTTAGCGTTTGTATCTGTTATGAAAATTTAATGCATCAGTCACATCAAATCGTTAATGAACTTTTATAATAAGCAATTTAAATGCTATGTCGTATGCTCTATTAATATTAACTGTTACCATGTTACAAAATTTCGCTAAATTCAAACGTGCGCGCTGGCGCGTGCCAATTCACTAGTATATATACATTGGCTTCATTGCTGCCGCTGCATTTACCGCGACCTGCCAGTACCACATCCCAAGCCGGCCAGCCCTTCCGCCGTATTGTGCCGGGAACCGAGGTCATCCCCGGCACCATACCCGCCGTAGCCCGGGGTCAAAGCTTTGATTGGCACCCTGGAACTCGCCCAGAACTGATCTGCAGCTTCATCATCGACACGTTGAGGACGAACACCACACGCCATGGCCCCGGGCAGCGCCAGCACCGGCCGCCGCACCATGCTGGGGAAACGACCCCTGCCTGCGCCTCCGGGTGGGCCATGTTGGATCACACGGCCCCGTACGTCTATAGACCTCGAGTGTTCCATCAGGTGGACTTATTTGGGACTTGGCCACTTGGGAGAATCGCGCCAGGAGCCGCATCCCCGGCCGCCGTCACCAACTGCACCCCGGGCTCCTTGCATGGCCGGCTTCAAACCACCACAGGAAGAAGAGTAGAAGACGGGGTAGAGGAAGTTGCATGAACTCCTGCCGCCGATCGCGGGGACGAAGAGGTAGCAACCATACGCTAGGCCGCCTAGCTGCACGAGACAAAAATCCACCAAGCCCAACTAGAAAGCGAAACTGGGCCCCCTCCAATCTGGCCAACCGCATGCCTAATCATGGAGATGAGATGTCAACTACCCATTTGGTTCTGTATTCTTTGATGTTTTTAATTATAAAGCTTAAAATGTTAATATCTACTAAATGATATGTGTTTTGAATTTCGGGCTTTGATGTGAATTTTAGGCTCTATGAATTTTGGGCTAGAATTTGAATTTTGAGCTTTTATAATTTCAGACTATCCGAAATGAGCCGAACACGTTTAACCAATAACATGTCGTGTTGTGGGCCGAGGGAAAATTGCAGCCTTGCCAACACATCACTTACGGTGATCGTTGCAAATACCCACCGTGCGGAGAATGGACCACGCCACGACGACCTAGCCAACCAACCAAAAGGAGCTAGGTGGTCTAAGGGTGGCTAATCTCCCTACCAAGAACAATTGCTTATTCAGCAAATATTTTTGAAGCTTCTTAATGAACATGACATTTGGCAATAAATTATCAAAAATAAATATTTAAGAATGAAAGCGCTTACTCAAGTTTTGACGATTAAGGGATTCTCAATTCTGGTATGACCTCATAAAGGTTAACGATGAATTTTTAGGATGGGGTTAGTTTGGGGTTGGTGATGGACAATCTACGAGGTTTTGTGAGGATAGATGGCTTATAAATAGATCTCTTAGAGAGCAATATCCAAATCTTTTTAATATTGTGAGAAATAAGACGACTCCAGTTGTAGATATCTTACCTCGTGCCATAACCAACCTGTCCTTCCGTAGACCAATAGTTGTGAGAAATGAATTTGTCATTTTTGTTGTCCACAATTAATTTGGGTTCTATGAGAGAGTTTTTTAGGTCTCAATGAGATGGACTTTTCTCAGTCTTATCTACACATTTTATTTTAATGAATAACCCCACTCGGAATCATAACGTTTTGTTTTAATTAATAACTAAAGCTCCCGCTCAAAATTTAATAAACATTGTGGTATTTAGAGAGGGGAGTAACTCCCACTAAATATAACCTAGCAAAACGAAGGTTGTAGGGAAATTGAATTGCGGTTTTTGTAATCAAAATAAATGTATTCATCACCTTTTCTTTGATTGTTACCATGCTAGAAATATACGGAGAACTATTTATTTGCCTTCCACATAGACGGACCATCTATTATTAATCATATTTTAGAGGCTTGATAATCCAACAAAGGAACTACATGTAAACAGAAACTTTTATTTGGAGTCGCGACAATGTTTTGGTCCATTTAGCTCTACCACAATGATGTTGTTTTTAACCATAAACCAATACCCTCAATTCTATAGATTATTTACAGAGGAACCTATTGGATCTGATTTTGGAGAATGTTTTAGAAGGGAATCACACCAAGAAGCCTTCAATATCTGTCAATCATTGGAGGTGGTGGCCATGGAAATCTTTATAAGCCGTGGATGACGATCCAATGCTAGGATTAAGGTTGCTTAATTTTTTATGCTTCTACACAGAGAATCTTTTACCTTTTCATAGTTGTTTGTGGATTTGTTTTTTCTTTTTAATTATAAGGTTGTATGTATGGGTCGAGGATATGATCCCTTGTCTCTAGGGCTCGCCAGTCCGAGAGCACGCCGAGGGAAGAGACCCTAGTCGTTGGGGCCCGTTGATCAACTAGAAGAAATGGATATGTCAACCGTGAAAGAACCCGCCCCCTGTTGAACCCTGCAGTACCGAGCCGAGGGTTGCGTGTGGTCAAACCTCATAGGAGGGGTCGGTGTGTCGGAGGGAAACCACTCGAGTCGATCATGTGCCCGGACCCAAACTGACCCATTGTAAGTAACTAGCCGCACTAACCATGCCTGGCACCGAGCCACTACGTCGTTTGGGCGAGACAACACATAGCTTCTGGGCAAAAGGCTTAGTGGCCTTCACCATGCCAGCGAAGTTCGAATAACTCCAAGCGTCGCAATAGCCTTCGCTCAACTCCTCCAGCTCGACCCCCCTTCATAGTGAGACGTTATAGTGACAAAGACCTGGCAGATCTCGTGGCACAAGGAGTCCTCAAGCTCCTAGAACAGACTAGCAAGGCCTTCAAGGCTGGAGACGAGTGATTTGAGCCCAGGCAAGGGAGTGCTCTAAAGCGCCCGTGCATAGCGTTCACCACATCCGACAAGAGAAGCCTCTACTTCTCCAGCTCCTCCAGGCGGCTCTGCACCACGATGAAGTTCCCCTCGATTGTGTCAAATTTCCCTTGCATGGCTAAGCAAACAAGACATAAGTCGTGAGAAGTAGGAAGCGAGTAGCGAACACCTAGCCTCAGAAGAAATCATTACAAGGTGTTACCTTGTAGAGAGGCTAGGAGATGCTCCTCCTTCCTAGTTCGACCACCCAACTCTTCCTCCAAGACCGTGGCTTGGGCCTTGACGACCTCTTTCCCTTGCTATAGGATACGGAGGTGGGAGCTTGCTTTCACGCTCTTGAGACAAGAAAGGGTCACCGATTCCGCATCCCTCTTCGTTTCTCCGACCAGGTTTTCGTAGGCATTCTAGATCAACACGACGTAGGCATGGGCTTCGGCTGCCTCACTTCTCGCCACCAGAAGATCACTGGCGGAATGCTCCCACGCCTCCCTTTGGTCGAGACGAAGATGTGACCTACTCGCCAGCATCCCTACGAGCGACTGAAAGCACAAAAACCGGACAACAAGTTGATTAGCGAAAGGAACGTTTCCCTCACCTAGACACCCACACATGGCTCACCGTAAGCTTTCGGTGTGCGGTTGAATGTTGATCGAGGCCATCCCACAATGCCTTCTTAGCCGCATTGCTCTCCTCATTCAACGCCCTTCACAAGGCCAAGGGTCGTCACCTGTAGCAGAGCGATCTGGAGCGAGTCGGACACCTGACCGACCATCAAGGCCTGGCAACGCGGTATAGGGTTCCCCACGATTAAGGAGGGATGTTGCCCGCTCTGGGGCTGCAATCTCCACCGTGCCAGCAAAGGCAACTTCCGAGCCCACTATAAAAATGAAAAGAGAAGGGTGAACCTCAACCACCCCACCGGACTCGTGCTAGAACTGCTCAGAGGTGTTAAGAGAAACGAACATGAGGCATCGACCCTAGTGGCGCCTTGTAGAGGCATTGGCAAAGAGGAACTCGACGACACGACCGCCCCCACCGCCCTCACCAACAGTAGGCATTGATTTCCTCCTCTTAGAATCCACTTTCCTTGTGCGCGACATGAAGGCTACAGGCTGAGGGGAGCTACTAAAAAACGAAAAAGATAAGAAGTTATGGCGAAAAAGGAGTCAGACAGTGGCGAAGTTATGGTGAAGTCAGCCTCCTCCATGATGGGGAAGCCTCTCGCCGCCTCGCCCAAAGAGGGCGAGAAGGAGTCAACAGTTGACATGGCATGGGAGGCATCTAGAATGGCCTAAAGTTTGGAGCCCGCACTCGCATCATCATCCTCGTCCTCATCTTCGTCGGTCGAGTCAGTCTCTATGCCGCGGTCCCTACGCATCTGACGCTCAACCCTCTATCGTTTTTTCTCCACCCTGTCTTTCTTATCCCTTTGTTGTTGCTCTGCCCACATGCGAGTCGCCTCCTTCTCCACTGCACTTTTAGGTAGGGGAGTGGGATCATCCCGCAGCATCAGAGAAGAGGGCTAGAGGAAAGGAGGAGGGAGGGGTCAGAGGGTGCAAAACCTATGAGAAAAAAGAGAAGGTGAAAAGAGTGGAATCGGGCATACTCATAAACTCCACAAAGCTCGGCTGAGATGCATCAGAGGGCAACGTGGAATTGGGAAGACGTATGGGATGACGGCCTTGTCCGCACCATTTTAGACTTCCATGGCATCCGGGAGCCAACGATCAATCATTGCGTCACTAGGGGACGGGGCGCTCAGCCGACTACCATCTAACGGGGCCACGACGATCATCTTGAAAAGTGGTAGCTGCTTGGCCATGAGAGGAGACACCCTCTAGCAAAGATAGTTCCCGATTATGCCCACTAGCATGACCCCGCAATCGTGAAGGATCACTACTGCTGCAATGGACCCGACCGTCCTTTTCTCCCCTAATTCGGGACGCCCCACGCCTAGCTTTAAGGGGCCTCCAGGGGCACCCCAGGAAGGAAAGCGGGGAGGCCATGGCCGGTGATGGGTGGAGCCCCATGGTTGCGCAACTAAAACCACTAACCGTTCCCGCCTTTGTTGGATGAACACAGTCGCAAAGGGATGTACCCCTTGGATTGTGTCCCCCGCAAGTGGATGGCCACACACCCGATTTGGGTCGCCCTTGCCAGGGCATCTAGTGTCGATCGCTTACGAGGCAACTCGGTAGAGAAGAGGTAACACCAAAGGCGGAAATGGGGGGACATCCCAAGTTTTCCCTCGCATAGGGAAATGAAAGCAGCCATGTGCTAAGCCCCATTAGGGTTCAAGTGATGCAACTGGATCTTGTAATTGTGCAATCACCCCACAAAGGAATGGTGGGGAGGCATCGTGAGGCTGCACTCATGGAAGTGCATGAATGAAACCACAAAGCCTGCGATGGATCTAGAACTTCTTCGGAGCCAGGGAGCAAGTAGTCTCCCTCGTGGAGGAGCCCACAAGAGACGAGGGCGTCCAGGTGGTTTTTTCGGTCAAAGCGACTCCAGAACCCCATGGAGGCTCCACACCGGGTGGCGGCGGCGCAAGGTGACCACGACAAGGGGGCAAGCGGAGCCCTAAGAAAGCAAGCCAGCGGAGGAGGTCGAATGACTTCAAGCTAATTACAACTGACTCACTAGGCTGCAGCCACCCTGATTAGGGGCCTACATTGGTAAGTAGCGGGAGATGGTAATTGACGTATCATTGGTTTCAATGTGCAGAGTTGGGATAGATGAAACGTGCGCCCTAGAATCGCGTGGCCCACAAGCCTGACCACTGGTCTAGGAGCTTGCCGCGCAGCGTAGGAAATGGCACCGAGGTCTAACTGTTCCCAAGCCGAGACTGGGTAAGATGACTCAACCCATCTTTTCAATAGTTGATAATATCTCTTGCCTGCCGAGAAAGATCAGTGAACCCTCATCGACCTATGACCACGAGGCGGCCCATACTATCCCGTAAAAATTTGGAGTTCGAAGGTCAGCCCGTGAAGGGTTCGTGATCGCTCCCAAAACCCTAGAGAAAGGGGCGATTATTAAGTAGGCACCGTAGGAGCCAGTACCCTAGTGCACGAGCGCCAAGGGCACTTCTAAATCAAGTTCGAGTCCTAGGGAACGTCGGACTCATGGTTTATCACAGAGAGAGGCAATGATCCATCGAACCCGATCGAACAGGGCCAACAACTATATGAGTCGAAACTTGGGTGTATTAGGACGGTCACCAACGGACCTTGCACCTAGATCCTATGAAAGGAGTTGGGGCCTCACTTGGATCACCCTTTTGTAGCTCCCCAAGCGCCATGATCTCGACCATTGAGGGAAGCATGGTACGGCTCACCCTTTCCCTTCCAGTGAATAGAATGAGCAGGAAGGAGTACCAAAAAGACGGTGCACATCCCTAGATGGATCCCTGTAGCGAACAGTTCGCAAAAAGAAAGACTCATTCAGATCAGTCGATCGAGGCCTACCGAGCCTCATGATCTCAACAATAGAGGGGATCACGGTACAACTCACCCTTCCCCTCCCGACGGACGGGTTACATGGGAAGAAGCAGTAAAAAGATGGGACACACCCTCAGATGGATCCCCTATAACGAACGGGGGACTCAAGGGATCACCCCACAAAAAAGGAAGCTTGCTATAACCTCTACCGTCAAAGGGGGCACTAAAAGGGAAATGTGCCCTTGGGCCATTTCTATAAATGTTTTGGTGATTAATATGTGGTAAATGTTAAAGAAATGCAAATCAAGAATCAAGGTATATCTCTGGCCTTAGTAATTTTTTAGATACTAACATATTTCTCTAAGTGCTAGGAACCTTGTCAAGAAAAGTGGAAATGGATTGGAGAAGTTTGGCTGAGTCCAGCCAAACCTGCACCAGCCTTCGGTGCACCGGACTGTCTGGTGTGCACCGGACAGTGTCTGGTGCACAGGCTGGTTCTGCAGCGAAGTCACTACTCTTGGGAATCGGTGAGGGGGACATGGCTAAAAATCACTGGACTGTCCGGTGGTGCAACAGACTGTCCGGTGAGCCATCAGCACCCACGCTCAATGCTCGGCGACGAACTCGTCACTGTCGGGAATTCACTAAGGACACCACGGCTAAAATTCACCGGACTGTTCGGTGAGCCAACGGCGCCCACGGCCAACGGTCGGCAGCGCGATCAACGGGCAACACGTGGCCCGAGCCAACGGTCACTTGGTCGCACTAGACTATCCGGGGTGCACCGGACAGTGTCCGGTGCGCCAAGGAGACCAAAGGCTCAACGGTCGGCTTCACCAGAAAAGGAAAGAGATCGGGCACCGGACAAGGAATATTCATGTCCGGTGGTGCACTGGACTGTCCGGTGCGCCACCCGATAGAAGGCAAGAATTGCCTTCTAAATGGAACTCCAACGGCTCCTAGCTTGCTTGGGGTTATAAAAGAGACCCCTAGGCGCATGGAGCACTACACCAAGCATTCACTAAATATTCTAAGACGCCTAGACTCCACAAATACGCATTTGGATCATCGTGACTAAGATTTGAGCACTAAGTGTGTTGTGAACTTGTGGCATTGTTCTTGTGTGCTCTCTTCTTGACTTGTGTGCGTATTGTTGCTGCGATTCTAGTCTTGTGTGTGTTTCTTTCCCTCCCTTACTCTTGTACTTTTGTTGTGATCAACCTTGTAAGGGTGAGAAGCTCCAACTTGTAGAGATTCCTCACAAACGGGAAAACATTGATAAGGAAGAAACCGTGGTATTCAAGTTGATCATTGGATCACTTGAAAGGGGTTGAGTGCAACCCTCGTCCATTGAGACGCCACAACGTGGAAGTAGGCAAGTGTTATACTTGACCGAACCACGAGATAAGATCACCGTGTCTCTTGTGCCATCTTTTATTGTGATTGGTTTCTCTTCTTGAGTTCTCACTTAATCACTTGTTCTATTGTTCCTAAGTTTAATGCTCATTCTAAAGGAACAATCAAGTGAAGAGTTCTCACTATAGCATCTTGGTTTTGATCTAACTAATATTTCATAACCAAGTTTGGACTATTTAGTATTTGATTTTTATAGGATCACCTATTCACCCCCCTCTAGGTGCTCTCAGGCATGAGACAACTCGCCCTTCCCCATTTGGCGAATAGATTGCATGGGAACAGACAATGCGCTCCCCTGGACAAACCCATCATTGCCAGCGGGGAACCCGGAGTAGGCTCCCAGATGTGAATAACGATATGACAGGCCACGAACGGAAACAGGCTCGGGCAACAACATGGCCAGATCCCGCTACCCACGATGCAACACTCCCGATTCCCCCAAATACACGTGGGACACAAAAACCAGGGACGAATGGCCCAGCGCCGGAGTGGGCCAGAGGTTTTCGAAACCACCTTCTAGGTCCTATGAATTACGCCGAGGCCACCTGGCGCGCAATCGAGGAGCAAGTGAAGTCCCAAAATAAGTATACCAAAACCCATTTTTTCACACTAAAGGATAATAGAATATCAGGAACAGGAAAGGGAGGGGAAACATTTCACCAACAAGTTTAGAAATAAATGACAACATTGCAAAAAGCATAGGGGCAGACACACCTGGGCCGTCCCATGATCGAAGCTACCTACGGATACATCCTAACTAGGGAGATCCATTGATCACATCCTCCAGTGGAAAGATGTCGACCATGGTTTCGGTGGCTATGTCGAAGTCATCCTCAAAGTCCTCCAGAGCACCGACGGTCGTGTCCTCCGACAAGTCCATAGTACCAAACTCGTAGCCCGACCAGAACTGCACAAAGGCCAGAGCCCCAGCGGCACCGCGATGAGCGCCACGATGGACGACCAGGCACTCCCGGTTAGCTACATTGAGAATTCGCTCTCCTCAATCGACACCCTAGGTCTGAACAAAGAAGATCACCTCATCCACGACCTCGCAAAGGCCCGCGACCTCCGACTCTAGTTCTAGAAATGGCACCGGTAACAAGGGAAAATAGTCAATGACAACCAAAGAGGGTTATTCACAAAAGCAGAAGACAACACGAAACCACAACGCGACGGTCTATCTTCATTTGGCGAGCAAGGAGACCGGCCACCTCGCCGTCGGTAGCCTCAAGCGTCGTGTGGGTAGTGACCAGTTTCTCCCAAAGATCCGAGGAAGTCTGTGATGAGAGTATTGAGATCCCTCCCTAGCAGAAAGACATCATGAAGTATTTTCTCTGCCTCATCAAAATCACCTGGCTACACGAAGAAGAAGATGAGACAAGCACAATCTTAAGAGTCTAGAGACAGAAGAAGAAGGAACATGTGTCCCGAGTCAATCATCTCTTGCTTGAGAGGATGTAGCACCGGGGACACTCTTCCGCTGGACGCTTGCCTGAGTTCATAAAGAGCCACAAAGAAATCATCCCTCAACAAAGAAAGTAAAGGCAAGGAACAACGAAGACACTCTAGGGAGGGATCATTTATATAAAGGCACGAGGCATGGCGATGCTACGCATATACCAAACACCACATATGGAAGGAGGCAACGGTTCGGGGCCATTTACGAGAAAAATATGGAAGTATGCGACAAAAGGACCGGACACTCTCCCCTCGGTGCCCGGGGGCTACTGTCGGGGATACGATCTCCGTTCTTGGAGCCTGCCGGTCAGTGAGCACGCTAAAGGAAGAGCCCTTGGTCGCTTGGGCCCATTGGTTAGCTGGAAGAAATGGATATGTCAACCCTAAAAGAACCCGCCCTTGGTCAAACCCCACAGCACCGAGGGAGGGTCGGATGTGGTGGAACCTGACATGAGGGACTAGGCGTGGTGGAGAGAAACCACTCGAGTGGATCCCGCGTCCGACCCCAGATTGACCTGTCGTAAAATAATCGGCCGCATTAGCCACGCCTGGCACCGAGCCACAACGCAGGCGCTGGTCCGCTTCCCACTCATGACCTACAAACCCTTTAGGCCGCATTACACTCATGACCTACGAACTCCCTGGAGTGCGACACATTTATGGTCCGTGTGCCCCTCGGCCTACGACGCACTCATGATCTACCGGACTAGGCCTGAGTGCGTAGATCACTGGCAGAGCGCAACACGAAGACCATGGTTTGGCATAACCTAAATGATGGCGCTTGGGACCCATAGCCCCGCGTCGTCCGCCACAATAAATGTAACACCCCAGGTGTTTATATTCCGCTGGACAGCGAGTATGAATTTAAGCACGTAATATCAGTGGATAAAACAGATGCTAAATTTTAAACATCTTCGCGTATCGCGATTTTAATATCGCATCTGTTCCATTTATCGCGAGTTCGATATTGTTTTTATTTATCCGGGCTCTTCCTAAATTTTCGTGATGTTCGGAATATCGTTGTTCCGAAAATCGGTGCGTCCGGTGAGTATTTAAAATTCATCGCTCACGCAAATACGAATTTGGAAGCTCGACCCACTAGGTGATTTTTATCCCGGGCAAATTAATTTGAACTCGGCGACAACAGTTAACGCAAAAACGTTATTTCGGACTGAGATAACTTAATCAGAACTGAGTATTCGTGATTAATCCGTTCCACTGTTTACAATTATGGAAATTATTCGATTCCTATGTAAACAAAAGCGGACTAAAATTTCAGTCTCGATCTCGTTTGGTTCATTCTGTTTGCGTCTTATCTGAACCCGATATTATCCGAGACAAAGAGATTAACGTTTGATTTTATAGCAGATAATATTGGTCCGAAAGTATAATATGGATTGCTTGCGTTACCAAGAAACCGTGCGCAAGATTAATAATTGGGATTATTCTTTAGTGTGCTATTCTAGGTAGAGAAATCAAATGGGTTCGAAAAATAGATAAATTTTTATCCGGGTTTAACTAAATTAATGGCGTCTTAAGTATCGTATTCTGATTGTGTTTTGATCTGTTCTATTTATATCACACCCAAACTCTAATTCTAATACCAGTATTCTTTGAGAAAGAAGAAAAGACCAAATAGAAAATATCTGAAATCTTTCCACCGTTTAGCATTTTTTGACCACCGCATGGAACTCTTCCACGCGTCTCTCTCTCCTCCTTATATTGACCACGTCATCTGCGGGACTCCATTATCTGGTGCCGTGTGGACGAAACAGCGGTTCGGCCACTCCCGTCCGTCAAAATCAAGTGGCGCTACTAGCTTGTCGTCGTCGTCGCTGGCCATATCCATTCTCTTCTCGACGGACTCCATTATCCGGCCACCTCTCCGCATCGCACATATTTTCTATCCCCTACAGTTCTGCGCTCAGAGCTTGCAGACGCCCGACCGCCGCTCCAAGTCGTCGTTCCAGCCAACCTCGCCGGAGCTCCTCCCTCTGCTATTCTCATGTGCCCAGGAAGAAAAATCTCGCGGCTCTATCCTTCCAGCCGTCTTCTTCCCTTATCCCCGCCGCCGCTCAGCTCAAGATTTTTCTCACCGCCGTTGCCTCGTTCCCATCCGCTCGGCCACCCTGAATAAAAATCCCATCGCGGTGTCCATCTTCTGCTCTTAGCCGAGTGCCTCTGCTCCTCTTCTCCCCGGCGCCTGGTCGGATGTGGATCCTCTGCTCGAAGCTCCCAGCGCCGGATTCCCTGCAAGCTTCAGCTTCCTGCGCGCCCAGCCTCTCCACTTCTCCAGCGCCCAGCCCCAACTCCCAGCCGAGCTCGGCCGCCCGGCCCCCAACGCCGCTCTCTTCCCCAGCGCCCCTCCCCTCTGTTCGCTTGTCGCCATGTCCGCCGTAGCTCAGCTCGACCGCTCGGCTTCCCCTAGCCTCTTCCCCTGCGAGCTCGACTCCTGCTCGCCCATGGAGTTCGCCCAGCTCCCTGCTCCGGTGACTAGCGCTCGGCGTCCTGCTCTCTATGCCCTGCTCGTCCCTGCGCACGCGCCGCGGTTTCCCCCGAGCTCCCTCGCCGTGGATTCTTTCTGCGCGTCCTCTCCGGCGCTGCGGTGCCCCAGCTTGGCCTCTGCCCATTCCTCAGCCGCACCCTGCTCCAGTCGCTCACCCATCGGACGCTACACGCTCGCCTCTGCTCGTTCCGTGGGTGCGCACTGCCTTCTCTGTCCATGGTGCGCCCTCACCTCTACTTCTCTGCTGGCCGGCGTTTTTCCAGCCGTGGATCTCCTTGTGTGCCGCGTCCGGCTCCCTGACGTGCCGCGGTGCCCATCGCCCTGCGCGCGCTCTGTTTCCTCGCGCGGCTTCGTGCTCGCCTGGCCGTTGTCTTGGATGCGCAGGAGTAGTGTAGGTGCTTGCAGTTGGGGGATCCTCGATATCGGGCTGGGATTAGAGAAGACAGTACTGTTCCGTGCGTCGCTTATCCGATGCTCGACGGAATGTCCAACTGGGAGGTGATAGCTTCGTGTGTCGGCGAGCCGTCGTTTTCCTCGTTCAGTGTTTGCGCGGCCTTGCCTGAACCGTGCTGCCATCTCCCGACCGTTGGCTCTTGCCCCCTGCACGGGCTTGTCGTGCTAGTCAACCCCGCCTCGATCCTCGTCGTCGATACTGCGCTTGCTGGTGGCCAAAGCTCGCGCTAACCTGCTCGATCACACGTCGTCAGCTCGCTTCATACTCAAACTCGTCGTCGCGTCGTGTGTGCATCACTCGCCAGCCATATGTGATCAAAGACGTCAACCGGAAACCATCCTCGTGCTTGCAACTATCGCGTCGAATTAGTCAGGGTAAGTTGATTCGTATTCCCGTTAACTAGGTCTATAAATAGATTAAATAGAATTGTTGGTCACAGTAAATATTATTAATTTAGCATGCGTATATTGTGATGATCGATTTAGATAGCTCGCTAAATCAAGTAATTAAGTTACACAGTTTAGAGAGTTAATAAAAAGCTAGGAATAAAAATAGATTTTCTAGTGTTATTAGGTCAATTTGGTTAATGAATGTAGTCGATGCTCTGCTATGATATCCATGGTGCTTAATGCTTGATTTTAAGTGTTTCATCCTTTTTAGTATAGAGTATCTATCTTATACTCGTTCTACTTGTGCTCATACATGTGCATCGTGCATCTCATGAGGTACGATAAATAATCATGTGATGCGGAAGACAAGCCAAGTCGACCCCAAGCACGGGCTAAATCCGCAGGATGAAGCTGATGGACCAACCTGAAGATGGTTAAATTAAGCAAGTGCTCGGTCGAGGGATACTCGTCAAGCGGACATCGTCTAACAAACACTAACGTAGTGTTATTCCAGGCAAGCCCCGGTGCATTTACCCCTTCCTTGTGTTTTAAATACTTTTTCACCTTATCTGATGCATTAGGTGATAGGAGTTGTGTGATAAACAATTGATGCATTATCATTCCTTGGAGACTCCTTAATCCCGGTTTTATAAAAAGAACTGATAATGCTTAGCCCTGCTTAGAAACTGAAAAATCATTTGTTTTCAAAAAGAATGATTGTGGCACATTGGTTATGGGCCTTTCGTTTCAAAAATCAAAGCAAACTTATGGTGATGATTCCACTTCGGCCGGAGTGGGTTCATCATTTGGAAAAGAGTACCCCTGCCGGGTACCAAAAATGGGAAAATGGTTCGAATACATCTAGACCAGACGTTGAGCGGACATGGTCGCCCGTCTGTGTCGATTAAGGACCGTTCGATGTAGGCCTGATGAGGTGAGACTTTGCAACTAACCACATGCTCCGGTAAGCCTGAACCTGGCTATTCCATACGTGAAAAGACAACCGCGCACTGGGCGTGGGAGATGGTGGGAGTAGCGTGTACCCTCCTGGCTAGAGGCTGGATGGAGGAGTACTGTGCTCCCGGGTAGCGCGGACCGGTTCACGTTGTGGAGGATCTATGGGAACAGTTGACATATGCAAGGGTTAAGTGCTACATATGTCGTGTGGTTAGGGATCTCCAGCTGGGTATAATCGGTTCGAATCGTCGTTGCTCCTCGGTTATGGAGACTCGACTCACTGACCACTCATCGTAGTTGACAAGTGAAACATGATTGTAGTTGGTTAAAAGAAAGCTAGATCAGGACAAGTGAATGCTCTAGATTAGACAAATCTAGATTCAGGAAAAGTACTTAACTTGTGAAGTAAAATTTTGGCATAAGGATTCACTACTAGTAAGCTCTTCTGCAAAATGAGTCCTTGATTATTGCTTAACCTTACCTTGACTCCTAATCAGCCAGCATATCCTTGAGAGTCTTTTCTTTAGTCGGGTAAGTCTTGCTGAGTAATTCCGTACTCAGGGTTTTATTCCCTGTTGTTTTTCAGGTTATAGTTTTGTGCTGCTGTTGATGGTGTTATGTGCCGGTGGGCTCGGCCTTCTTATAAGTCTAAGTAATTCTTCTATACTTCTTATTGAGGATGGTCACTTGAGCTAGCATATATTTCAAACTTACAAATAATTTATAACATCTCAAAGTTATTCCTTTGAACCACTTTTGCAATCACTCCGATAAATACAATGTAAACTTGTTGTAACTTGTAAAATTTGGTAATAAGATTTTCCGCTGCAAAATGTTGGTGTGTGATTTGTGTTTACTTAATCTTGCGATCCTGGTTGTAAGTGGTTTATCCGGGGTCCTTGGGACACTCGGACGGATCCTGTTAAGTTATCTGGTGCACATGCATAGCTGTCTGAGGTCTTTGAGATAAGGACAGGTGCATGTGGGCCCGATAACTTGGGAGGTTCTGCCACAATAAATACGAGATAGACAGGCGAACCTAGGGCCCACGAGGACGTGTCACACCCGGCTTTAAGGAACAAAGACAGGTGCATCTCATACATGCGCCAAGAAGACAACATATATAATAACAGAGTGTATAGAGATAAATGTCATAATAACATCAGAGTATTTATTACATAGCAGAAGACTTATTACAGAATAAAATATAAATATAAGACGAACTAAGGATCATCCTTGGCGCAAGAGTCAACTGGGGAAACGCCACCTAGATCAGATCAAACTCCTCGCCTTGTGGCTCCTCCTGAACCACCTACTCTTCTCCTGTGGTGGGGGTGTGAGACAGCAAGGGTGAGCTCACACATGATCATAGTTCAACAAGTTGTGGGGAACCAGTGGACATGAACTCACAAAGGTGGGAGTCCATGTGATGTGTAAGTCTAATCATTGACAGGGGTTAGAGCTGAGCATTGCTTTTAAGTAGTTGGTCAAAATTTTATTAGCAGTTACTAAGTGTAAGTAAATACCAAACCTTAAATAAAGTATTAGAACAAAATTAATAATAATCCCATGCATATGCAAATGACAAATTGAATTTAAGTTCCATAAATTAATCATCAGAGAGTCCCGAGCTGCTGATGACCGTGAGCATGGCTAGTATACCAGTTTTACACTCTGCAGAGGTTGTACCCTTTACCCACAAGTCATGTTACCCATCTGCTAAGGGGTCGCGACTCCCATACACCTCTACTGAGGAGGCGAGGCAGGGCAACACTACGAGGCCTTTACAAAGTTCCACTAGCTTCCGAAAACCCGCTATAGTTTATGGGAAGAGCACTTGCAAGAATCCCTTGTCTGACCGCCATCGCAACAAAATCAACCCGAGAACCTCCTTGCATGCAACTCCCCTACTGCCCTTGCCCCTTTCGGGTAAGGTAGTCTTCCTCTAGCTTTCCTAATTAGTCAGCCAAGGGGTCCCATTCCTCCCTTGTGGTGGCACGTGTTTCTCAAGTTAAGCTCTATATTCCAATTAACATTAATGATCTTGACATGAACATAATAACAAAAGAATTGGAACATAGATATACTAAATGATTATCCCAAAACCATATAAAGCAATAGCAAACTACCCAAGTGATTCAGGGGTAAACAAGGTAATGAGATAAACAATCTAGGGTGACCTATCGGGTCCCATCAAAATTAACCTATGCATGAATAAATAATATTAAAGAACATTATTGGGTAAAAAGTGATCAATGGCACAACTTGCCTTTAATGAGCTCCTGCTCAGCTACTTCTATCTGCTGCTCACCAGGATCCTCAGTCACAGGCTCTTCTACTCGCCACAATACAAACAAGCACAATATATAGAGAAAATTAATATTACACCAAACATGTAAACAAAATACACAGTAATATTCTACACATTAAAATAAAAACCTAGGAACATGAATCATAATTTTTGGAGTTATAGATTTTAAGATATGAATTTCCAAAGGTTTAATGTGTTTAAAATAGGATTAAGTGAGAAATTATTTTTCTTACTGTTTTCATGACAAAACAGAGACTCTAAGTGGTAAAGAATAAAATTACAAAATTTTAGAAAGTGGAATGGATTAATTTGGAGTTCATATGAATTTTCTATGAATTATTAAAGTTCTAGCATATATTTTTGTATTAAAAAGTAATTTCTAAAATTAAATAACTGAATTTACAGAGCTATGGACTGGGCACACTATTTACAGAGAACCCAGGGGCCTCAGGGTAAGATGTCCAAGACGCAGCGCATAGTCCATGCGGATGGCTGGTCGAATACTTAATAACAGAGGGGGTCTTACGCAAATGCGCCAGAGCGAACGGGTAACCTGAATCCAGAGCCGACTGATCAGATTTGAAGGGCGCAGATTAAATCTATATTACGTCGAACCGGTATGCAAAACTGACCGCATGATTTTGATCCCCCGGTCCGGATACCCCGATGGTCTCATACACAAACAGACCGTTGATGGGTATATCAAAGGTCCCGATCTTATTTTCCGAGATTGAATCACAGTCACCGGATCACAATCAGATGGTTACGCCTATTCAACCCAAGCGGTACGCCAAGTTCTAATCCTGGCCGTTCTTTTCCCGATCAACGACCCTGACCAACACCCGACTCAGCTACCTCTACGGCGGTGGCGTAGCCCCTCGCACGGTGGCGCCCATCACCGGAGCCAAGCGATCCGAGGCCCCCAATGGAATATCCACCCAACCAAATAGGTCTACACCGTATGGCCAGCAACGTGAATCCGAGGAGGGTTATCTCACCGGCGATGATTACGCGACGATGGTTGACCACGACGAAGTGCGAGCGCACGGCAGAGCTTTTCCTCCGACGACCAATTCACGCCACTCTGGCCTCAAAACTTGCGCGGCGAGACTACTGATATCTTCAGGGTGTTGAGGCGAAGCTCCCTCAATGGCTCAGGTCAGCTTTACGACGGCGGTTGCGTGCTTCGACCACGGCGGGTTTCGCGGTTGCGGTGGCTCTAGAAATTAGGTCGGTTGCGGACCTAGTGGGGCTACGAGAAGTGGCGAGGTAGGCGGAGAGCACCCAGACGAATCCATTTATGCGCCTGGCATGAGCTCGGTCCATGCCTCCGTGATTCGCGCGCGGTAGTTGACGCCGCCGCGACAGGTCCGCACGGTCGTTTCAGAGGAGGAAGATGGCGCAACTGATCCCTCGGGCCCACGTGCCAGCGACAGTTCACTCGCCCAAGAGACTGGCGGCTGGGCCCAAGGTGTCGGCGCCACATTTCCAGGTGTTGGGCTATGCGGAGGATTTGGCCAAATGGGCCGAATGGCTGAGGACGCAGCCCAAGCGGGGTTTTGCCTTTTTCTTTATATTTATTTTTTTTCTTTTCTCCCTTTCCAATTCAAACTTCAATCCTAGTTTAAATTCAAACATGTGTCAAACTTTTATCCTCAGATTATTTTGTGCCATAAACAGTACCAAATTGAAGATATTTTTATATATGTATTATTTTTATCTTTATATCTCCATATATATTTTTTTCTTACTTATATAATTTCCTTTATATTCTAAATTCCACCTTGGGACTTTATTATTTTTTTCTTGTCACATTTGTTATTTTATTTTGTCACAATGTGCACACAAAAGAAAATCGCAACATGATGCAATGATTTAGTGGCATTTACTTTATAATTATCTGTTTTAAAATATGGTGTTCACATGTGATGGCACAAAAAGTTCAAACTCCCACATAGATAAAGTGAACTTGTTTCTCCCTTTGGTATTAGCTCTTGCAAATTACAAATGGGGTATTACAAATCCTACTCTCCTTAAAAATAATCTCGTCCTCGAGATTTAGGAAGATCTAGGGAAAAGGTTGGGGAAATCTATGCGAAGCTCTTCTTCTCTTTCCCATGTTGCTTCATCCTCTCCATGGTGACTCCATTATACTTTGCACATCTTTATCACCTTATTTCTTGTAACTCGAGTCAATGTATCAAGAATCTTGACAGGATACTCAGTGTAAGTCAGATCACCCTGAATACTGAGCTCTTCCATTGGTAACTATTCCTCAGGAACACGGAGACACTTCTTAAGTTGAGACACGTGGAACACATTATGCACATCCGATAGATTAGCAGGTAGCTCGAGTTGGTATGCCATCTCCCCAACTCGCCTAAAGATCACGAATGGTCCAATATAGCGAGGGGACAATTTGCCCTTAACTTTGAATCTCCTCATTCCATGAAGTGGTGACACCTTGAGGTACACATAATCTCCTTCCTCAAATTCCAGTGGTCTCCTTCTATTATCAGCATAGCTCTTTTGCCTGGTTTGAGCTACCCTCAAATTCTCTCGAATTATACAGACTTGTTCTTCTACCTCTTGAATCAGTTCAGGCCCAAAGAACTGCCTTTCTCCAACTTGATCCCAATATAGAGGAGTCCTGCACTTTCTCCAATATAAAGATTCAAAAGGTGACATCTTCAGACTAGCCTGATAGCTATTATTATATGAGAACTCAGCATATGGTAAACTTTTATCCCAACTTCCTCCATGTTGAAGGGCACAAGCTCTCAACATATCTTCCAATACTTGATTGGTCCTTTCAGTCTGTCCATCAGTCTGAGGGTGATAAGCCGTACTAAAGTTCAACTTTGTGCTCATGTTCTCATGAAAGCTTCTCTAAAATCTTGAGGTAAACTGTGAACCTCGATCAGACACGATCTTCTTCGGTACTCCATGTAAACACACAATCCGAGCCATATATAACTCTGCTAGTGGAGAGCCTTTATAAGTAGTCTTGACCGGAATGAAATGAGCCACTTTAGTCAATCTATCCACAATCACCCATATAGCATCATATCCTTTTTGGGTGCGAGGCAATCCAGTAATGAAATCCATACCAATCTCTTCCCACTTCCACTCGGGTATCTTCAGTGGATGCAATAGTTTAGCTGGCCTCTAGTGTTCAGCCTTAACTCTTTGACACACATCGCACATAGCCACGTGTGCAGCCACATCTCTCTTCAATCCATACCACCAATATTTCCGCTTCAAATCCTAATACATCTTGGTACTACCAGGATGAATAGAATAATCTGAGTCATGGGACTCCTTTAAAATAGTCTCACGAAGGCTTCCAATATCAGGAACACATATCCTGTCCTTGAACCATACGGTGCCTTACTCATCTTTCGTGAATTCTGGACCTCGACCTTCAGTAATAAGATCCTTAATCTCTTGTATTTTAGCATCACCAATCTATCCTTTGTGGATTTCTTGCTCCAAAGTAGGTTCCACATCAATAGTGACTCCTTCGGTGTGAGCAACTATCCCCAGGTTAAGTCTCCTGAAATCCTCAACAATTTCATCGGGTAGCTGGGCAACAATAGCTGAATGAACATGCTCCTTTCGACTCAAGGCATCTGCAACCCAATTTGTCTTGCCCGGGTGATAGTGAATCTCCAAATCATAATCCTTAATAAGCTCCAACCAACGACGTTGTTTAAGGTTGAGATCCTTCTGAGTGAATATATACTTCAAACTCTTATGATCCGTGTATACTTGACACTTGGTTCCCATGATATAATGTCTCCATATCTTAAGCGCATGCACAACAGCTACCAGTTCTAAGTCATGAGTGGGGTAATTCAATTCATGTTTCCGCAACTGACGAGAAGCATAGGCAATCACATGTCCCTCTTGCATGAGCACACATCCCAAGCCTTGGCCACATGCATCACAATAAATATCAAATCCCTTCTGCAGATCTGGCATAACCAACACTGGTGGCGACATCAATCTTTTCTTTAATTGATCAAAGCTGTCTTGGCACTTCTCGTCCCACTTAAATTCTTTGCCCTTCTCCAAAAGGGAGGTCATAGGCTTAGCGATCTTAGAAAATCCTTCAATAAATCTCCAATAATATCCTGCTAGTCCCAAGAAACTCCGAATCTCAGTAACTGTAGTGGTTACTCTCCACTCCATTATCTCCTTAACCTTAGAAGGATCCACTGATATTCCTCCATTAGATATGATATGACCAAGAAATGGCACCTCGCCAATCCAAAACTCGCACTTGCTAAACTTGGCATATAGTTGGTTATCTTGTAGCTTCTGTAGCACCAATCTCAGATGTTCCTCATGGTCTCTATCACTCTGGGAATAAATAAGTATATCGTCGATGAATACCACGACGAATCTGTCCAAATACTCCATAAGCACCTTATTCATCAAATTCATAAAATAAGCTAGTGCATTGGTTAATCCAAACGACATAACAGTGAACTCATATAATCCATATCGAGTCGAGAAAGTCGTCTTAGGAATATCTGATGGTCTAATCCTCATCTGATGGTATCCCGATCAGAGATCAATCTTCGAGAATACTCTGGCACCTCTCATCTGATCGAATAAATCCTCAATAGGGGGTAACAGATATTTGTTCTTCACCGTAACATCATTAAGTGATCTATAATCCACACACATCCTTTGTGATCCATCCTTCTTCTGTACAAACAGAACCGGCGCTCCCCAAGGTGAGGAACTCGGACGAATGTACCCAGCCTCTTGTAACTCAGTTAACTACTTCTTCAGTTCCTTTAACTCTTCTACAGACATCCTGTATGGCCGTTTAGAAATAGGGGCAGTTCCAGGTAGAAGATCAATTACAAACTCAACTTCCCTATCAGGTGGCATCCCTGGTAACTCCTCTGGAAAGACAACCGGAAAATCTCTAACCACACGGATGTTGTCGCCAACAAACTCCTCAGGTATAAAGAACATTGCACGTTTGGATGAGGTGGTTACTGCAATATTAACTTGAAATCTTTCTCATTTAGGGCTAGTGAATTCTACGGTACGTGTACCACATGCTATAATGGCCTTTGTCTTTCTTAACCATGACATACCAAGGATCAGATCTATACTGCTTGCCTCTAATATTATAGCAGTAGCTCCAAATTCTCTTCCCATAATTGTTAATGTCAATCTACGTGTCATTTGATTTGCCTCAACAGGCCCTTTAGGTGTAATTTCTATCATTGGTTTTCTCATATTTAACAGTGGTATCTCATTTGTGTTGGCATATCGAGCAGACATAAATGAATGTATAGCACCTGAATCAAATAATATAGTTGCAGGAATAGCATTAACATAAAACATACCAAGTACGATGTCAGCACCATCCGGAGTAGCATCAACGCTGACTTGATTAACCTTGGCAATAGAGTATCCCTTGCCAGATCCTGGAGTTTGCTGCCTATTCTGAACTGGGGTAGTAGCAATCCTTTGTGGGCAGACATTTGCATAATGTCCAGTCTTCCCACACTTGAAGCAAGTGGTGCCTGCACTCTGTCCTGAAAACTTCGTCGGGGTGCCAGTGGGGGTGGCCTGACGAGGCGGTGGAGTCCTCTAAGGTGATTGCTGAACTGGGCGCTGGCCTCCGCCAGTGCGAACTGGTGTACCCTAGGGTGAACTGTAGCGAGGACGAACACTGCTACTTCCTTGTCCTTGAGATATAGCTATCCTCTTCTAGTCTCCTAGCTGAACACGCTTGTGTTCAATAGCTAGAGCCTTATCGAGCAACCTCTGAAATGATGGGAATATATGTGCCACTAGAGCATACTGTAGAGGTCCATTAAGTCCTTCAATAAAATGTTCCTGCTTCCTCTCATCCTCAGCAACTTCATCTGGAGCATATCTAGATAGCTGGATAAACTTGTCGCGGTACTCGCTGACTGACATACTTCCTTACTTCAGCGATAGAAATTCCTTCTTCTTAATCTTCATCAATCCAACTGGTATATGATAATTCCTGAACTGCGTACTGAACTCTGCCCAAGTAATAGTATCAGCAGCATCGTGGGCAGCAGTATATGAATCCCACCAATCATTAGCAGGACCTGTCAGACGTCCAAAAGCATATAAAACCTTCTCCCGGTCAGTGCATTGAGCAATGTTCAACATCTTCTCTATGGATTTCAACCAATCATCTGTGTCTAGTGGATCAGGAGAGCTTGCAAATGTCGGTGGCTTATGGCTCATGAACTCCCAGTGCTTATCACGGGGTGGAACTGGTGGTGGAGGTGGAGGCAATGGTACTTGTTGTTGTTGCTGCTGTTGCTGCTGTTGCTATTGTTGTTGAAGTTGCTGTTGCAGCTGCTGTTGCGCCCTTCTTTCCTGGCGTATCTCTTCTCATTCCTGGTGCAACTCCTGGAGTATCTCTTCTCTTTCCTGGTGCATCTTCTGGCGTTCTTGCTGCATCTGAGCCCGCATATCTGCCATAGTGTCCGCCATTTGTTGCATCATCCTCATTTGAGCTGCAACCAATGGGTCAACTCCGCTTGGTGGAGGATTAGGAGGATTCATCTCCGTCGGCTGTGGCTGGGGTTGTCTAAATATCCTCAGAGTGTGTCGTCTGGGAGGTAAATCAATTCCACCACCCCTCCTAGTATTGACCATCTGAGTTAGATACATATGGTAAGAGAATAGTAGTCAAAGCAGTAATTACGAATCGTGTTACTTTGGGGGATTTATTAGCTAACTAGATTAATGTTTTACCTACCATAGCTAATTCATTACCTTATGGTGGTACATACTAAGATGTCCATATATAATATTGCAATCAATCAAAGAAGCAAATCAGATATTTATCATCAGAACAATCAAACAACATTTTAAAATAGAGAAAATAGTTTTAATTTTTTTTGTCTTAGGTTCCCTATCTCTTAAGAAGATCATAGTTGTAGGATTCCAAGGTGTGAAATCCATCTTGTCTTAGAGTAGAAAAGATAAGATTAATCAGAGTAGAAAAGCAAAAGGTGAGACAAGACCAAGATGAGATAAGTATAGAATGAATCCGAATAAGGTAAGTAGGTAAGGGTTTTGTCCATTTCTATCTAGGTTTCGTCCTACAGTCAACATTGCTCCGATACCACTTCTGTCACACCTGGCTTTAAGGAACAAAGCCAGGTGCATCTCATACATGCGCCAAGAAGACAACATATATAATAACATAGTGTATAGAGATAAATGTCAATAACATCAGAGTATTTATTACATAGCGGAAGTCTTATTACAGAATAAAATATAAATATAAGACGAACTAAGGATCATCCTTGGCGCAAGTGTCAACTAGGGAAACGCCACCTAGATCAGATCAAACTCCTCGCCTTGTGGCTCCTCCTGAACCACCTACTCTTCTCCTGTGGGGGGTGTGAGACAGCAAGGGTGAGCTCACACATGATCATAGCTCAACAAGTTGTGGGGAACCAGTGGACATTAACTCACAAAGGTGGGAGTCCATGTGATGTGTAAGTCTAATCAATGACAGGGGTTAGAGCTGAGCATTGCTTTTAAGTAGTTGGTCAAAATTTTATTAGCAGTTACTAAGTGTAAGTAAATACCAAACCTTAAATAAAGTATTAGAACAAAATTAATAATAATCCCATGCATATGCAAATGACAAATTGAATTTAAGTTCCATAAATTAATCATCAGAGAGTCCTGAGCTGCTCATGACAGTGAGCACGGCTAGTATACTAGTTTTACACTCTGCAGAGGTTGTACTCTTTACCCATAAGTCATGTTACCCATCTGCCAAGGGGTCGCGACTCCCATACACCTCTACCTTGGAGGCGAGGCAGGGCAACACTACGAGGCCTTTACAAAGTTCCACTAGCTTCCGAAAACCCGCTATAGTTTATGGGAAGAGCACTTGCAAGAATCCCCCGTCTGACCGCCATCGCAGCAAAATCAACCCGAGAACATCCTTGCATGCAACTCCCCTACTACCCTTGCCCCTTTCGGTTAAAGAAGTCTTCCACTAGCTTTCCTAATTAGTCAGCCAAGGGGTCCCATTCCTCCCTTGTGGTGGCACGTGTTTCTCAAGTTAAGCTCTATGTTCCAATTAACATTAATGATCTTGACATGAACATAAATATAATAACAAAAGAATTGGAACATAGATATAATAAATGATTATCCCAAAACCATGTAAAGCAATAGCAAACTACCCAAGTGATTCAGGGGTAAACAAAGTAATGAGATAAATAATCTAGGGTGACCTATCGGGTCCCATCAAAATTAACCTATGCATGAATAAATGATATTAAAGAACTTTATTGGGTAAAAAGTGATCAAGGGCACAACTTGCCTTCAATGAGCTCCTGCTCAGCTACTTCTATCTGCTGCTCACTAGGATCCTCAGTCATAGGCTCTTCTACTTGCCACAATACAAACAAGCACAGTATATAGAGAAAATTAACATCACACCAAACATGTAAACAAAATACACAGTAATAATCTACACATTAAAATAAAAACCTAGGAACAGGAATCATAATTTTTAGAGTTATAGATTTTAAGATATGAATTTCCAAAGGTTTATTATGTTTAAAATATGATTAAGTGAGAAATTATTTTTCTTACTGTTTTCATGACAAAACAGAGACTCTAAGTGGTAAAGAATAAAATTACAAAATTTTAGAAAGTGGAATGGATTAATTCAGAGTTCATATGAATTTTCTATGAATTATTAAAGTTCTAGCATATATTTTTGTATTAAAAAGTAATTTCTAAAATTAAATAACTGAATTTACAGAGCTATGGACTGGGCACACTATTAACATAGAACCCAGGGGCCTCGGGGTAAGATGTCCAAGACCCAGCGCACAGTCCATGCGGATGGCGGGTCGAATACTAAATAACAGAGGGGGTCTTACGCATATGCACCAGAGCGAACGAGTAATCCGAATCTAGAGCCGACCGATTAGATTTGAAGGGCACAGATTAAAACTATATTACGTCGAACCAGTATGCAAAACTGACCGCATGATTTTGATCCCACGGTCCGGACACCCCGATGGTCTCATATGCAAATAGACCGTTGATGGGTATATCAACGGTCTCGATCTTATTTTCGGAGATTGAATCACAGTCACTGGATCACGATCAGAGGGTTACGCCTATTCAACCCAAGCGGTACGCCAAGTTCTAATCCTAGCCGTTCGTTTCCCGATCAACGGCCCTGACCAACACCCGACTCAGCTACCTCTACGGCGGTGGCGTAGCCCCTCGCACGGCGGCGCCCATCACCGGAGCCAAGCGATCCGAGGCCCCCAGTGGAATATCCACCCAACTAAATAGGTCTACACCGTATGGACAACAACGTGAATCCGAGGAGGGTTATCTCACCGGCGATGATTATGCGACGATGGCTGACCACGACGAAGTGCGAGCGCACGACAGAGCTTTTCCTCCAACGACCAATTCACGCCACTCTAGCCTCAAAACTTGTGCGGCGAGACTACTGATTTGCACGCCTCCGTGATTTGCGCGCATTAGTTGACGCTGCCGCGACAGGTACGCGCGGTCGTTTCGGAGGAGGAAGATGGCGCAGCTGATCCCTCGGGCCCACGCGCTAGCGAGGGTTCACTCACCCAAGAGACTGGCGGCCGGACCCAGGGTGTCGGCGCCACATTTCTAGGTGTTGGGCTGCGCGAAGGATTTGGCCAAATGGGCCGAATGGCTGAGGACGCAGCCCAAGCGGGGTTTTGCCTTTTTCTTTATATTTTTTTCTTTTCTCCCTTTCCAATTCAAACTTCAATCCTAGTTTAAATTCAAACTTGTGTCAAACTTTTATCCTCAGATTGTTTTGTGCCATAAACAGTACCAAATTGAAGATATTTTTATATATGTATTATTTTTATCTTTATATCTCCATATATATATTTTTCTTACTTATATAATTTCCTTTATATTCTAAATTCCACCTTGGGAATTTATTATTTTTTTTCTTGTCACATTTGTTATTTTATTTTGTCACAATGTGCACACAAAAGAAAATCGCAGCATGATGCAATGATTTAGTAGCATTTACTTTATAATTATCTGTTTTAAAATATGGTGTTCACATGTGATGGCACAAAAAGTTCAAACTCCCACATAGATAAAGTGAACTTGTTTCTCCCTTTGGTATTAGCTCTTGCAAATTACAAATGGGGTATTACAGGACGCGTGGCTTTACCGCGGATAAGAACGTTTGGTTTTACCCTTGTCTTACGGTTCCACTTCCACCTCAATATGAGACTTGGGAGCCTCTCCTCCCTTTCTCGCCCACTTGTAACCCATACTATGAGTTTCGATCATCAGTGGTGCCGATAGCGCAAGCTACCGATGACTGTAACTAGGGACGTTGTGCTTGAACTAGTATAAATCTTGCGCCCACCGCACACACCTTTTGGAGCCCGAAACATGCACAGTAAATTTACTTGTCAAAGCGAGGTTCAAAACACCGACAGTATGAAAGTGCAAAAGGCTGGAACTTGCGTCCATTATAAAAAACGACAACCTACCCAACTACCACTGATAGCCTAGGCGATGAGACTGCACCGACGACACAATTGCGCCCTTAGGAACACTCATCCACTCTGTTACATCCGAACCCTCCTTCAGAAACCTTGATACTAAAAGTTTAATGGCTAGTTTGACAACACTATTTTTCCAAGATATTTCCATTTTCCCAAAGTAAATTAGTTCATTTTCCCTTAGGAAAATGAGAATCCTTTAGAAAAATGGAGTTGCCAAACTAGCCCTAAAATAATATTGATAATGTAGGATATTTCATATCATTCGAATACAGATATCCTGACCCGGTCTTCTTGTCTTGTAGCCCAATTCAGATACAAGATTAGAGTGGGAATATTTTTACTTATTACAAGCATTTGGCTTCCAAACATGCACTACCGGAAACAACTTCTTTGGCGAGTGTCTGAAGCACTCAACAAAGCCTAGAAAACACTCGACGAAGACTTTGCCGAGTGTGACACTCGGCAAAGAAGGATCGATGAACTGTACATCAACAACACCTTCTTTGCCAAGTACTTTTTGTCGGGCACTCAGTAAAGACTTTGCTAAGAGCCACTCGGTACTCGGCAAATAAAAGTCGCTGTCACGGTGCCAGGTGAAGGCAGCGGAGCCTATGCTAAGTGCCACGGGATACTCGTCAAAGACACACTTTGCCAAGTGTCTAATGTATTAACACTCGACAAAGAAGCTCCCCGTGGTTCCCTTTGCCGGTTCCTTTGCCGAGCGGATTATGTGGCACTCGGCAAAGGCTCTCTCTTTGCCGAGTGCCCACCGGACTAGCACTCGGCAAAGGGATCACCAGCGGGTCCCTTTGTCAGTTCCTTTGCCGAGTGCACTAGGAGGCACTCGACAAAGCTTGCTTCTTTGCCATGTGTCAAGGCCACAACACTCGGCAAATAAACTTTATCGGCTCCCAGGTGTAACTTCTTTGCCAAGTGCTATGATCTTAAGAATCGGCAAAGTACCTCTTTGCCGAGTGTTACACTCGGCAAAGTGACCAGCATGCCCCTTTTTTATTTGTTTTTATTATTCCATCCAAACAAACAAAAGATATATCACATAATCATCACAAATGTATCATAGATATCACATAATCATCACAGATATCACATATACATCACATATCTCACAAAGACCATAAATCTCATAAATCAAACAAGTTCGAACACAAACATAAGTCTCCAACACTCACAAACATAAGTCTCAAGTATCTCACAAAGCGATACCAACATCAACAAGTTTAGACCAAGTTATCTCACAAAGTATTAACAACACCAACAAAGATAATATCATGTGCACTAAGTATCTCAACGAGGTGGGCGACTGATCTTGTGCGACGATGGGCTGGGCGATCCATGAGGGTTGTTGGATGCCGCCCTAGATTGTCCCTGCACAAAGAAGAGATTGCATGTGTTATACCAGATGAATATATATCACACTGGACTAGAATTTTGATAATCACAGGAGTACGGAATTGAGCAGGATCTACTGGAGAGAACAACAGAGGTGGTGGAGCAAAACCATGTGCGGCTCCAAGGTTCTGCATGTACTAGAACATCTCTGTCGTCCTCTGATGATCTGGCATGCGGGCCTCCCGCTCCGCCTCCTGCTCTGCCATCATCCTCGCCTCCATGTTTGTCGGAGAGGAAATCTCCGGCCGGGTGGCGGAATGCACCTGCCCTAAATCCTAAGATGAGGAAGGGGCTAAGCGTTTTGCCTGTTACGAGATTGGGGGATGAACACACAAGAACACAAAGATTTAGAGTGGTTCGGACCGCCGAAGCGTAATACCCTACTCCACTGTGTGTTGTATTGCTGTGCGAGCTTGAGAGCTAAGAATCTAAGTTGGCCTGTGTCTCCCCGCCTTGTAATGCTGCATGCCTCCCCTTTTATAGCTCAAGGGGGCACGTATAAGGGTGTTGAGCCCCGACATGTGGGCCTAGGAACATAGCGGATGTAGTACTTGGAGCAACTAATGCTAGTCGCCAGTGCAATCTACTTGCGTCCTGATATCCGCAGCCTACGTAGTATTGGCGTACAATGGAAGCCTTCCAGGCAACGTGTGAGTGATGATGAGCACATTGCGTGTTGCAGCACAGGCGCACTGCCTGCCAGCGGAACAGACAGGCATGCCGCCTGCGAGACGACCTGGCCGCTGCCTGCCAGCGGAGTGGACAGGGCACATTAAATGCTGAAGGGGCACATCGCCTGTCAGCGGGATGGACAGGCGGTGCGCCCTATCTGTATTTAATGCTGAGGTAGTTTAGCTTGCAGCGTAGCCCACGGTGCGGCCCGCGGCGCAGAGGTCATACATCAGGCTCCGCCCATTGGCTTACGTCACGGGCTGTGGGCCACGTGGCGGCATCGGGTCTCCACCTGGGCGGGGAGCAGAAGCGTACATGATGGGATCCGGACATGTGTCAGCACCGGACCCTAGCCTGGTCCTTGACCAGGGCTTTAAGCTTTTCTTACCTTGGAATTCCGAGACCCTGCCATGGGCAGTCCGGACCCCACATAGGGGGGGTCCAGACTCCATCCCACGGACCCGGCTTGCACACGTGGTGGTCCTAGACCTCCCTGGGGGTCCCGGCTGCATACCCAGAGGTCCGGCGCTCTCCCATGTGGGTCCGGACTTACTGTTGGTGACCTAGAGCATTCTTTCTTTCCTGGACACGTGGCGGCTCCGGACCCACCCATGTGGTGCGGTCGGGCGCTATTGTGGGCCCTGAGTAGCGGTCCATGACTGGGTTGAGTCGTGGCCTGGCCCCGGTCGCTACATTATTGCTGCGCGGCTAAAAGATAGCCACGCAGCCACTATGTCTTGATACAGTAGTAGGGGGTACCCCTGTTCGGGGTTACCGACAGTGGCCCTCGGGCCCACCTCAGGGGAGGATGCGAGCCTGCAGGTGGTGCCAAAACTTGTACTTTGCGTCAACATGGCATGACTGGTGACTGGGGCACCACCTTAGCATGTGTTGCATTAACTCGGCGCATCTGGCGACGCACGCGCTGTCAGTCTGCCCTCGGTCACGTCGACTGCCACATCTATCCCCGCGACTGACTGACTTGTGGACCCCATGCCTGATGGTTACGCCAGGCCATGCGCGAGGCGCCTCGATCCCGCTGCCTTTAAAAATTCACATTTTTGTCTTCTTGCAGTGGTACTGAGGGAGTGCAGTATTGTTGCGAATGGCGGTTCGACTTCTCTGCACCCAGGAATCGACGCCCAAGGAGGATGACTCGTAGGCCCAGGCCCTTGCGTCAGAGACTGGACCGTTGTCTTCGGCGAAGATGAAGAGGCGTACTACCGCAGGCGGCAGCACGCTCCCCGTGTGTCGGTTCGCCTCCTTCGCACTCGCGAACCAGCACGCCAAATGTATGACTTGTGGGCCTGGGCCCCCATGTCAGAGGCTGGGCCGTTGTCTTTGGCGGAGATGAAGAGGCGCACTACCGCGGGCGATGGTACGCTCCTCGCGTGGCGGTTTGCCTTCTTCGCACCCAGGAACCGGCACGCCAGGTATATGACATGTGGGCCTGGGCCTCCATGCCAGAGGCTGGGCCGTTGTTTTCGGCGAAGATGGAGAGGCGCACTACCGCAGGTCGGTAGCATGCTCCACGCGCAGCGGTTCGCCTTCTCCGCACTCGGAGACCAGCACACAGGCTGCATGACTTGTGGGGCTAGGCCCCCGTGTCATAGGTTGGGTGCACCGGTGTGCATCAGGGGAGATCTTCTATGGCGTTTCGAGGCACAAGCGGGAGAGTGTGCCTTTAAAAGGGGTTGAACCCGCGGGCAGCAGTCATGCCCTCGCTTCTCTCCCACTTGTTGTGCCCTTTTGCCTCCGAGCTCTCTGCGCCCCTTTGCCTTCAAGGCTTTTGCTTTATGCCACCGTAGTTACCTTGGCCTTGTTAGTTCATCCCGAGCGCTTTCAGACTGAGTGGGCGCTTGACATGGTGCGCCGCCTGCCTGGATGGAGCGCGCCAGCGTGCAGTGGAAGGATCCACGTTGGCGCCTTCCCCCTCGGCGATCTCGCCACCGGGGAGCTCGTGCTTTTTGTTTCCTGCGTGATGGCGCTGTCGATCTTGTCTTCTTCTTGCTATTGCTGGAGGAGCTCGACCTCGCGGGGGGTGGCGCTCTTTCGCCAGTGCTCAATTTCAAGGATGTTCATCAGCCTTGCGGTGGTGGAAAGCGAGCTGGGCTATGACCTTTCGTCAGTGCTCAGCTTCAAGGATGTTCATCAGCCTTGCGGTGGTGGAAAGCGAGCTGGGCTGCGGCTCCGTCCTCCGCATGAGCTGGTGGCCCGCCTCCATGAACTGGTCGAGCCCCGGCTACGCCGCAAGCGCCATGTGCCGTCGTGCTTCCAACTCTTTGGCTTTAATGGCCGCATTGTCAACCCCGTAGGAAGATAGGGGTGAGGGCCTCTTCGCATGTGTTGAGGTGGCCATCGCCGCTGGCAAGGCGCCTGGAAGGATTCCATGAAGACGGTGGCCGCGAGCTTCCAGTGCAACCCTGCTAGTGCCTAGTAGTTTACACCTGTAGAAATGGAGCTAGAACTTCGCTTGACAGCGGATGCAATAACTTTTGCTTTTGTAAGGTACTTTTGAGTATTAATTATCAAGCAGTATTAGCACTTATCTGTATACTATTTGTCCCTATTGTGTGCGGTGTTGCCGACTCGTCCCTGGTACTTGGTCCCCCTGGGATGCAGGCTCGATGTGTCGAGGCTGGATACCAGCGTACCTAAAAGAGTTGGCAACGACCCCCAGGAGGTAGCCTCGACTGGGACCTGGACCTGTACATAGCTTTAGCTAGGGAGAGTTAGTAGCACAAACATAGGGTCCATCGTCTGATACTAACCATCCTTTGATACATGCACGGGACCAGTAGGTTTTAGTCTGGGAAGCCAAGTTGTGTGTCCAGACCCCCTAGACCGTGGTTCTAAATACTAGGACACCTGTCGCAGAGTGGTAGAGCATGCAGGCTTACGGTACAGGACCAGGCTAAGCGGCTACACGGCTTCGGACCATCCCAGGAGACAAGTGTCCATTCTCTAGAACCGGACCCCTGGTTACCGAGCCCATAGGACTGTAGCTCCAAATACTAGGGTGCCCATCACAGAGTGGTGGAGCATGCAGGCTTAGGGTACGGAACCAGGCTAAGCGGCTACACAGCTCCGGACCGCCCCATGGAACGAGCTCCCATTCTTTAGAACCGCCCCCAGGCTGTTGGACCCCCTACCTTTGTAGAGGGGTCCTAAACTGCAAGCCTTGGCTACTCAATTCGGATGTCATTATATCAGCAGAATGGAAACTATATGGGTGGGTTAGATAAAAATAATATCCAGAAACTTCAGGATAAAACAGTGGAGCAAGAGGATAAAGTTATCATAGAAGCACGTGTGAGGGGGTAAATCTCTTCTTTATAACTTGACATGCATGGGTGTAGACCAACAGGCTGGGTTTATGAGGGCGGACCTCACCGGGTTGGAGTAAACATATGCAAAACCTAATTACAAAAGAAGAAAAACTTAACCCCTTAGGCTTGCTTCTATGGGCAGGACTTACGGATATGCTCCATGTTCCACGGCTAGGAAAAGGCATTCCTTCAGTTATAGTAAGGTGGGCACGCCCCGGGTTGTCATATTTCCGTCACCTTGAAGGGTCTCTCTCAGCTGGGGAGAGTCTGTGGAACCCTTCTCGGTTCAGTACTCGCCTTAGGGCCAGGTACCGACCTCGGGCTCCCCACTGTGCACGAACTGTTGGTAGCAGCGCCTGGGTGCCCGATTGTGATGTGCATTTTGGGTCGCCGCTTATCATCTGAGTTTGTCGATGGAGTCCATGTCCTCGCGCTATAGCCGCCCCTGCATAGACCCATCAGAAGACTGGACCCGTGGGGAGTCCAGAAGGGTTTCCGGGGGAAGACAGGCTTCGGCCCCGTAGACCAGGGAGTACGGGGTCCCCCGGCAGCCCGTCTAGTTGTCGTCACCGGAGTCGGAGTCTCTGGTGAAAACATCTTTCAGGACCCCCTTGGGCGACTGATACCCGAGGTCCTGTTCAGCCGCGGCCACCTCGTCGTCGTCGACCCTTTCCTTGCTAGGTCGGCGACGAGGTGGGGAGCCGTCTGACTGCTCGCGCTGCTCGCTGACGTGCTTCGCGAGCTCGATGATCTCGCGACATTCTGCGACGCTGTGGCGACTGTTGGGGTGTACAGGGCATGAGCCGTTGTTGCCCCTCTGCGACTGTGGGCGCTTGTTGCGCTCGTTCCGCCCCCAGTCGCAGCTGCAACGACCAGAGCGGCAAAATGCGCCTTCTCACGGCCACGATTTTTCTTCTTCTTCCTTTTGCTGTCCTCGGTAACGGCATCGAAGCCTCCTGTCTGGGTGACTTCGGTCTATGGCGCCGAGTGCCATGCACGGCCCTCGGCGGCTCTGGCACACTTGTCGGCCAGAGTGAAGAGAGTGGAGATAGTTTTGCCTGTTACGAGATTGGGGGATGAACACACAAGAACACAAAGATTTAGAGTGGTTCAGGCCGTCGGAGCGTAATACCCTACTCCACTGTGTGTTGTATTGCTGTGAGAGCTTGAGAGGTGAGAATCTAAGTTGGCCTGTGTCTCCCCGCCTTGTAATGCTGCATGCCTCTCCTTTTATAGCTCAAGGGGGCACGTACAAGGGTGTTGAGCCCCGACATGTGGGCCTAGGAACATAGCGGATGTAGAACTTGGAGCAACTAATGCTAGTCGCTAGTGCAATCTCCTTGCGTCCTAATATCCGCAGCCTACATAGTATTAGCGTACAGCGAAAGCCTTCCTGGCAACGTGTGAGTGATGATGAGCACAGTGCGCGCCGCAGCACGGGCGCACTGCCTGCCAGCGGAACGGACAGGAACGCCGCCTGCGAGACGGCCTGGTCGCTGCCTGCTAGCGGAGTGGACAGGGCACATTAAATGCTGAAGGGGCACACCGCCTGTCAGCGGGATGGACAGGCGGTGCGCCCTATCCGTATTTAATGCTGAGGTAGCGTAGCTTGCGGCGTAGCCCACGGCGCAGAGGTCATACGTCAGGCTCCACCCATTGGCTTACATCATGGGCCATGGGCCACGTGGCGGCATCGGGTCTCTCCCTGGGCGGGGAGCAGAAGCGTACAGGATGGGATCCGGACACGTGTCAGCATCAGACCCTAGCCTGGTCCTTGACCAGGGCTTTAAGCTTTTCTTGCCTTGGAAATCCGGGACCCTACTGTGGGCGGTCCGGACCCCATGTGGGGGGGTCCGGACTCCATCCCACGGACCCGGCTTGCACACGTGGTGGTCCCGGACCTCCCTGGGGGTCCCGGCTGCATACCCAGAGGTCCGGTGCTCTCCCATGTGGGTCCGGACTTACTGTTGGTGACCTGGAGCATTCCTTCTTTCATGGACACGTGGCGGCTCTGGACCCTCCCATGTGGTGCGGTCGGGCGCTGCTGTGGGCCCTGAGTAGCGGTCCATGACTGGGCCGAGTCGTGGCCTGGCCCCATTCGCGGCATTATTGCTACGCGGCTAAAAGATAGCCACGCGGCCACTACGTCTTGATACAGTAGTAGGGGGTACCCCTGTTCGGGGGTACCGACAATGTCCTACCGTTCCCTCCTCTCTTCTTCTAGCTGGGCCTGTAATATTTCACCCCAATGTTATAATAACTCAAAGATAAGGTATATAACTCATGGAATGACGAGATACAGAAGCACTAACCTAGAGTTGTTGTATCTGATGATGTGAGTTGTCCTGCTAAGGTCATA
This sequence comes from Zea mays, assembly GCF_902167145.1. NCBI lineage: Eukaryota > Viridiplantae > Streptophyta > Magnoliopsida > Poales > Poaceae > Zea > Zea mays. The sequence continues at coordinate 3,967,446 of NC_050102.1, read as the reverse complement.
TGGCTGTGCTCGAGGTCGTGGTCCTTGCTCACACCTTAGACAGAGTGGGAGTGGACGACGAGTCGATGCCGCATCAGCAATCTAGTACCGCCCATGCCTCTTGCCTCCTTTGTCCCTCATGAGGACATCTCCGTCGATGTCCTCGGTTCTCAGATCATAATCTAGCCCATGGACCTCCTGTGCCATGGTAGTGTACTCACTTAGGAGGCTGTATACATTGGGGTTGCTATACACCTTAGGCCCGTTCTTCGGGTTGTAGGTGACGTCGAACATTGCCTTGCCCTTGTGAGCCTTAGCATGCGCTGAGAAGATGGAGCAAGGGTGGCCACCATGTGACACCGACTGCAAGAAAACCAACGAGATAGTTAGAAATCATGTCTAATCCAGTGTTATATACCTAAATTAAAAGAGGGCGTACCCATGCTTCTGCATATTTGCCGAGGTTGCGGCTACCTTGGTCGTGGGAGGGACCTTGTATCATCAGACGTCGTTCTCGGCTAGCGTTGTACGCCTCATCCCACTCAGGCGAGCACCACCTATCCACCATTTGCTCCTAGAACTGAGGATACGTGACGCACCAATAAGGAATCATCTACAAAGTAAAACAAGTACACTGCATATCAAAAGATAAAATTAAGAAAATTTTGTCACGAATATTAAAGTTTTGTATTTACCTGTAAGTACTGGTCCTAGAGATGGCAATGGGGACCCGATCCCTGATTCCCCACGGAAATTCCTCTTTTAGGGGATGGGGAAGAAACTTCCCCCGCAGGGATATAAACTGAAAAAATTTATCCCCCGACAGGTAAACGGGGACGGGGATTCCCCATCCCTGTTCCTCGCGGGAACCCGTTAAACTTACATGTCACTATGTTTTCATGTACTAATTTGTGACAAAAATAAATAATTACCTTGTCAAGAGACCACTAATTGTGCAAATATGTTCATTTTGATGTATGCATAATGATTTCTTACCTCTAACAATGTGTATAAGTGACAATGTTTAACATTATTAACAAAGAACATATGTCTTATTTATAATTTAAACGGGGATGGGGATCCTCGTTGGGGATTTATCCCCGTGGGGAATGGGGATGGGGAAGAAATGTTCCTCGCAAGCATTCATGGGGATCCCCGTGGGAATATTTTTTCGTCGTGGGGATGGGGAGCTATTCCCTGGCGGGGAATTCTCCATTGCCATCCCTATCTGGTTCCGAGTCAACGACATGGTTCGGGCGTCCTGCTTGGTCAACTTCTCCCCAAGGACGGAGCCATGGTAACTGACGATGGCCTAGATTCACGCCTCGTAGTGCATGTTCACGACGAGCTTCTTATAGCTTGTGGCAGCCACCACATCCGCCCTGGCCTCATATCCAGCCTTGCATCTGAAGAAATCCTGCATGCAAAGGCAAATTATCCATACATTATTTCAAGAATGTGCAACGAATGCGACATATTTTACAATATAGGAAGACTTACCCACAACTCTTGCTTCACCCGTTCCGCTTGTTATTGAATTCCCTGCCTTCCCGATCTACCGCATCAGGGGCGACGGCGTAGTGGTTGAAGGTGTAGGCTGGGCTCATCACTCTGGCGTACTCAACCAGTCCAGGGAAGTGTTCCCTGCACAGAAGGTCGAGGATGCCATTGTGGTTGCGGCCGTGACCCCCTACATTCTCCACAACCTTTTAGGACCTGTCCAAGTGATAAATAAAAAGTATTAGTTTATATTAAGAATTTGAACACATATATGAACAAGCTGCGAGAACATCTATAGTTACATGTCTCTCCCCATCGGGTCGAATCAGCGGCCGCCTATCATGAACTATGGGACACTGAGGGAGACTCATGTGACCTTGCAAGTAGACGTTCCTCGAACCTAAGGCGATAGAACCTGAGGCATCCCGCTGAGCGTCATCGTCATCCTGCTACGCTGCATTGACAGCAGCCTGCTACTCCACCTACTGCTAGGCATCGTTGTCCTCTTGTGCCTCCTCCGCCGTCCTATGGGTGCTCCTCCTCCCCCTCATATGTGTCAATGTTAGCCAGATCATAAGTCTCATCATCACTATCAACCATTTCATAGTCAACACCATCTGAAGGCGCAAGTTTGTCATTAATGTCATTCCCTTCAAGTATTTCTAAGTCATTCTCATTTTGCACCTCATCCTCCTCCTCATCAACAACCATTTCAATATCTACTTCCATTCCGATAACTTCGGTTAAGTCTATCTCAAATCGCCCTTCTAGCCCATCTTCTTGGAAGAACTCTCTGTCATATGTGTCTGGGTCTAAGTTATAGCACGTAGCCCTTCGGACAAGCGTGTATCTGCTCAGACGTCATCTTGAGTGCACGAAGGAGTTTTTGTGCCTCGTACATGCTCTTTGGCAGGACGTGATCATCTAGAAGCAGACTGCCAACAACTGTCAACAAACCATCGAATGTGTCTCGACACATGTTGTACTGTGACTTGAACACCATTACACGCCCAATGACATCTAGTTGAGAAACCTTTGTTTGGTCGTGAAGTGGCTTCTGTACCGCGTCAAACATGTCATATAACACCGTTACGGTCGGCTCTGGCTCGTCCTCCTTACGTCCTTCGGCGAACTGTGCCTCGTGATAGTCATTCAACATATCCGCTACCCTGACATCAGCATCATAATCCTCGACGCATTGTCTCACCACCTCCTCTCCCGTACGATGTGCTTCACCGTGGAAGATCCATCGAGTATTATTCGACGTAAATCCATTTTTCTAAATATGTTCTACCATGGCTTTCTTTGGTTTTCTTTTCTTGTTGGCACCTTTGCTGCACGGGCCTGGGAATAGACTCGCTCCTTTAGCAGCTTCGCCAAATGCCCGTTCCACGAAAGCATCTGTCTTTCTAATCCATTTAGGGTGACATCATTCCTTTCTACACGGCCCATGTACATCCACTCACGGTCCTCCATCCTCTAACATATATAACCGAGTATAGTTTAATATAAACATGTAATGCATGTACACTACGTTCCTACCTTCTAATAGGTGAGGATAGGTCCTAATCCCACCCGCGGTTGCGTGGATGGTGTTAGTTTCCATGCTCTACTCCGACCTGAGACAGAGTTTTGGTAGCACCTCCCCGATGTTCTCTGGATACATGTCCTAGTAGGGAGAGTGTACTGTCCAGAGAACAACAGGGAGGTGATGTCGAAACTCTGTCTCAGACCGGAGTAGAGCATGGAAACTAACACCATCCACGCAAACGTGGGCTATCCAAAAAAACGTGGACAATCTGAAACATATACATTTGAAGATATGCAAAGATCTGCATATCTACACCGTATGTCTTTCGAACGGGAGACACCTAACTGGGTTACGTGATCTACGACCATGAAATGAAAATCGAGGTTATACCTAGGGTGGTGGTGGAGTCAGGCTAGCGGGGATGTGGCGGGTCGATGCAGTGGCGACGTGTCGCGGTGCAGGCAGACCCGCAACGGTTAGGAAGACATCTGCAAAAAAAGAACACAAGTCTATCAACTAAAAAATTCGGCATCACCTCCACCGCACTGGAAGGTTTCTAAAACCTGCAAATAAAACTACAGCATGATGGCTGACATTCACACACATATCGATCAACGACATGATAGCCAACAATCACATATACATCAATCTATATACTATAAAAGACAATATGATCAAGGCGCATGTCATGGTAGGGGCCAATGCCATGACTAAACAATATGGACTGCTATTTTATTGACAAACATAGACTCACAAAACCACATAAACTAGCAGAACCATATGATCCAACTAATTATTAGCACATCGTAATAAATTACATCGACAACATATTTCATCCACTCATTTTTATTAGCTGAGTAGTTGGTCTTAGCTTCATCCACTATTCTATCCGTACGTATATTTCATCCACGCATGCATATATTAACAAGATCTTATAAACCGAGACAGTGAAATGTATACCTTAGCTCGGCAGGGGTTCGCGGGGCGACGATGGCTATGACGACGCCGAGAAGTGAAGAGAAAGGCAAGTTAAGAGAAGAAGAAGGCCGGTTAGGACTATGTAAACAAACTTTGTCGAGTGCCCACGATCTGGTACTCAACAAAGTTTTCTTTAGTTTTAAAATATAATTTGTCGAGTGTTCTTGATCTGACACTCGACAAAGCATTCTTTGTCAAGTGCCCACTGATAGGAACTCGACAAAGATTGTTTTATTTTTTTTAAAAAAATTCGTTGCCGAGTGTCCCACGACAGACACTCGGCAAAGTATATTTTTATTCTTTTATTTTTTTACCAAACTTTTTGTGGTATTTTTTATAGTATGTAGATCTACATGTTCAATTTTGGCACAATTATCAAAGTGTTTGCTAGAGCTATTTGATTTAGTTTGTTTAATTGAATTTCTTCGGATGATCCAGATTTGAGCTGCAAGTCACTCGGAAAATAGAAAACGGTGAATGCAAAAATGATATTTATGTTATTTAGCACAAGTTATGGCCTATTTAAGGAACAGACCGGAATTTTCGAGCACCATGCTCACGAAACATGATCGTTAACTTGTCATACAGTTGTTTAAAAATTGTATAAAACATAAACAAAGTCAGAAAGTAATGTAACTTGTTGACATGTCATGATATCATATGTATAGCCTATGTTAAAAATTTGAAAATATTTCGAGAAAGTTATCAGACACTATGTGTAGAAACCGAAGTGTCCTACACATGAAATAATAGAACTTAAATGTAGACCGGCTAGGTTTCTATCCATAACATAAAAGGTCGCTTTGTTAAAATTCATCTTAAGCCCAGACATTTGTTCAAATCATATGTAAGACGATCGATGTTAAGCATTTAGAAAACAATATAAATAGGTCAGGTCGTGCTCTCGAGCTGGTGTGTTGCTTTCGTTCGAACAAAATTCAGGTATAAGATTTTGGATTTTTTTTTGCATGATGACGGCGTTTTGTTACTCGATCGCACATATAGAGCAACCATCGCATGGCAGAGAGCGATGCACACACCCAACATATCCCCTTTTATTTAATCACCAGAAAACTTACGTGGATAAAACAACACCCCCTTCTGCCCGGTTCCCTGACAGGACTAAATTATTTAATACACATATACATAAAGCATCCATGGATATTAGATGCCCTGAACACATTGTTTGGCACCAAAAGGAGCACGAACGGTCCGGCCCTGAGGCCGGACAGTCCGCGGTCCGGACAGTCCGCGCCTGTGGGCCGGACGGTCCGCGCGTGCCCAGAGTAGTTTAGGGTTCCGAGTTTTGTGCTATGTTTGTTAGCTAGATCCTCGGAATTAGCTCGGAATTCAGTTGTGTAAAGGGTCCAGCCCCCCTCCTCTATAAATAGAGAGGTATACGGCCGATTTGTAATCATCAATCGAATCAATACAACTTATATTTCACATTTATTTCTTGTACGATTAGGAGTAGTTCTAGTCTAGTTCTAGTTTAGCCTCTCGATCCCCAAATTCTCCGTCTCTCCTCGACTCTACGTCAATTAGAGGAGTTTAGGTCGGCCTGCCCGAGCCTAGACAACTCCTAGGATCTCTCCTCCCCGACGGGGTCCCTCCCGGGAGCGAGATCCAGGCGCCGCTGGTGATCTTCCGCCGCCCCTGCGCACGCGCGGACCATCCGGCCCTAGGGCGCGGACCGTCCGGCCGTCAGGCAGGGAACCCGGGCTCCTGCACCAGGTCGCGGACCGTCCGGCCCTATGCCGCGGACCGTCCGCGCCTGACAATAGAGCACCGCCGCCTCACGCCAGGTCGCGGACCGTCCGGCCCTGTGCCGCGGACCGTCCGCGCCTGACCAGAGAGCACCGCCGCTGGTTCTTTTGAAGTGATTGGCGCCTCCAAAAGGGTGTCAACACACATGCATAACTTATTGAACAGAAGCTCACGAGGCAGCGGTCGTCGTCGGCCGGTGCATGTACGGGCAGTGGCTTCACGGAATGGCCCTCAGGCAAATGGTGGAGTAAATATGACGTAGCAGAGGCGATCACTAAAGCTGCAGGAGCAAGCAGGAGTGAAGCAGGGAGTGTATATGCATGTCTCCCCCGTGTAGCACAGCGTGGACGATAGCATCGTCACCTTGGGCGTCGTGGCGAGGGAGCCATCCGGCACGGCTCCGTGCGGTGAGCGGGCGGCCATAGCCGTCGGTGCAGCAGTACGGCCACCACCGCACCAGCCACTCCCTTCATGCCCCCATCCTTCATGATCGACTACGCAGTATACGCTATATGCTTGGTTCCTTCGGTTTGGCTTTGCTCCAGCAGCCCCGTCGATCCCGGCCATTTTATAGGCAACTAGCAAACTGTAGCACGTCTGACAGACACTACTGAAACAACTTCTTTACCGAGTGTCTGAAGCACTTGGCGAAGTCTGGAAAACGTTTGGCGAAGGGTTTGCCGAGTGTAATACTCGGCAAATAAAGCTCGGTGAACTGTATATCGGTAACAGTTTCTTTGCCGAGTACTTTTTATCGCGCACTCGGTAAAAACTTTGTCGAGTGTCACCCGGTACTTGGCAAAGATAAGTCGCCGTTACGGCGACCGTTAACGGCGACGGAGCCTGTGCCGAGTGCCCACCGAGTAACACTCGGCAAAGAGTTCCACTTTGCCGAGTGTTAACTGTACTGACACTCGGCAAAGAGTGAGCCTGCAGCCCCCTTTGTCAGTAACTTTGCCGAGTGTCAAGGCTACATCACTCGGCAAAGAGGTTTTACCAAGTTCTATGGTCTTGACACTCGGCAAATTACCTCTTTGCCGAGTGTTACACTCGACAAAGTGACCAATACATCCCTTTTTTAGTTATTTTTGCTATTCCGTCGAAACAAACAAAAGATATCACATAATCATCACAGATATCACATAATCATCACAGATATCAATTATACATCACATATCTCACAAAGACCATAAATCAAACAAGTTCTCACAAAGCATTAGCAACATGTTCGAACGCAAACATAAGTATCCAACACTCAAGAACATAAGTCTCAAGTATCTCACAAAGCATTATCAACATCAACAAGCTCAAACCAAGTTATCTCACAAAGTATTAACAACACTAACAAAGATAATATCATGTGCACAAAGTATCTCATCGAGGAGGGCGGTTGGACTGGTGCGGCGATAGGCTGGGCGATCCATGAGGGTTCTTGGATGCCGCCCTAGATTGTCCCTGCACAGAGAAGTGATTGCATGTGTTATACCAGATGAATATATATCATGAAGAACTAGAATTTTGATACTCACAGAAGTATGGAACTGAACAGGTGGGCCACGAGGCCATCTATCTGTTGACGAATTTCGGCACCAGTCATCATTGCAGGTGGACGGTCTGTCACTACGACACTTTTCGTAAAGTTCTTGATGTCTAAGCAGAATGAATGGTCAGGAGGGAGAAATTGTCGATGTTTATCGAATGACGAATATTTATCACCCTTCTTCAACCAAATGAACCTAAGAGCTTTCTTGCAAAGTGGGCATGGGAACTTACCGTGAACACACCAGACACAGAATAGCCCATAAGCCGGTAAGTCATGCATAGAGTACTGGTACCAAACATGTATTTTAAAGTTTGTCTTTGTAGCTCGATCATACGTCCATACCCCTTCCTCCCAAGCACGTACCAATTCATCAATCAAAGGCTCCATGTACACGCCCATTTTATTCCCTGGGTGTCCGGGAATTATCAACAACACAAATATGTTTTGCCTTTGAAAGCATACACCGGGGGAGATTGATTGGGATAACAAACACATGCCTACATGTGTACGAGGCAGCGCTGATTCCATAGGGATTGAACCCATCTGTGGCCAGCACAACACGTACATTAAGAGCCTCTTCGGCTTTCTCACGGTGGATGGCATCAAAGTGTTTCCATGCTTCACCATCGGATGCGTGCACCATCTTGTCAGGATTGTATCGTTTGCCATTTTTGTGCTATGTCATCTATTTCGTGAATTCCTCGGTCATGTATAGATGTTAGATCCTCGGTATGAACGGAAGGTGGCGTAGGATTGTCACGGGGATGTCGAGCTGCCTCTTCTGTCCATTCACCAGAGTCTACCTCCATGAACCTAGACGGTTTACACTTCTGACAGTACTTTGCCTCTGCGTATTCTTTCCTAAATAGCATGCAGCCCTTCAGACAAGCATGTATCTGCTCATACGTCATCTTGAGTGTACGAAGGAGTTTCTATGCCTCGTACATGCTCTTTGGCAGAACGTGATCCTCCGGAAGTAGGCTGCTAATAACTGTCAACAAGCCATTGAATGCGTCTCGACTCATGCTGTACTGCGACTTGAACGCCACTACACGCCCAATGGCATCGAGTTGAGAAATCTTTGTCTGGCCCTGAAGGGGCTTCCATGCTGCGTCAAACATGTCATAGAACATCTTTGCGGTCGGCTCTAGCTCGTCCTTCGTACATCCTCTGATGAACTGTGCCTCGTGATAGTCATTCAACATATCCGCTACCCCGACATCAGCATCATAATCCTCGACGTGTTGTCTCACCACCTCCTCTCTCGTACGATGTGCTTCACCATGAAAGATCCACCAAGTATAGTCCGACGTAAATCCATTCTTCCAAATATGTTCTACCATGGTCTTCTTTGATTTTCTTTTCTGGTTGACACATTTGCTGCACGAGTATGGGACTAGACTCGCTCATTTAGCAGCTTCGCTATATGCCCATTTCAAGAAATCATCGGTCTTTCTAATCTATTCAGAGGTGACATCATTCCTTCCTACATGGCCCGTGTACATCCACTCACGGTCATCCATCTTCTAACATATATATACCTCTAATCAACAATTAAATAAAAATAATATGCTAAACAAGGAACAAATGCTCAGATTTGACCACACTAATATTATTGAGCAATGTAAGGATTAGATTATCATGTCTGAAATGCTTGCACAATCGAGCGGTGGTCGGGATACGGAGCGGTGGTTGGTGATTGGCCGAGCTCGAGTTATGGCCGGTAGTGGGTGGAGCAGAGGCCGGCGGTCAAGCTCCGGGATGGCGACGGCGCGGGCGCTGTAAGGCGGTGGCGGCGTGGGCGTGTAAGGACGAGAAAGAATGGGGCCATGGGCCCCTGGTAGTGATTAAGTGAGCGTTCTTTGCTGAGTGCCCGCGATCTCGCACTCGGTAAAGATTTTTTTAATTTAAATATTGCTTTGCCGAGTGTCTTAGATCTGACACTCGACAAAGATTGTTTAAATTATTTAAAAATTCTTTGTTGAGAGTTCTCTAGTGGACACTGGGTAAAATAAGGCTTTGCCGAATGTCACAAGTCGATTGTCCTCTTGTGACACTCGGCAAAGTATATTTTTCTTTTTTACTTTTTCAACCAATCTTTTTGTTGTGTTTTTCTATAGTATGTAGTCCTACATGTTCAATTTCGGCACAATAATAAAAGTGTTTGCTATAACTATTATATTTTATTCATTTAATTGAATTTTCTCAGATAATTTAGATTTAAACTGCAAGTCACACGAAATATGGCAAACCATGAATGCAAAAATAATATTCATATTATTTAGCACAAGTTACGACCGATTTCAGGAGCAGACCGGAATTTTCGAATACCATGCTCACGAAACATGATCGTGAACTTGCCATGCGGTTGTTTAAAAATTGTATAAAACACAAACAAAACCAGAAAATCATAAAACTTGTCCACATGTCATGATATCATATGTAGACGCTGTGATAAAAATTTGAGAATGTTTCGAAAAAGTTTTGACACACTATGTGTAGAAACCTAATTCTCCTACACATGAAATCATAGAGTTTCAGACCAGCTAAGATTCTACACATAGTGCATCACAACTTTATTGAAATATTCTCAAATTTTTATCACAATATCTACATATGATATCATGACATGTTGACAAGTTTCATGATTTTCTGACTTTGTTTATGTTTTATACAAATTTTAAACAACTAGATGGCAAGTTCATGGTCATGTTTAGTGAGCATGGTGCTTGAAAATTCTGGCCTGCTCCTGAAATCGGTCGTAACTTGAGCTAAGTAACATGAATATCATTTTTGCATTCACGGTTTTCCATTTTTCGAGTGACTTGCAGTTCAAATCTGAATTATTAGAGGAAATTCAATTAAATAAACAAAATCTAATAGTTATAGCAAACACTTTTATAATTGTGCCAAAAATGGAACATATAAGTACATAGTGTAGAAACAAACAACAAAAAGTTGGCTGGGAAAAGAAAAAAAATGGAAATATATTTTTCCGAGTGTCCATGTAAGGAACTCGGCAAAGCACAGTTTGCCGAGTGCAAGCCGGGTGACACTCGGCAAAGTACCTTCTTTGCCGAGTGTCAACGTCTGGCGCTCGGCAAACATAATGGCTATCAGCTATAGACGGATGCTGACAGCCCTTTGCCGAGCATCGACGTTCGTCGAGTGTTTGGCACTCGGCAAAGCGGTCTTTACCGAGTGTCTGCATGTGCCGAGAGTCCTGCTCTCGGTAAATGTGGTCGTTACCGAGTGTAGAACGTTGCCGAGTGTGGCACTTGTCGGTGTTTCGAAACCCGGGGGGTCCCTGGACCGACGAGTGAATCGTCGCCGCGTGACCCAGCCCAGATGGGTCGGCGCGAGGCGGAACGCGAAGGGGGGAGAAGCAGCTGGAGGGAGACAGGCGTGGGAGGTGGAACCCACGGCCTTCGTGTTAGCCCCGCGCCCAGGTCGGGTGCGCTTGCAGTAGGGGGTTATAAGCGTCCACGAGGGAGGGAGCGAGCGGCCTTGCGCGAGCGCTGTCCCGTCCTTCCCCGCGCGGCCAACCCTCTGTAAGAGGGCCCTGGACCTCCCTTTTATAGGCGTAAGGAGAGGATCCAGGTGTACAATGGGGGTGTAGCAGTGTGCTAACGTGTCTAGCGGAGGAGAGCTAGCGCCCTAAGTACATGCCATCGTGGCAGCCGGAGAGGTTTTGGCACCCAGTTCGTGTGATGTCGTGGCCGTCGGAGGAGCGTTGGAGCCTGGCGGAAGGACAGCTGTCGGGGCTGTCGAGTCCTTGCTGACGTCCTCTTGCTTCCGTAAGGGGACTGAGAGCCGCCGTCGTCACAGGGCATGCGGGGCGCCATCATTACTCGTATGGTGGAGCGAGCCAGATGGGACGTCGGTCTTGTTCCCCGTAGCCTGAGTCAGCTCGGGGTAGGGTAATGATGGCGCCTCCTGTCGACGTGGTCGGTCCGTGCCCTAGGTTGGGCGAGGTGGAGGCTCCTCCGAGGTCGAGGTCGAGTCTGTCTTCCAAGGTCGAGGTCGAGTCCGGGCCCCCGGGTCGGACAAGGCGGAGACCGTCGGCTGAGGCTGGAGCTGAGTCCGAGCCCTGGGGTCGGGCGAAGCGGAGTTCGTTGTCTTCCGGGGCTGAGCCCGTGTCCGAGCCCTGGGGTTGGGTGAAGCGGAGTTCGTCGTCTTCCGGGGCTGAGCTCGAGTCCGAGCCCTGGGGTCGGGCGAAGGGGAGTTCGTCGTCTTCTGGGGCTGAGCCCGAGTCCGAGCCCTGGGGTCGGGCGAAGCGGAGTTCGTTGTCTTCTGGGGCTGAGCCCGTGTCCGAGCCCTGGGGTCGGGCGAAGCGGAGTTCGTCGTCTTCCGGGGCTGAGCCCGTGTCCGAGCCATGGGGTCGGGCGATGCGGAGTTTCCTATGACGCCTGAGGCCGGACTTGGCTGCTGTCAGCCTCACTCTATCGAGTAGCTCAGCAGTCGGAGCGGCGCAGGCGGCGCTGTCCTCTTGTCAGACCGGTCAGTGGAGCGGCGAAGTGACTGCGGTCACTTCGGCTCTGTCGACTGGAGGGCGTGCGTCAGGATAAAGGTGTCAGGCCACCTTTGCATTAAATGCCCCTGTGATTTGGTCAGTTGGCGTGGCGATATGGCCAAGGTTGCTTCTTGGTGAATACTGGGCCTCGGGCGAGCCGAAGGTGTGTCCATTGCTGGAGGGGGTCCTCGGGCGAGACGTAGATCCTCCGGGGTCGGCTGCCCTTACCCGAGGCTGGGCTCGGGCGAGGCATGATCGCATCCCTCGAATGGATCGATCTTTGACTTAATCGCACCCATCAGGCCTTTGCAGCTTTGTGCTGATGGGGGTTACCAGCTGAGATTTAGGAGCCTTGAGGGTACCCCTAATTATGGTCCCCGACAGTAGCCCCCGAGCCTCGAAGGGAGTGTTAATACTCGCTTGGAGGCTTCTGCCGCACTTTTTTGCAAGGGGACCAGCCTTTTTTGGTTGCATTTTGTTCCGGTGGGTGCGCGTGAGCGCACCCGCCGGTTGTAGCCCCCGAGGCCTCGGAGGAGTAGTTTGACTCCTTCGAGGTCTTAGTGCGTTTCGCAACACTTCGGTTGGTCTGGTTGTTCCCTCATGCGAGCTGGCCGTAGCCCGGGTGCACGGTCGGGTCCCAAGTTCTCAGGCTGGTATGTTGATGCTGTCAACGATTTGGCCGGAGCCGGGTTTGCGAGAGCAGCCCCCGAGCCTCTGCACAGGGCGAGAGGACGGTCAAGGATAGACTCGACTTTTTTTACATACGCCCATGCGTCGCCTTTCCGCAAGGAGGAGGGGGGAAAGCGCCATGTTGCCCTCGGAGGGCGCCGAACATGGTGTCTCCGGTGAGCTGCTGGCGGGTAATCCGAGTGGACGCCCGTGCCCCATTTGTTAGGGGTCGGCTAGAGGCCCAGAGGCGCGCTCCAAAAGTACCTGCGGGCGATCTGCCGGACCCAGTCCCCTTTTGACGGGGTCCGAGGGCTCGATGCCTCCCTCTGATGGGACACCGTTACAAGATCGTTCCCGCTGGTCTCGGAAATGTCCTAGGGTACCTCGGGAGCGTAGCCTGAGCCTTGGTTATGTATCGAACGTACCCAGGGTCATCCCTCGCTCTGTGTCTGAGGCGACTGTGAACCCTTCGAGGGCCAGCCTACGAACCCCTGATCAGTAGTGGGCGCGGAGCCCGAGTGGCCTGAGGCGGCCGTTGAACCCTTCCGAGGGGCCGGCCATCGAACCTCTGACCAGTAGTGGGCGCAGAACCCAAGCGCTCTGAGGCGGCCGTTGAACCCCTCCGAGGGGCTAGCCTTTGAACCTCTGATCAGTAGGGAGACTCAGGGCCTGTTTCCTTCATGGAGAAGGATCCTTTTCGGGGTATCCCCCTTTCCCGGTCCCTGTTGTAAGAGAGAGAAAGAGGAAAAGGAAAAGGATACGAAATCGAATGATGTGGCATACCTTTTTCGACGCGGTCATTATGGCGAAGGCGAAGCGTCGCTTGCTTTTCCCCCTGAGGCGCCGCCTGTCCCGTCGCGGAGTTAATGCGACGGGGCGAGTGGTTTGCGAGGCGGTCGTTGCGCGTGTGCGAGCCGTTCGAGGAACGGTCGTTTCGCTTTGAGTCTTTGAATCCCGCGGCGGGTTCGGGCGACGCGTTGAACGGGTCTTGCCTTGGTCTTTATATACTCGGGGATGGGCCTGGTGACGGTTCTTTGCTCTGCTTCTTGCCTTCTTCTTAGGTTTTCGCAACCTGAGAGATTTAGCCAGAGAAAAGGGAACCGCTCACCCAGTCCTTTCCGCCGCCACCCCTTCTGCTCGGTGATGGCCGACCGGGTGACCATTATTCTGCCGCGCAACCTATGGCCTTTCTCCACAGTCACGTCGGGTGACCTGGAGGACCTCGTTGCTGAGGGTTTACTTCGCCCTCTCTCTTATGAGAGGCAGCCGGAGTGGATTCCCCCCCGAACGGAGCCGCCCCGTCCCCGTCGCCGAGGTACGTCGTGAGCTTCGTCTCCTTTCACGAGCGGGGATTCGGCGTGCCGGCAAGCCACTTCATGCGGGCGATCCTGCATAACTACGGGGTGGAGTTGCACAACCTCAGCTCCAACTCCATCTCGCAAGCCGCCATCTTCGTAGCGGTGTGCGAAGGATACTTGGGGATCGACCCCCACTGGGACTTGTGGACTCATTTCTTCTCTGCGGAGCTTTTTGCTTCGCCGACGGGAGAGAGAAGGGTCCGCGCGGCAGTGCGGGCCGGCGGCTGCATCCTCCAGCTGAGGCAGTCGCGGGCGTCGCAGTATATTCCTGCTGTCCTTGCGTCCTCGAATAAAGGGTGGCAGCGCCGGTGGTTCTATCTCCGAAATGACGATGAGAGGCTCCCGTCGTTTTCTCAGCGAGTGGTCACCGTCGCCACCGATGCTTGGCGCTATGGGACCCCGCACGACAGACAAAAAAATCTCGAGCCCCTTCTCAAGGCCCTGGAGGTGTTGCAGAAAGGAGGGCTCACCGCTGTGGGAGTGATTGCCGCCATTCATCGTCGGAGGGTGCTTCCCTTGGTGGAGCGGCGGTTGCCGCTTTGCGAGATGACGCCAGAGGCTGACTTGGAGGGCTCGCGGATGTCCTCGGATCCCCTTCCCATCGACGTTCTCTACGGGCGGGTGGCCGCCGCGTTGGGAAAACCGGACGCCAGCGCCTTCTCCCAGCCCTTGATGCGCCCCGACTACGGGTGTGTGTCCCTGTTGAGTGTCCGCTCCTTCTTTCTCCTTGCGTCGGATTGCCCTTGGTCCTTATGGTCGAGACTTTTCATCTGTCTCCAGGAGGTAGGGTGTCACAAGCCTTCCCGGCCACGGGTCCCGGAGGACGCGGTGGACCGAGCAGCGCGGCGGGTTGCCGCGGAGGAGAAGAAGAAGAAAATGGACGCGAAGAAGGCTCGGGCCCGCGAGCGGACGCGGGCCCGGGACGCCTTGGAAAAGCTCCGTCGTCGGCAGGAGAGGGATGGACTCCCGAGGAAGCCGTCGCCGGAAACGCCTGACGACGACGACGATGATGAAGACGATGACGAGGATGATGACACAGCTGCCCGCCTTGGCCTCAGCCCGGGTTTGAGGCTAGGCCAGGAGTCGTCAAGCCAGCCCCCGAGCGGGCTGGCGCCGTCAGTTCCCGGGGTCGGGACGCCAAGGTCCCGACCCGAAGAGAGGGGGCAGACCGAGGGGGTACTCGACCCCTCGGCTGGGGAAGTTGAGGTGACCCCGGGGAGTCAGGCCGAGGCGCCTGTTCCCCGAGAGTCGTCGCCCATGCCGACAGCGCAGGAGAGCGACCCTCAGATCGCCGTGGCAGCGCCTGGGCAGTCCATCTCCCGGGCGTCCAAGGTGCCTAAGGCGAGGATGGTACCGAAGCTGGCGGCGAGGCGGACCTCGGCAGTATCTTTGGGGGTCGAGATCCGGGAGACCTCTCCTCAGGCACGGTTGATCATGGCCCGGAGCGGGTAAGTACCTTAGAACGTCTTCGTCCTGGCTCCTCATCTGTATGTCCCGACCGTGACTTTCCTTTCCTCCTCAGCAAGCGAAGCCATGGCCTGACCGATCTGGCTCCCCGGAAAGTCCTTAAGACGGCGTCGGCTTCCGTAGCCGGTGCCGCGCCGGGCCTCGCCGTTCAGCTGATCTTCTCGTAAGGCGCCCCACAGCGGGGGGCTCAGGCGGCACCAGTCGCCGTGGAGCGAGTTCCCGAGGCCGGCTCTTCTATGGAGGTGGCCGTCGCGCTGGGGGAGGCAGCTGGCGTGGACGTGACCTCGGGCCCACCAGACATGCCGCCGGTGCTGGCGCCATCTGCTGCCGAAGCCGCTGCCGTCCCGATCGGGGAGCGACCTATCGCCGCCAATGCTGAGATGGCCGAGGCGTCGGTGCTTGGTGCCTCGGAGGAGGGGGGCGTGGAACCGCGACTCGTCCCGCCGAGCGGCGGCCTTGTCCCTGCGCGGTGGAGCTTCGAGGGGCGGCGCCAGTTGCTTCGGTTCCGGACCCGTGGGGCTTCGGATCCCTTCTTCGTTCTTGACGATGAGCGGGAGGAGCAGTCTTGGGACGAGCTCCGCGAGTGTGCGGAAGCAACGGTGGGGTCGCTCCGGTCATCCTTGGAGGTCTTTTGCAGGGACGTCCCCAAGATCCTCTAGGTAATGATTTCAGGCATACCTTTTTTGTGATCAAGGCATCCTTTGTGACGCCCCGCTTCCTTCCCTCAGGATCTGACGGATCTGAGCGCCGCCAAGTCATCATTTTTCCGCCACGAGGTCGATGTCTGGGGCTCGCTGCGATCCCTGAGGACCTCGCTTGCTGGGGCTACCGTGCGCCTCTCCCAGCAGGGCGCCGAGGTGGCGGACCTTTGGTTGCTCTGTGCCGATCTGAGAGCAGAGGCAACAGCGGCACGTGCAGAGGTTCAGCGACGGCAGTCGGAGTTCGACCAGGTCATCGATGAGCGAGATCAATCTCGGGACCGGGCTGCTGAGGCCGAAAGCCGGGGCGGAGCCCTTGCAGCAGACCTAGCCGTAGCCTAAGTTGCAGCCTCGGAGCAGCGTGCCCGAGCCGGAGGTATGTCCTCGCTGTTTTCGGTTTTCGTTTCAGCTTGTTTCCTCCACTTGTGTTTGAGGCCTTGCGCTCTGGCTGTTCGCAGAGCTCGAGTCTGCCCTTGATGAGTCCACCAGGGCGCTTGCCCAGGCGGCCGAGCAGAGGGAGGCCGACCATGCGGCCATGTCTGAGGCCATCTCGGACTTCTGCCGGGTCTTTGGCTTCGACGACGTCCCCTCAGGAAGCTCCCCTCAGAGTCGCCTGCAGGCCTTGGGTGACCACATGCGCGGCAGACTCCGCGAGGCGCTACACCACGGCGTCAGGCGGGCCTTCGCCGTGCTTGCTTCCCACTACGTCATGGATCTGGAGCGGGTCAGCGAGGGGTATTGCCTCCCTGATGAAGACGAAGCCGCCCTGGCTGAAGTCCAGAGGCTCGACGCAGCCGCCACGGGCCCGAGCGTAGTGCTGGCGACCACCTTCGAGGCAGAGATCCTCCCGCCTGTGCCGTCGTCCGAAGCCGGGGTGGACTTTGCTGAAGGCGGGGACGAAGCCGAAGGCGCGGCTCCTTCCCCGGGCGACGCCTAACTCTGCCGGAGTAGTTTCCTTTGAATGCACGTGTGTCTCTTGCGGCCGCTGAGGCCCGAACATTTTATTATCATAGTATAAAGTCGTGGCCCTTTTTTCTTTCATTTTGCGTGTCCGGCCCCGTTCGTCAGTAGCAGGGTGGCTTGCCCAAGTAGGAGTCATTTTTCGTGGTAGGTGACGAGTGAGGTGTCCGTAACCCAGAGGCGTAGGAGTCCCTCGGCTCAGTCAGCCTTGCCACTTACATGCACCCGTGTTCGCTTCTTGGGGTCCTGCTACTGACATAGCCGGGGGGAACGCGGAAGCCTTTTTGATTGAAAATTTTGACGCAGAGGGGGTTCCCCCCTTCTAGCCCCTGAGGGAGGGTCGGGCTTTGCCGAGGCAAGGCTGACCCTTCCTTGACGACCAGACTTTGTGTGTGAACGGGGTGTACGAATAACTTGGAAGCATCTTAAGTGTATAAGCGACGTAGCTGTTGGATGTTCCAAGCGTTGCTGTAGACCTCGCCTTGACTGTTGGCCAGCTTGTATGTTCCGGGCTTCAGAACCTTGGCGATGACGAATGGCCCTTCCCAGGGAGGCGTGAGCTTATGCCGCCCTCGGGTGTCTTGTCGCAGCCGAAGCACCAGGTCGCCCACCTGGAGGTCTCGGGACCGAACCCCTCGGGCGTGGTAACGTCGCAGGGACTGTTGGTATCGCGCCGAGTGTAGTAAGGCCATGTCCTGAGCCTCCTCCAGCTGGTCCAGTGAGTCTTCTCGATTAGCTCGATTGCTTTGGTCGGCGTAGGCCCTCGTCCTCGGGGAACCGTATTCTAAGTTTGTGGGCAAGATGGCCTCGGCCCCATAGACTAGAAAGAACGGTGTGAAGCCCGTGGCCCGGCTCGGCGTTGTCCTCAGACTCCAGACCACCGAGGGGATCTCCTTCACCCATCGCTTGCCGAACTTGTTGAGGTCATTGTAGATCCGAGGCTTGAGTCCTTGCAGAATCATGCCATTGGCACGTTCTACCTGCCCATTCGTCATGGGGTGAGCCACGGCGGCCTAGTCCACCCGGATGTGGTGATCCTTGCAGAAGTCCAGGAAATTTCTGCCGGTGAACTGGGTGCCGTTGTCGGTGATGATGGAGTTCGGGACCCCAAAGCGATGGATGATGTTGGTGAAGAACGCCACCGCCTGTTCGGACCTGATGCTGTTTAGGGGTCGGACCTCGATCCACTTGGAGAATTTGTCGATGGCGACCAGCAGGTGCGTGTAGCCCCTGGGTGCCTTCTGCAAGGGGCCGACTAGGTCCAGACCCCACACAGCAAACGACCAGGTGATGGGTATGGTCTGCAGAGCCTGAACGGGCAGGTGGGTCTGCCTTGCGTAGAACTGACACCCTTCGCAGGTGCGGACAATTCTAGTGGCGTCGGCCACTGCTGTCGACCAGTAGAAACCTTGTCGGAAGGCGTTTCCAACAAGGGTTCGAGGTGCTGCGTGATGGCCGCAAGCCCCCGAGTGTATCTCTTGTAAGAGCTCCTGACCTTCGGCGATGGAAATGCATCGCTGGAGGATGCCCGAGGGGCTGCGGTGGTAGAGCTCCTTCTCATCTCCTAGCAAGACGAACGACTTGGCGCGCCGCGCCACTCGCCGAGCTTCAGCTTGGTCGAGGGGTAGCTCTCCTCGGTGGAGATAATGCAGGTACGGGGTCTGCCAGTTTCGATCAGGCGTGACCTCGCTTCGCTCCCCCTCGATGCGCAGTGCCTCACCCTCGGGGGCCGAGGGTACCTCAGGCTAAGCTGAGGGTACCTCGGGCTAAGCCGAGGGTGCCTCGGGTTGAGTCGAGGGTGCCTCGGGCTGAGCCGAGGGTACCTTGGACTGAGCCGAGGGTGCCTCAGGCTGGACCGAGGCCTCCTCGGGCTCGGGCGTGTCGTCGGTCTTGACGGAGGGTTGATGCAGGTCTCGGGAGAATACGTCCGGGGGAACCGTTGTTCGCCCCGAGGCTATTTTAGCCAGCTCGTCCGCAGTCTCGTTGTAGCGTCGGGCGATGTGGTTGAGCTCGAGCCCGTAGAACTTGTCTTCCAGGCGCCGAACCTCATCGCAGTAGGCTTCCATCTTCGGGTCACGGTAGTGGGAGTTCTTCATGACCTGGTCGATGACGAGTTGTGAGTCACCGCGAGCGTCGAGGCGTCGGACCCCTAGCTCGATGGCGATTCGCAACCCGTTTACCAGAGCCTCGTACTCAGCCATGTTGTTGGACGCCGGGAAGTGGAGGCGTAGCACGTAGCGTAGGTGCTTCCCGAGGGGCGAGATGAAGAGCAGGCCCGCGCCGGCCCCCGTCTTCATCAGCGACTCGTCGAAAAACATGGTCCAGAGCTCCGATTGGATCGGAGCTGTCGGGAGCTGGGTGTCGACCCATTCAGCCACGAAGTCCGCCAAGACCTGGGACTTGATGGCCTTCCGGGGGCGAATGAGATCGTCTCGCCCATGATCTCCACCGCCCACTTTGCAATTCTACCTGAAGCCTCTCGGGACTGGATGATCTCCCCCAGGGGGAAGGATGACACCACGGTCACCGGATGAGACTCGAAGTAGTGTCGTAACTTCCGCCGCGTCAGGATCACTGCGTACAGCAGCTTCTGAATTTGTGGGTAGCGGATTTTGGTCTCGGACAGTACCTCACTGATGAAGTAGACTGGCCTCTGGATGGGCAATGCATGCCCTTCTTCTCGTCTCTCAACCACAATCGCAGCGCTAACCACCTGAGTGGTCGCGGCGACGTAGATCAAGAGGGCTTCTCCGGCAGCGGGGGGCACCAAGATGGGCGCGTTCGTGAGGAGCGCCTTCAGGTTCCCGAGGGCTTCCTCGGCCTCAGGGGTCCAAGCGAAGCACTCGACCTTCCTTAAGAGGCGGTACAGAGGCAGGCCTCTTTCGCCGAGGCGCGAGATGAAACGGCTCAGAGCCGCGAGGCATCCCATGACCCTCTGTACACCTTTCAAGTCCTCGATGGGCCCCATGCTGGTGATGGCTGCGATCTTCTCCAGGTTGGCCTCGATGCCCTGCTTGGAGACGATGAACCCCAAGAGCATGCCTCGGGGACCCCGAAGACACACTTTTCGGGATTGAGCTTCACACGGGAGGGAGCGAGCGGCCTTGCGTCGAATCGGCACAGTGGCTGCTTCACGGGTCGGGCTCCAGCTCGGATATCCAGCGAGTGCTCGGTGACTTCCCTCGGTATGTCGGGCATGTCCGAGGGACTCCACGCGAAAACGTCGGCGTTTGCGCGGAGAAAGTCGACGAGCACTGCTTCCTATTTGGGGTCGAGCTCAGAGCCGATCCGGATCTGCTTGGAGGCGTCGTTGCAGGGGTCGAGAGGGACAGACTTGACCGTCTCCGCTGGCTCGAAGTTGCCGGCGTGGCGCTTCACGTCGGGCGCCTCCCTAGAGAGGCTATCCAGGTCGGCGATGAGGGCCTCGGACTCGGCGAGGGCCTCGGCGTACTCCACGCACTCCACGTCGCATTCGTACGCGTGTCGGTACGTGGGCCCGACGGTGATGACCCCGTTGGGGCCCGGCATCTTGAGCTTGAGGTAGGTGTAGTTGGGGACGGCCATGAACTTGGCGTAGCATGGCCTCCCCAGCACTGCGTGGTAGGTTCCTCGAAACCCGACCACTTCGAACGTGAGAGTCTCCCTTCGAAAGTTGGAGGGCGTCCCGAAGCAGACGGGTAGATCGAGTTGTTCGAGGGGTTGGACGCGCTTCCCGGGGATGATCCCGTGGAAAGGCGCAGCGCCCGCCCGGACCGAGGACAGATCGATCCGCAGGAGCCCGAGGGTTTCGGCGTAGATGATGTTGAGGCTGCTGCCTCCGTCCATGAGGACCTTGGTGAGCCTGACGTTGCCGATGATGGGGTCAACAACGAGCGGGTATTTCCCCGGGCTCGGCACATGGTCGGGATGGTCGGCCTGGTCGAAGGTGATGGGCTTGTCGGACCAGTCTAGGTAGACTGGCGCCGCCACCTTTACCAAGTAGACCTCCCGACGCTCTTGCTTGCGGTGCCGAGCCGAGGCGTTTGCCACTTGCCCACCGTAGATCATGAAGCAGTCGCGGACCTCGGGGAACTCTCCTGCCTTGTGATCTTCCTTCTTAGCGTCGTCGAGAGCCTTGCCACCCTCCGCGGGTGGCCCGGCCTTGTGAAAGTGGCGTCGAAGCATGGCACACTCCTCGAGGGTGTGCTTGACGGGCCCCTGATGATAAGGGCACGACTCCTTGAGCATCTTGTCGAAGAGGTTGGCACCTCCGGGAGGTTTCCGAGGGTTCTTGTACTCGGCGACGGCGACAAGGTCCGCGTCGGCGGCGTCGCGTTTCACTTGCGACTTCTTCTTGCCCTTCTTCTTGGTGTCGCGCCGAGTTGACGCCTCGGGAACATCTTCCGGTGGGCGGCCCTGGGGTTGCTTGTCCTTCCGGAAGATGGCCTCAACCGCCTCCTGGCCAGAGGCGAACTTGGTGGCGATGTCCATCAGCTCGCTCGCCCTGGTGGGGGTCTTGCGACCCAGCTTGCTCACCAGGTCGCGGCAGGTGGTGCCAGTGAGGAACGCGCCGATGACATCCGAATCGGTGACGTTGGGCAGCTCGGTGCGCTGCTTCGAGAATCGCCGGATGTAGTCCCGGAGAGACTCTCCCGGCTGCTGGCGGCAGCTTCAGAGATCCCAGGAGTTTCCAGGGCGCACGTACGTGCCTTGGAAATTGCCGGCGAAGGCTTGGACCAGGTCGTCCCAGTTGGAGATCTGCCCCGGAGGCAGGTGCTCCAGCCAGGCTCGAGCGGTGTCGGAGAGGAAAAGGGGGAGGTCGCGGATGATGAGATTATCATCGTCCGTTCGACCTAGTTGGCAGGCCAGCCGATAGTCCGCGAGCCACAGTTCCGGTCTCGTCTCCCCTTAGTACTTTGTGATAGTAGTCGGGGTTCGGAACTGGGTCGGGAACGGTGCCCGTCGTATGGCGCGGCTGAAAGCCTGTGGACCGGGTGGTTCGGGCGAAGGACTCCGATCCTCCCCGCTGTCGTAGCGTCCCCCACGCCTGGGGTGGTAGCCTCGGCGCACCCTCTCGTCGAGGTGGGCCCGACAGCTGTGGTGATGGTGCTCGTTGCCGAGGTGACCCGGGGCCGCAGGCGCTATGTTGCGCGTGCGCCCGGTGTGGACCGAGGCTTCCCGCATGAATCGGGAAGTCGCGACGCTATGTTCTGAGGGGTACCCCTGCCTTCGGGAGGCGGAGCTTTCGGCCCGTCGGACCGCGGCGTCCTCCAGGAGGTTCTTGAGCTCTCCCTGGATACGCCGCCCCTCGGTGGTTGATGACTCCGGCATCGCGCGGAGAAGTATTGCCGCCGCAGCCAGGTTCTGGCCGACTCCACTGGAAACCGGTGGCGGCCTTACCCTAACGTCGTCGGCGATGCGGTGCTGGATGCCTTGGGGAGATGACGCGCTTCTTCGTCCGGAGGTTGGCCCGCCCATTCCTGCCCGATGTCCCGGCGGATCGGCACAAGCGTTCCTGCTCCCTCGTCGAGCCTGGCCTGCATCTCGCGGATTTGCTCGAGTTGTGGGTCAGGACCCCCCGTCGGGACGGGGACCACAGCTAGCTCCCGAAGGATGTCGACGCGAGGCACGGGCCTGGGGGGATCACCGTTCTCTGGCATACCAGGATGGTTGCCTTCGTCGGGACCCCCTAGATCGACGTGGAAACATTCGCGACTTGGGCCGTAGTCCTCGTCGTCGAGGCTGCGGCTACCGTCGGAACAGTCGGAAAGGCAGTAGTCGCATGCGGTCATGAAATCCCTCATGGCATTGGGGTTACCTAGCCCGGAGAAATCCCAACAGAGGTCGGGCTCGCCATCTTCCTCGGACCCCGAGGGCCCGTAGGTCGAGACGATCGTCAGCCGGTCCCAGGTGGACCGCACACGATACCCCAGAGGGTTTGGACTCGCCTCTATGGGAGTGTCCACCGAAGTGGAGTTGCTTGGTGGGTCGAGGCCGAATCCGAAAGGCGCAAGATGGGAATCGGTCGGTACCTTTTGGTCGACGGGCGGTGACGAAGTCACGTCAGGGACTGA
Organism: Zea mays; assembly: GCF_902167145.1. NCBI lineage: Eukaryota > Viridiplantae > Streptophyta > Magnoliopsida > Poales > Poaceae > Zea > Zea mays. Next base: position 3,944,430 of record NC_050102.1, on the reverse strand, counting down.
CTGCACCGTCGTCTCAGGTACGAGGGTGACGCCCAGCAAGTCCTTCGCGAGCGTGCTGGCGTCGTCCGTTTGCTTGAGGTTGGTGTGTTGCGGGGAGACGGCGCTCGTCTTCGTCTCAGACGCGAGGCCGATGCCCGACGCGCTCCCCGTTGGGGCGCCGGCACCATCGACTCGCTCGACAGCCAACGAGGTGCCGCCTCCCGCTTGGCCTTGGTTGCCCCGCCTGCTCCTCCGTCGGCGGGGGAGGGGACGGGACAAGCCCGAAAGTCGTCCTTCCACCACATGGGGAAGGCGTCGTCGATTTCCCCGCCGGCGGGCGGGTTGTCGACCGCCATTGTCGCTGTCGCGCGGCGGGGAAAGGAGTATCATGTCATAGCTGTCGTCGAGGGACATGAACTCAAGACTCCCGAAACGGAGCACCGTCCCGGGTTGGAGAGGTTGCTGGAGACTGCCCATCTGGAGCTTGACGGGAAGCTGTTTGTCAACACGCAGCAGGCCCCTACCTGGCGCGCCAACTGTCGGTGTTTCGAAACCCGGGGGGTCCCTGGACCGACGAGTGAATCGTCGCCGCGTGCCCCAGCCCAGATGGGTCGGCGCGAGGCGGAACGCGAAGGGGGGAGAAGCAGCCGGAGGGAGACAGGCGTGGGAGGTGGAACCCGCGGCCTTCGTGTTAGCCCCGCGCCCAGGTCGGGTGCGCTTGCAGTAGGGGGTTACAAGCGTCCACGCGGTAGGGAGCGAGCGGCCTTGAGCGAGCGCCGTCCCGTCCTTCCTCGCGCGGCCAACCCTCTATAAGAGGGCCCTGGACCTCCCTTTTATAGGCGTAAGGAGAGGATCCAGGTGTACAATGGGGGTGTAGCAGTGTGCTAACGTGTCTAGCGGAGGAGAGCTAGCGCCCTAAGTACATGCCATCGTGGCAGCCGGAGAGGTTTTGGCACCCAGTTCGTGTGATGTCGTGGCCGTCGGAGGAGCGCTGGAGCCTGGCGGAAGGACAGCTGTCGGGGCTGTCGAGTCCTTGCTGACGTCCTCTTGCTTCCGTAAGGGGACTGAGAGCCGCCGTCGTCACAGGGCATGCGGGGCGCCATCATTACTCGTATGGTGGAGCGAGCCAGATGGGACGCCGGTCTTATTCCCCGTAGCCTGAGTCAGCTCGGGGTAGGGTAATGATGGCGCCTCCTGTCGACGTGGTCGGTCCGTGCCCTAGATTGGGCGAGGTGGAGGCTCTTCCGAGGTCGAGGTCGAGTCTGTCTTCCAAGGTCGAGGTCGAGTCCGGGCCCCCGGGACGGACAAGGCAGAGACCGTCGGCTGAGGCCGGAGCTGAGTCCGAGCCCTGGGGTCGGGCGAAGTGGAGTTCGTCGTCTTCCGGGGCTGAGCCCGTGTCCGAGCCCTGGGGTCGGGCGAAGCGGAGTTCGTCGTCTTCCGGGGCTGAGCCCGTGTCCGAGCCCTGGGGTCGGGCGAAGCGGAGTTCGTCGTCTTCCGGGGCTGAGCCCGTGTCCGAGCCCTGGGGTCGGGCGAAGCGGAGTTCGTCGTCTTCCGGGGCTGAGCCCGAGTCCGAGCCCTGGGGTCGGGCGGAGCGGAATTCGTCGTCTTCCGGGGCTGAGCCCGAGTCCGAGCCCTGGGGTCGGGCGGAGCAGAGTTTGTCGTCTTCCGGGGCTGAGCCCGAGTCCGAGCCCTGGGGTCGGGCGAAGCGGAGTTCGTCGTCTTTCGGGGCTGAGCCCGTGTCCGAGCCATGGGGTCGGGCGAAGCGGAGTTTGTCGTCTTCCGGGGCTGAGCCCGTGTTCGAGCCATGGGGTCGGGCGAAGCGGAGTTTCCTATGACGTCTGAGGCCGGACTTGGCTACTGTCAGCCTCACTCTGTCGAGTAGCTCAGCAGTCGGAGCGGCGCAGGCGGCGCTGTCCTCTTGTCAGACCGGTTAGTGGAGCGGTGAAGTGACTGCAGTCACTTCGGCTCTGTCGACTGGAGGGCGTGCGTCAGGATAAAGGTGTCAACCCACCTTTGCATTAAATGCCCCTGCGATTTGGTCGGTTGGCGTGGCGATATGGCCAAGGTTGCTTCTTGGTGAAGACTGGGCCTCGGGCGAGCCGAAGGTGTGTCCGTTGCTGGAGGGGGTCCTCGGGCGAGACGTAGATCCTCCGGGGTCGGCTGCCCTTGCCCGAGGCTGGGCTCGGGCGAGGCATGATCGCATCCCTCAAATGGACCGATCTTTGACTTAATCGCACCCATCAGGTCTTTGCAACTTTGTGCTGATGGGGTTACCAGCTGAGATTTAGGAGCCTTGAGGGTACCCTAATTATGGTCCCCGACAGCACTCGATAAAGACTTCTTTATCGAGTGCTCGAGAAAAAGCACTCGACAAAGCGTCGAGCACTCAGCAAAGAGCCAGATTCCGGTTGTGAAACATGTGGGACTATACAATAGTAACTGTGGAAGATGGATCACAGTTGGCTAATAAACTGCACGAGGTTCACGTTGTGTGGTCGTGGTATAAATAAATGTGCATGCAGCAATGGAACCCACTGGAGTTGATGACTGTCGCCCAATCATCTCTTTCTACTGCTATATATCCGCTGCCGTCTCATAGACGCGGATCCAGCAATTCTATAAATAGCGCAACACTGTTCAAGGAAAACAACACCCGATCGTTAATTATTGTGTTATCATATTTAAATGCTGTCATTTTCTTTACACATTACGAAACTTGAACAAGAAGATGCCACTTCTTCAGCTTGTCACTCCAGAGAAAAAAAAATCCATCTTGATGTCTCTTTGATATGGTGGTTGTTTACTTGTTTGTATAAGTATAAATATATATATAGTAGGCAGCGAGTCTCTCTCATCGAGATATCCATCATAAAGATATGCTCTTTCTGTAGCTAGAAAAATATATCGGGCCAGAAATCTACAATAATAGAATGGACATCTCTCGAAACAGTTGATAACTTGCCTTCGTAGTCGAGTTATAACCACACACAAGGCACATGTACGTGTCAGGGCATGCAGAGGAGACGCCGACTCATGTGTTGTTATAATTGGTGTGTTCAATCAAGCCACTGGTAATCAATTTATGGACTAACCATTAGAACCTTTGATATGAACCAGAAGCAAATCGTGTATACGACAGTGCAAAACATTATTATGCATTGTAGACTGTAGCCGTTCGGCTGCCCTTACATCAAACGGCTGCGGCATCTGTGTAGAATAATAAACAAAGAAGCAGCAACCTGCAGAAAAGGCAATCGAACGGTGTGTACGTCGTTGAAATATGAGATGTGAATTAGAAAAGGCTGTTGGAGACAACCTAAGAGAAGAGGAAACAATGAGAATTGTACTCCCATGAATCATATTCATCTTGACCGCACTCTCGCTTTGTCTTACACTAGACTAGTTCCACCACTCAGCGCTTTAATTTGTGAAACCTCAGATGGTCGTGGGACAACTAGGACAGGGACGTCCCCAGGCGTCCTCTCTTGTCCCTCCAATTTTGAAGAACAACTGAGGACAACATTGAGATAGTCCTGTCCCAACCCTTGACACTGAACCAAACAACCTTTATTTGAGGGATGGTTCCATCCCGTCCCGTCCTATCATTACAACCAAACGCACCCTAAGTGGATGGACGGGGCACCTACTACGTGTGGCCCCAAGCCTCTGTGCGATTCAAAGAATAGGGTGGACGGGAGTAGTAGTAGTTTCTTTTGTGTTCTTTAGGTCCCTAGGCGTGATAGGTGCGTCTAATGCGTGTTTCTCGGTGCGAGAACATTGAATTTCGATAATTTTTCTCGTTTTCGCTACTAACAGAAAAACGAATTTCGGTCCAGTTTTAAATAGATTTCGATTCAAAATGAAAAAATACAAAAGTCAAATTTTAGTCAACCAAACAAAATTCAGATCATCCTAAACGAAATTGTGAACCCTGGTGTAGTCCCTAAACCTATGAGTGTGATTTCGAAATAGCTTAGTGAACTCCGAGTGATTCAAAGTTCAGAGATCGATGTGGTTACCCTTTATGAGGTGCATACCGACTGGTCTTCTCGAGTTCAGTCATTAGTACTGAGTGGTCTGTTTTGCCAAACAGGTACCTAAATGTTGCTCTAGTGTGGGGTTCTAGTTATGGGATAGGGTGTACTTGTCGGTACCCTAAATCAGGGGTACTCCTTACTACAGTATGAAGACACGGTGCCCGTACGACGATCTCTAGCCGCACGGAGAACAACACCTGACCCCACCACGTGGACGGCTCAAGGGGCACCACGTGGCGAGAAAAGATGATACATCCCAGGATGTATCAGTTGGATCGGACCTCCGCGAGGAAGCACCGGACCCCTGTACGCGCAACCCGGACCCCCGATTACGGTCCGGGACTCCCAAGTAAGCATGTCGGGTCCCTTGGATCGGGTCCAGATCCCTCCGAGTAAGGTCCGGGCCACAACGAGGTCCCGGGACAGGGGATACCCTGGCATAAGCAAGGGTCCGGTACGGACACGTGTCAGGCCTTATCCTGTGCGCTTGCGCTCCCCGCTCAGGTGGAGACCCGCTGCTGCCGCGTGGCTTGTTGCCCGTGACATAAGCCAGCGGGCGGAGCCTGACGTAAGGCCTCTAGGCCGCACGGTCTCTGCATTTATTGCGGACAGGACGCGCCGCCTGTCCACCCTGCTGACAGGCAATGTGCCCCCTCAGCATTTAATGCATCCTGTCCACTCCGCTCGCAGGTGGCGCCAGGGCCATCCTACAGACGGCACGCCTGTCCAGTCCACTGTCAAACAGTGCGCCCGTGCTGCACGGCGCACTATGTCCATCATCCCTTATACGAGAAGCTTCCCCTGCACGCCGATACTACGCAGATCTCGGATGTCAGGGCGCAAGAAGATTGCTCGAGCGGCGAACATTAGTAGATCCAAGTACTACATCCGTTATGCTCCTGGGCCCATATGTCGGGGCTCAGTACCCTTGTGCATGCCCCCTTAGCTATAAAAGGGGAGGCATGCAACGTTACAACACAGGCTCTGGGAGGCCACACTCGGACGAACCCAACTTAGACTCTCAGCTCTCAAGCTTCCACAGCAATCCAACACACAGTGGAGTAGGGTATTACGCTCCGGCGGCCCGAACCACTCTAAATCCTCGTGTGTTCATGTGCTCGGTGATCGCTTAGCAAGACAGGCAAAACACTTAAGCCCCTTCCTCATCTTAGGATTTAGGGCGGGTGCATTCCGCCACCCGGCCGGAGAATTCCCTCTCTGACATTTGGCGCGCCAGGTAGGGGGCTAGGCATTAGGTTTTTGCTTGTTTCCTCGCTCAGCATGATGGTGCAAATCGTGGAGCACCGCGCCGAGACTTCAATGGATTTCCTGGTGGAGGAAGAAGTTGTTTCTTCCACGCCATAGGTTTCCAACCGCCCAGTGCCGGGCACGGCTGCTGTGCACGCCACACGGCAGCATACAACAGCGCAGACATCCCGGACTCCGTCGAGGACGGCTTCAGGAGCATTGTCAGCAGCCAGGGAGTTGTTGTGTCACCCTCCAAGCTCCACGGCCTCACCAGGGGCCATGAAGCAGTGGCGGGACAACGTCGACCGACTGCTCGGCATGGCACATTCTACCTCGACCAGGTCGAGGCCACGGTCATCCCGGCGCCAACATGAGGCGTTGGCGTCTGTGCGCTCACCCTCAGTGAGGGGCGCACAGACCAACGACCTCCGGGCGAACTCAACCGCAGGTGTGCGGGAGAGGACGCCCGGGTCTCTTTAGAGAGGGCGCGCGAGCGCCACCAAAACATCGAGGGTCGCAACCTCGATCAAGACTTCGCTGCGGTAGCACCGTAGACCCTAATGGGCACCCGGTCCCAAGCGAGTGTCCCCTTGGCCGGCGTAGGCTGCGCCGCTCTCGCGGATCATCTCTACGCGACGTCTTGGCCATCCAAGTTTCGGCCACACCTGTCGGAAAAGTACGACGGTACATCAAACCCGTCAGAATTCCTGCAGGTGTACGTCACCGCTATCACAGCAGCAGGTGGAAACACCGCTGTGATGGCGACATATTTTCATGTCGCCTTGTCTGGACCTGCCCGGACTTGGCTCATGAACCTCGCCCCAGGGTCAATCTACTCCTGGGAAGAGCTCTACGCGTGGTTCGTTGCAAACTTCGCCAGCGCTTACCAGCAGCACGGTGTGGAGGCCCACCTCCACGTGGTAAGGCAGGAGCTCGGGGAGACTCTCCGGACGTTCATCTCCCGCTTCACCAAGGTGTGAGGTACTATACCTCGCATTTCCGATGCTTCCATCATCACGGCCTTCCGCCATTAGTACGTGATGAGAAAATGTTGGAGAAGTTGGCCACGCATGACGTGGAGACTGTCCCCACACTCTTCACTCTGGCCGACAAATGCGCCAGAGCCGCCGAGGGCCGTGCATGGCATTTGGCCCCACAGACTGAGGCTGCCCAGTCGGGTGGCTCAGGTGCCGTCCCCCAGGACGGTAAGAAGAAAAAGAAGAAGGACCGCGACCACCAGAAGCCGTGGTCCACCGCTCTAGTCGTTGCAGCCGCGACCGTCTGCCGGGGCGACCGCAACAAACGCCCACGGTCGTAGAGGGGTAACAGCGGCCCATGCCCTATGCACCCCAATGGTCGCCACAGCGCCGCGGAGTGTCGTGAGATCATTGACCTCGCGAAATGGGTCAGCAAGCGGCGCGAGCAGTCTTCCAAGGACGGCTCCCCACCTCGTCGTCGACCTGGCAAAGAAAAGGTCGACGACGGCGAGGTGGCCGCGGCTGAATGGGACCTCGGGTATCAGTCACCCGAGGGGGACCTGAAGGATGTCTTCGCCGGAGATTCCTACTCCGGTGGCGACAACTAGATGGACCCCCAGAGGGATCCCGTACTCCCCAGTCTAGGCCGAAGCCTGCCTTCCCCCGGAAACCCTTCTGGACTCCCCACGGGTCCAGGCCTCTGACAAGTCCATGCAGGAATGGGTATAGCACGAGGACGAGGGCTCCCTCATCAAACGCAAATGGGAACCCAGAGTCGGGACCTAGTCCTACGACAAGTACCAAGCTAAGATGGGCTCCACAACTCTCCCCCAGCTGGGAAGGACCCTTCAAGGTGACGGGAATACGCCGACCCGGGGGTGACTATCTTGCTATGACTGAAGGAGTACCTCTTCCTGACCACCGGAGCATCTCTGTAAGTTCTATCCATAGGAGCAAATTTGAGGGGTCGAATTTTTCTCCCTTTTGTAACTAGGTAACGCATACGTGTACGCCAACCCGGTGAGGTCTGCCCTCATAAGCCCGGCCTGTTAGTCTGCACCCATGCATGATAAGTTATAAAGAAAAGATTTACCCCCTCAGATGTGCCTCTACGATAGTTTTATCCTACTGCTCCATGGTCTTACCTTGCAGTTTTCCGGATGTTGTTTTATCTAACCCACCCAAACAGTTCCCATTCCATCATACATAATGACATCAGAATTGAACAGCCAGGATTGCAGTTTAGGACCTCTCTGCGAAAGTAGGAGGGCCCGACAGCCTGGGGGCCGACTCTAAAGAGCGGGAGCCCGTTCCATGGGGTGGTCCGGAGCCTATGTGGCCGCTTAGCCTGGTTCCGTACCCGAAAGCCTGCACACTCCACCACTCCGTGATGGGTACCCTAGTATTTGGAGCTATAAGTCCTGTGGGTCCGGCAACCTGGAGTCCGGAACTAGAGAATGGACACTTGTCTCCTAGGGTGGTCCGGAGCCGTGTAGCCGCTCAGCCTGGTTCCGTACCGTGGGCCTGCACGCTCCACCACTCTGTGACTGGTGTCCTAGTACCTAGAACCACCTTCCAGGGGGTCCGGACGCACAACTTGGCTTCCCAGACTAGACCATGCAGGTCCCGAGCATGTATCAAAGGGTGGCTAGTGTCAGATGGTAGGTCCTGTGGGTGTACTACTAATGCTCCCTAGCCAAAATTGTGTGCAGGCCCAGGTCACAGTCGAGGCTACCTCCTGGGGGCCATTGCCAACTCTTTCTTAGGTATGCTGGTCTACAGCCTCAACAAATTGAGCCTACATCCCAGGGGGGCCAGGTACCAAGGAGGAATCGGTTACACCACACACAACAGGGACAAGTGGTACACAGATAAGTGCTAATATTGCTTGATAAATAGTACTCAAAAGTACCTTACAAAAAGCAAAAGTATTACATCCACTTTCAAGCGGAGTCCTAGCTCCACCTCTACTCTGCAGGAATGGACTACTCTGCACCAGCAGGGTCACGTTGGAAGCTAGCTTTGGGCAGCCTCACCAGCGGTGGCGACCACCTCTACTCCGAGCGGCTCGCCAGTAGAGGCGGCCACCTCTACACCGACGGCTCGCCAGCAGCGGAGGCCGCCTTTGCACTAGTGGCTTGCCAGCGACGGCGACCACCTCAGCACGTGCGAAGAGGTCCTCGCCCTCGTCCTCCTATGGGGGTGGACAAGACCATCCAAGAACTCGGTCACCACCTCCACGGCGTATGACGTCTTGTACGTCCCCCCGGGCAGCGTCAGAGCAGTGTGGCCGGCGGCGCAGGGGACGCTACGGATACGACGGACCTGCACGACATGACCATCGCCCGTGCTGTGGACGGATATCCATGCCCCGCTTGGCGGCGGGAGGCAGCGTTGGAGGCGGCCCCAAAGCCATCAAAGCCAAAGAGATGGAGCCACAGCACGGCTCGCTTCCTACCCCCAAAGAGTTGGAGGGCGTGAGGGATGGAGTCGTGGCTCAGCCCGCTGTCCACCTTCACGAGGCTGGTGATCATCCTCCCCCGGATGCTGGAGGAAGAAGCGGGAAGGAGCGTCGCCTCCGCGGATATCCCGGGGAGGTAGGCGATGATGGCCGACTGAAGGATGAAGCAGGACGCCACGGGTAGAGGCTGGAGGCCAAGCCCCTCCAGCAGCTGCACGAAGAAAGATAGGATCGACAGAGCCACCCTGCTGGGGAGGACAAAAGGCACGAACTCTCTGGCGGCAAGTTCGCTGGGGAGGATGGCGCCGGCGCAAATCCTCCCGCCGAACGCCGGCGCATCCCATCCAAGTAGGTGGCACACCATGTCGAGCACCCATTCAGTCTGGGCATGCTCGAGATGAACTTACAAGGCCATGGTAAACTATGGCGACACAAAGCAGAAACCTTGAAGGCAAAAGGGCACAGAGAGCTTGAAGGCGAAAGGGCACCGCGAGTGGGAGAGAAGCAAGGCATGGCTGCTACTCGAGGGATGAACCCCTTTTTAAAGGCAGACTTCCCCACTCGCGCCCCTAAGCGTCACGGGCAAGGTCTCCCCCGATGCGCACCAGGGTTCCCATCCTATGACACGGGGCCAGGCCTCACATGTCATACAAGCTGGCCCGAAGCGCGAAGAAGGTGAATCGTCGCACAAGGAGCATGCCACCGCCCCGCGGTAGTGCGCCCCTTCATCTTCGCCGCAACCAACGGTCAAGAAGGCGAACCGCCGCACAAGGAGCATGCAACCGCCCCGCGGTCGTGCGCCCCCTCGGCTTCGCCGCAACCAGCGGTCCAACCTCTGACACAAGGGCCTAGGCCCACATGTTGTGCACCTGGCGCCGCGGTTTCTGTGTGCAGAAGAGTCGCACCGCCGCTCGCGCCAGTACCGCGCCTCCTCGGGGCCGCCGCAGAAGGCGGAGAAGTTAAAACCAATGTAGCGACTCGAGGCACCCCACGCATGGCCCAACAAAGCCATTAAGTGCGGAGGTCACAGGTTAGTCAGCCGCGGGGACAGGCATGGCATTCAGCGTGACCAAGGGCGGACCGGCAGTAATTGCATCGAACGGGCGCGCAGAAGCAGCAAGCCAATCAGTCAAACTTTGGCCCCACCTGCAGGCTCGTATCTTCCCCTGAGGCGAGCCCGGGGGCCACTGTCGGTAACCTGAATCAGGGGTACCCCCTTACTACAGTATGAAGACACGGTGCCCGTACGGCAATCTCTAGCCGCACTGAGAACAACACCCGACCCCACAACATGGACGGCTCAAGGGGCACCACGTGGCGAGAAAAGATGATACATCCCAGGATGTATCAGTTGGATCGGACCTCCGCGAGGAAGCACTGGACCCCTGTACGCGCAACCCGGACCCCGATTACAGTCCGGGACTCCCAAGTAAGCATGTCGGGTCCCTTGGATGGGGTCCAGATCCCTCCGAGTAAGGTTCGAGCCACAACGAGGTCCCAGGACAGGGGATACCCTAGCATAAGCAAGGGTCCGGTACTGACACGTGTCAGGCCTTATCCTGTGCGCTTGCGCTCCTCGCTCAGGTGGAGACCCGCTGCTGCCGCGTGGCTTGTTGCCCATGACATAAGCCAGCGGGCGGAGCCAGACGTAAGGCCTCTAGGCCGCATGGTCTCTGCATTTATTGCAGAGAGGACGCGCTACCTGTCCACCCTGCTGATAGGCGATGTGCCCCCTCAGCATTTAATGCGTCCTGTCCACTCCGCTGGCAGGTGCCGCCAGGGCCATCCTACAGACGGCATGCCTGTCCAGTCCACTGTCAAACAGTGCGCACGTGCTGCGCGGCGCACTGTGTCTGTCGGAGAGGGAATTCTCCGGCCGGGTGGCGGAATGCACCCGCCCTAAATCCTAAGATGAGGAAGGGGCTTAAGCGTTTTGCCTGTCTTGCTAAGCGATCACCGAGCACGTGAACACGCGAGGATTTAGAGTGGTTCGGGCTGCTGGAGCGTAATACCCTACTCCAATGTGTGTTGGATTGCTGTGGAAGCTTGAGAGCTGAGAGTCTGAGTCTATCTATGTCGTGTGCCCTCCCTTTTATAGCTCAATGGGGCACGTACAAAGACACTGAACCCCGACATGTGGGCCCAGGGACATAACGGATGGAATACCCGGAGCAACTAATGTCAGTCACCTTGTGCAATCTCTCTGTGCCCCGATATCCACCACTTGAGTAGTATTAGCGTGCAACAGAAGGTTCCCCGGCATCATACAAGTCATGATGACCATCGCACGCGCGCAGCGGTATGGGCGTACTGCCCGCTGTCTGATTGGACAGGCACGCCGCCTATAGGGTGGTCTAGTCGTTGCCTGCCATCAGAGTGGACGAGGCACATTAAATGCCGAGACGACACATCGCCTGTCAGCAGGGCGGACAGGCGGCGCGTCTTTTCCGCAATAAATGCAGAGATCGCGTGGCCTAGAGGCCTTACGTCAGGCTCTGCCCGCCGGCTTATGTCACGGGCAATAGGCCACGTGGCAGCATCGGGTCCCCGCCTAAGCGGGGAGCGGAAGCACACTGGGCAAGACCCTGACAAATGTCTGCGTCGGACCCCTGTACGTCCTTGACTTAGGCCAGGGTATTCTTCGTCCCGGGATCTTGCCGTGGGTGGCCCAGACCTCACTTATAGGGGTCCAGGTCCCATCCAGGGGAACGTGGAGGTCCTGGGTCGTACCCGGAGGTCCGGGTCATGTATGCTGGGGTCCGGCACTTTCCCACGGGGGTCCGGATCCACTGACAATATCACGGTATATGTTACCTTCTTTGGTCACTTGGCGGCCTCGGAGTCGCCCACGTGGTGGGGTCGAGCGCTGTTTACCGCGCGTCTAGAGATAGACGCGTGGGTACCGCGCCTTTACCATAGTAAGGGGTACCCCTGTTCCAGGGTACTGACAGTGGCCCCCATGCCCACCTCAGGGGAGGTTACAAGCCTGCAGGTGGGGCCAAAGCCTGATAGGCGTGCCATTTTCGGGCACTTGCTGACGTAGCCATCGCCAACCCGCCTTCGGTCATGCCGCCTGCCACGTCTGTCCCCGCAGCTGGCAGGTACGTGGCCCCCACGCCCGGCGGTTTTGTCGGGTCGTGCACGGGGCGTCTCATTGTCGCCGCCTTAGTTAAAAATATCCTTCAGTGGCTCCTAGGCGACGTGCGGTTGTGCGTGACGGTTTGCTTCCGGGAGGACGGTCCGTCTTCTACGCACTCGGAGGTCAGTTCTCCATGTGCGTGACATGTGGACCTAGGCCCCCATGTCGAGGACAGGGTCACTGCGAGCACTAGGTGCGCGTCGGATGGGGTTGGGACGCGAGCGGGAGAGCCTTCTTTGAGAAGGGGATTCATCCCGCGGCCAGCAGTTACACTTTCGCACTTTCTTCAACTGCTGCGTCCTTTCTCCTCCGAGTCCTCTACGCCTGTGTTGCACTCACATTTTTCTGCTTTTCGCCGCTGTAGTCGCCATGGCTTCGCTGGTTCATCCCGAGCGTTACCAGACCGAGAGGACGCTCGGCACGGTGTGCCGCCTGCTCGGATGGAGTGCGTCGTCGCACGCCTGGAGGATCCGGGCCGGCGCTACCCCCTCGGTGATCTCGCCGCCGAGGAGTTTGTGCTCTTTGTCTCCTACCTTTCGTGTGGGTTGGTGTTGCCGATCTCACCCTTCTTCATGTTACTATTGGAGGATCTCGGTCTCCAGCTCTAGCACCACACACCCCACTCCATCCTTCAGGTGGCCATCTTCGCTCATCTGTGCGAGATGTTCGTGGGGTGGTGCCGTGCACCTCTCTTCCGCCATTTTTTTCGTGTTGGTGAAGTCCGGGAAGGCCAAGGACTATCTCGGTGCGTACTACTTCCAGACGAGGGCGGATTCGGTCGGCGCCTATATCTCCTCCCTCAGCGGCGCGAGGTGGGAAAACTGGCAGACCGAATGGGTGATCGCCAGTACCAAGGCCAGCGACCGCCTCGTACTACTGAGTGACGGGCCGAGGCTCGACAAGAAGCAATGGAGGGCCAAGCCGCCGTTGACACCAGAGTTCGAGCCCGTATTGGGCAGGATCAAGTCCCTGGCGACCGGCGGTCTGACGTCGATGCTTGTGGTCGGCGACTTCTTGAAGCGCCGGATCGCGCTGCTGCAGGCGAGGGCATGCCTGAGCTGCTGGTTCACTTGCCCGAACGACCTCGGCCGGGTCCATCACGGGCCAGGCATCGACCTATCCTGGGAGGAGTTAGAGCTCCTGGTGAAGGGGATTGCTGATGAGTCTTTCATTGTTGAGACCTTAATCCATCCCGAGGGCATTCCTCCGCTCTGCGACGACCAAGGGTTGAGGGCAACGATCTTGGATTGGCTACCGACCCTTGATGAGAGCGGCGTAGCAGTTCGCCAGACCGATGGCCGGGACCTGCACCGCGGGATTCAGATCCCCGGTGTACCGGCCAGAGGTTCCCGGCCTGCCGATGCCGGCTCTAGAGCTCCCCCCGCGGCCCTCAGCCCCTCGGACAAGGGCAAGGGGACTGCGAGCGGTTGTTCCGCCCCGGGTGGTTCCGGGAGGTCGGAGGGAGAGAGGCGGCACCGACTGCGTCGCGCCGACAGGTCTTTCATCACGGATCCGCCCCTTGATTCAGACCTCCCCCAGAAGCGCCAGAGGATAGCTGGGGGGGTTGAGGAGGCTGGCTCCCTGGCCCAGGGCTCGCAGAGGCGCGTCAGTCCTCCACCAGCACCACCATCAGTCCCGCCGCCGCTGCCACCATCATCTGGCTCGCCACCGCCGCAGGGGCAGCATCATCAACAGTAGCAGGGGCAGCGGACGTCTCGCTTCCAGGGTCACAAGTAAGTGTACCCCTTTTATTTTCCCCATTGGTCTAGTTACCATGTTGACGGGTATTAACCCGTCCTTTGCTTGTCAGGGCCTCTTCTCCCTCTGTTTCCAAAGCCGTCCCCACTGGTGAATTCGGCTCCCAGCAGTAGGTGTCTGCTGGCCTTGATGCCGGCAACCTGCCTCCGCCTACCACTGCCGAGGCGGCGCCATCAGGCCCCCAGGTTCCGCCTGCCACCGTTGAGGCGGCGCCGTTAGGCCCCCAGGTTCCGACTGCTACTGCCGCGGTAGCGCCGTCGGGCCCCCAGGTTCCAGCTGCCACTGTCGAGGCAGCACCGTCAGGCCCCCAGGCTCCAGCCGGGGTCCAGTAGCAGCAGCACCGCCAACGGCTACTGTAGACCCAACGGCGGCGGCGATGTCGTTGAATATACCGTCGGCAACGACGGAAGACGCGAGGGGCGCGCCCAGCTCCATCCCGCCGCCCATTCCGGAGGAGCCGGAGGTTATTCTTGGGCGACGGCTCCAGACCGGCGCTGGGCCAGAAACGGCGCCGCCTCCCCTCCCTCGGGTGCTGTCCCGCACTCATCAGGCTCTCCGGGAGACCGAGGCGGCGATCCTGCGGGAGTGGGAGGCACTCGAGACTAAGCACCAGCGCCTTGGTGATTGGCGCATCCAGTTGGAGGAGCGTGCCAAGGCCGCATCCTGCCAATTTGCTTCGGAGCGGTCCGAGCTTGAGCAGGAGCGCGAGGACCTCAAGGAGGACCTGGAGAAGGTGTTCGACCGGGAGAGGGAGGTGACCCGGGAGGAGAAGAGGCTGGTCAAGAAGAAAGAGCACTTGGACCAAAGGGAGGCGGTCATCACGGAATTCCATGAGAAGTTGAAAGCCTATAATGTGATGCTGGAGAAGCAGCAAGATGAGCAGACCGCGACTAAGGCGGCTCTGCAAAAGCTGCGGCAGGAGCTTGATGATAGGGCTAGCAACATCTCTCTCGCCGAGGAAAACCTCAAGGCGAAGGATGCCTCAATGGAGGAGCGGGCGACGGATCTCGTCCGGTAGGAGAAGGACCTCGCCTGGAGGGAGGAGATGCGGGAAAGGTGGGAAAAGTTGCTGGCCGAGCACAAGCTCGAGACGGAGGAGAAGGAGAAGAAACTGGAGGAGAAGGAGCCACAGCTCCGGACCTCCCCATGAGACGTGTGTCCTTTCTTTAGAGCTGGACCTCGGGTTTCTGGACCCACAGGACTATAGTTTCGGGTACCAGGACACCCGCCATAGAGTGGTGGAGCGTGTGGGCTTAGGGTACTGGACCAAGCTAAGCGGCCGCACGGCTCCGGACCTCCCCAGGGACGATTATCCGTTCTCTTGGACTGGCCCCCAGGCTACACGGCCTGGCTACTCAAATCTGGATGTCAATATACCAGCAATGGAGGGAATCCGTATGTGTGGGTGAGATAAAAATAATGGTTGCAAGCTTAAGCAGAATAAAACCACCATAAAGCAAATCTGGGGGGTGAATCTTCTCTTCATAACTTGATGTTCATGAGCGTAAACCAACAAACCGGGTTTATAAGGGCAAACCTTACCGGGTTGGTGTACATATATGTGCTACCTAGTTACAAAGGAAGAAAACTGCATTCCCCAGCTTTGTTTTTATGGGAAGAACTTACGGAGGTGCTCTATGTTCCAGGGATTGGGCAGAGGCTCTCCTTCAGTTGTGGCGAGGCGAACACACCCGGGTCGGCATACTTCCGTCACCTTGAAGGGTCCTTCTCAGCTGGGGGAGAGTTTATGGAGCCCTACTCGGTTCAGTACTCGCCTTAGGACTAGGTCCCCGACCCTGAGCTCCCTACTATGCACGAACCGTTGGTGGTAGCGCCTGAGCGCTTGGTTGTACCGTGCATTTCGGATGGCTGCTTGCCTTCTACGCTCGGCGATGAAGTCCATGTCTTAACATCGCAACTGTCCCTGCATAGATTCCTCAAAAGCCTGGACCCGAGAAGAGCCCATGATGATTTTCGGGGGAAGACAGGCTTCGGCCCCGTAGACCAGGAAGAACGGGGTCTCCCTGGTGGCTCGGCTGGGTGTTGTCCGGTTCCCCCATAGCACAGATGGGAGTTCACTGACCCAAATCGCACCATGCTTCTTCAAGTAATCGTAGGTGCGCATCTTGAGTCCCCTGAGGATCTCTGTATTTGCCCTTTCCGCTTAACCATTGCTCTTGGGGTGGGCCACGAATGCGAAGCAGAGCTGGGTGCCGATGCCCTCGCAATATTCCTGGAAGATCTGACTTGTAAACTGGGTTCCGTTGTCCGTAATGATACGGTTTGGGACCCCAAATCTACAGACGATGGACTTGAGGAAGGCGACAGCGGCACCCTGGGTGATGTTGACCACAGGAGTGGTCTCTAGCCACTTGGTGAACTTGTCGATGGCGACGAAGAGGTACCTGTACCCGCCAACGGCCCTGGGAAATGGTCCCAGGATATCCACCCCCCATACGGCGAATGGCCAAGAGGGCGGAATCATCTGCAGGGTCTAAGCTGGTGTGTGTATCTATTTTGCGTGGAATTGACACGCCTTGTAGGATTTTACCATCTCAGCTGCATCCTGGAGAGCGGTTGGACAGTAGAAGCCATGCCGGAAGGCCTTACCGACCAGTGTGCGGGATGATGAATGACTTCTGCACTCTCCTCCATGGATCTCTGTGAGCAACTCACAGCCCTCCTCCTGGGTAATGCATTGCATGTGAATGCCGTTGGCGCCGCGGCGGTAGAGATCCCCTTCCACCACCGCGTAGCGCTTAGTCAACCGCACTATGCGTTCTGCGGACACATGGTCTTTAGGAAGGATATTCTCCTTCAGGTAGTCCCGGATCTCGGAGATCCATGAATCGGGACCACTCTGAGATATTGGCTGCGGTGCAAAGGGGCTGGCAGGCCCCCTGTAGCACACATAGTCTTTGGAGGGTTCTAGGACGCCACCAGGACTGCTAGCTTCGAGGTGCTAGTCTCGCCCCCTTCGCCCAGTTCGGCAGGCTGGGCGGTGGGTCTCAGCAGCCATCTTTCGAAGACGCCCTCAGGCACGGGTGCCCAAGTTGATGCCTTCACGGAGAGGTCATCTACGCTGAGTTGTCAGCCCGAGGAACATGTTGTAGTTCCAGGGCTGTGAAGTCTTTCTCCAGTTTTCTCATGTGAAGAAGGTAGGCTACGAGCCTGGGCTCATTGTAGCTACACTCCCCACGGACTTGCTTGATGATTAGCTGGGAGTCTCCCTTCACCAGGAGCTGGCGGATTCCCAGGCATAGGGCTGCCGATAAGCCGAAGATCAGCACCTCGTACTCTGCCATGTTGTTGGTGGCCTTGAACTCAAGGTGCACCATGTACTTCACTTGATCTCCGCTTGGATCAATGAGGATCACCCCGGCCCCGCCAACTTGTTGGCAGGCAGATCTGTCGAAGTAGAGCGTCTAGTGGGGCTCGATGAAGGCCGGACCCCTAGGCTCCACAGGTGTGGGGTCCGAATCAGGACCCGGACCCCCAGGAACATTTGGGGGGGCGTCCATTCTACGATGAAGTCAGCCAGGACCTGACTCTTGATGGCGTGGCGAGGTCGGAAGTCTAGCTGGAACTCAGCGAGCTGAGCGGCCCATTTGGCGATGTTGCCTGTGGCATTAGAGTTGTGGAGGATGGCCCTTAATGGGAAGGAGGTCACCACCACAATCCTGTGCCCTTGGAAATAATGGCGCAGCTTCCTGGACGCAACAAGCACAGCATAGAGGAGTTTGTGCGTCTCAAGGTACCTGGTTTTTGCCTCATGAAGGACCTCGCTGACGTAGTAGACCGACCTTTCGATGGTTCGGACCCCTGCAGCCGGTCCCGAGTCCTCAGGTTCCTGGCTTTCTGGTGCCGGTCTCTCGACGACCAGCACCATGCTCACTGCTTCCATGACCGCCGCGATGTATAAATATAGCGGCTCCTCTGGTTCCGGAGCTACCAATATTGGTAGGGATACCAAGTGCTGCTTCAACTCCTGGAAGGCTTGCTCCGCCTCTTCGGTCCAGGAGAAGGGCCCGGACTTCCGCAGCAGCTTGAAGAAGGGCAGCGCTCTCTTAGCCAGCCTCGAAATGAAGCGGCTAAGGGCGGCTAATGATCCCGTAAGCTTCTAGACGTCCTTGACTCGGGCCGGGGGCCTTATTGCCTCGATCGCTTTGATCTTCTCCGGGTTTGCTTCAATGCCCCGGTACGAAACCAGGAATCCCAGTAACTTCCCAGCGGAAACGCCAAAAACGCATTTGTCCGGGTTCAGTTTTATGCGGGTTGCCCGCAGCTTGTCGAAGACACTAGGGTTAAGTCTTCCACTAGGGTCGACCCTCTCTTAGTCTTGACCATGATGTCATCGACGTAGACTTCCACTTTGTCCCTAATCAGGTTCCAAAAAGTCTTGCTCATCGCCCGCACAAATGTAGGCAAGGCATTTTTCAGACCATAAGGCATAACAACATAGCAGTAAAGCCCATCCACTGTTACAAAAGCGATATGCTTCCTATCTTCCCTAGACATCTGGATTTGATGGAAACCAGAGTAAGTGTCTAAGAATGACAATAGGTCGCACCCAGAGGTAGAATCCACGATTTGGTCTATACGTGGCAGTGGATACGGGTCCTTGGGACAAGCCTTATTCATGCTGGTGTAGTCGATGCACATCTGAAGCTTCCCATTCACCTTGGGGACGATGACTGGGTTGGCCAGCCATATTGGGTGATGAACCTCTTCGATGAAGCCAGCGTCTAGCAGCTTTCGGACCTCCTTTCGGATGAAGTCCTGCCGCTCAACAGACTGTCTGCGAGGCTTCTGACTCACCGGCCTGGCGTCGGGGTTGATCTTCACGTGGTGCTCAATCACCTCCCGGGGAATCCCAGGCATCTGCGATCGCTCCCATGCGAACACGTTGGCATTTGCCTGGTCGAGATGAACTTACAAGGCCATGGTAAACTATGGCGACGCAAAGCAGAAACCTTGAAGGCAAAAGGGCGCAGAGAGCTCGAAGGCGAAAGGGCACCGCGAGTGGGAGAGAAGCAAGGCATGGCTGCTACTCGAGGGATGAACCCCTTTTTAAAGGCAGATTTCCCCGCTCGCGCCCCTAAGCGTCACGGGCAAGGTCTCCCCCAATGCGCACCAGGGTTCCCATCCTATGACACGGGGGCCAGGCCTCACATGTCATACAAGCTGGCCCGAAGCGCGAAGAAGGTGAATCGTCGCACAAGGAGCATGCCACTGCCCCGCGGTAGTGCGCCCCTTCATCTTCGCCGCAACCAACGGTCAAGAAGGCGAACCGCCGCACAAGGAGCGTGCAACCGCCCCGCGGTCGTGTGCCCTCTCGCCTTCGTCACAACCAGCGGTCCAACCTCTGCCACACGGGCCTAGGCCCACATGTCGTGCACCTGGCGTGCCGGTTTCTGTGTGCAGAGGAGTCACATCGCCGCTCGCGCCAGTACCGCGCCTCCTCGGGGCCGCCGCAGAAGACGGAGAAGTTAAAACCAATGCAGTGACTCAAGGCACCCCACGCATGGCCCAACAAAGCCATTAAGTGTGGAGGTCATGGGTCAGTCAGCCGTGGGGACAGGCTTGGTAGTCAGCGTGACCAAGGGCGGACCGGTAGTAATTGCACCGAACGGGCGCTCAGAAGCAGCAAGCCAATCAGTCAAACTTTGGCCCCACCTGCAGGCTCGTATCCTCCCCTGAGGCGGGCCCGGGGGCCACTGTCGGTACCCTGAATCAGGGGTACCCCTTACTATAGTATGAAGACACGGTGCTCATACGACGATCTCTAGCCGCACGGAGAACAACACCCGACCCCACCACGTGGACGACTCAAGGGGCACCACGTGGCGAGAAAAGATACATCCCAGGATGTATCAGTTGGATCGGACCTCCGCGAGGAAGCACCGGACCCCTGTACGTGCAACCCGAACCCCTGATTACGGTCCGGGACTCCCAAGTAAGCATGCCGGGTCCCTTGGATGGGGTCCAGATCCCTCCGAGTAAGGTCCGGGCCACAACGAGGTCCCGGGACAGGGGATACCCTGGCATAAGCAAGGGTCCAGTACTGACATGTGTCAGGCCTTATCCTGTGCGCTTGCGCTCCCCGCTCAGGCGGAGACCCGATGCTGCCACATAGCTTGTTGCCCGTGACATAAGCCAGCGGGCGGAGCCTGACGTAAGGCCTCTAGGCCGCGCGGTCTCTGCGTTTATTGCGGAGAGGATGCGCCGCCTGTCCACCCTGCTGACATGCGATGTGCCCCCTCAGCATTTAATGTGTCCTGTCCACTCCGCTGGCAGGTGGCGCCAGGGCCATCCTACAGACGGCGCGCCTATCCAGTCCACTGTGAAACAGTGCGCCCGTGCTGCGCGGTGCACTGTGTCCATCATCCCTTATACGAGAAGCTTCCCCTGCACGCCGATACTATGCAGATCTCGGATGTCAGGGTGCAAGAAGATTGCTCGAGGTGGCGAACATTAGTAGCTCCAAGTACTACATCCGTTATGCTCCTGGGCCCACATGTCGGGGTCAGTACCCTTGTGCATGCCCCCCTTAGCTATAAAAGGGGAGGCGTGCAACGTTACAACACAGGCTCGAGGAGACCAAACTTAGACCCAACTGAGACTCTCATCTCTCAAGCTTCCACAGCAATCCAACACACAGTGGAGTAGGGTATTACGCTCCGGCGGCCTGAACCATTCTAAATCCTTGCGTGTTCATGTGTTCTGTGATCGCTTAGCAAGACAGGCAAAACGTTTAAGCCCCTTCCTCATCTTAGGATTTAGGGCGGGTGCATTCCGCCACCCGGCCGGAGAATTCCCTCTCCGACAACCTCCATGTGCCCATCATCATTTGCAAGTCCCGTGAACTGGTTAGCTTTACCATCCACTTGATTGGTTCTCTGCTTTATAACACCTAAAATTCTAAACTTGAGATTTTGGAGTGTTCTTCAAAGGTTTATACATAATATATTTCTTACCATAAAAATTACTCTCCTAAAATAAATATGAGTCATGGAATTCACTATTCAGAGTACCCAAGCGTACTTGAAGGAAATATTGATTCGAATTGGATTACAAATGCTGATGAGATGAAGGCCACTAGTGGATATATATTCACATTGGGTGGTGGCGTTGTCTCCTGGAGATCATGTAAGCAGACAATACTAACAAAATCTACCATGGAGGCAGAGCTCGCGGCTCTGGACACAACCTCTGCAGAAGCTGAGTGGTTAAGAGAACTGTTGATAGACTTTCCTGTGGTTGAGAAACCAATTCCTTCCATTCTCATAAATTGTGATAATCAGACGATGATCACGAATCTGAAGAATAGTTAGGATAATATGAACTCCAACAAACATGTAAAACGTAGACTGAAGTTTGTCGGGAAACTGAGAAGCTCCGAGTAATAGTTGTAGATTATATCCAAACAGCTAAGAACCTGGCAGGTCCCTTCACTAAGGGACTTCGTGTACTGTGATTGATAATGCATCAAAGGAGATGGGATTGAGACCCATGTGAGTTAACCTTAGTGGTAACCCAATCTATATGATCGGAGACCCCATGAATTAGGATATGGGAAGAACAAGTTGTTGGTTAACAAGAGAGTACACCTCACTTCTAACCCACTCTATTGGAGATGAAGTTTTCTCATTTTTGTAAGGTAGGTTGACTTGATCTTAATGTGTTCTGAGGCTTTATAGCAAGATACTGTCCTACAAAGTATTCTTGTAAGAACACACCTATGTGAGCTCAACTGTTGGTCGCAGTTCATAGAATTTGGGAATTCCTTAAGAAGCTGATGAAGAGAGACAAGAGTATGACTTATACGCTCCACTCGTAGGGCAGGCAATTGGTAGCCTATTATCAGTCCAGACGTCAAGCGAAACTCGTTCACACCAAACTGCCAATTCAAGGATTAGTCTATTGTGCAGTTGTGGATGAGCCTAGCTAGTCATTCTAGGTGGATGCTCAAACTTAACCGGTCTCCACCGAAAAGATGGTATATTAACAGTACTTTGGTACAGGGAGGATGAAATGTGCCTCTAGGATCTGGTGGGGATTCTTAGAGAATTTGGGCTTTGCCCAAATAATAATTCCTGTAAATCCCAAAGACCCACTCACACATGCATGGTATGGTGGGAACTTTTAAGCTACTCTAGGTGGAGTGAGGCCAACTTAAAAAGTTGAGTTGTCTCCACCTGGTTGAAGCCATTGAGCAGAGTAAAAGGGAGAACCCACGCGCGCGCTCGCTTCCCTTGCCGGGTTGGGACGGGCGAGGTGGGGTAATGGGCGTGGGCACACGACATGCGCGTGAATGGTCCGACGATTTCTCGCTTTCGACATTTTGGGTGTGGGCTTCCTTTTGATACTTGATATTTTTGCATGCATGGAGAAAATTGCGCTGGCCTATTTTGGTGAGCAATTATTCTCGCATTAATTGTAATTGATTGTTATGTTAGTGTTGTGATTATGCGGCTGATTATTTGTCTGTTTTGGCCGTCGTGTGTATATATTGAGGGCGAGACGTCGTCCCTCAGTACAAACTTTCTCCTCCATACACCAGAGCGCTGTGCTGCCCTCGTCTTCTCCATCCCGTCGCCGACGTGCCATCGGGGTTGGGAGAGCAGTATCTCCGAAGTCTATGTCCCCTCATGTCCTTGCATGGGGTAGGGGCCGTATCATGTTTTTCAAAAGCGTCGTCACGACTACTCGTTGTTGGTCTGCTTCCTCTACGCCGATGTCGTCGTCCTCGTCAGTCTGCTACATCTACTCTTGCGTTATCCTATCCCCGACAACCCCACTGTAAGGATGTTTATGCGTATATTTATTCTATCACTAGCACTAGTATATTAACTGCTAGTGAGTTATACATATACAAAGCATGCTGTTGTTTCTTGTATTATTATTATCAAAATCAATTTGTTCATCTCTAAATTGCTATTATTTCTAACAAGAATTAGCCCAAAATCACATTCCAACAGATTTGATCCAATTGGTTTAGCAGAGGCATCCCATGGGGCACCAAACCATTTTTCATTCAAGATTGTTGTTAGAGACAGGAGTATTCAACTTACGCAACATTTCATATATAGAGGTTAATACTATGTACGCGGAGCGGTGATAGAAGCGCGCTCAATTCAGGTATGAGAGTAGTAGAGTGGCAATATTTTACTCTTTACAAGCAAGCAAGCATTTTTAGTAGTCTCCAAACATGTGTTTCCATTCTTTTTAGGTGCTGTTTGGTTCACATATTTGTAAGGTAATGGATAACTGATAACGTTAGATCATACTTGTTTGTTTAGTACCAACCGTAATCAGATACCGCACTAGAAACTAATACCGACCTATTCAAATTTGTTACCATTGGTACTTAGATGTGAATCATTACCATTACCATTTACGTTACATTTTGTGAATCAAACGACACCTTAGTTTTTGCAATATATGATGTTAAACATTGCCAAAACACTATATAAACAGGTCATCAGGTTGTGTGTTTTTTTAGTTTTTGCAATATATGTAAGGCCATGTTTAGAACCTCTAGAACTAAAAGTTAGCCAGGTAATAAATTATTAGCTGGGTTCAGCCAGCTAATGAACTAATTGTTAGCTGTGAGGTAGCTAACAATTAGTTGTGGTATTAGCCAGGGCCTAGAGGTGTTTGGAACCCAAGAACTATTTTTTAGAACATTATTGCCTAAGATGATCGATGTTAAGCATTGCCAAAACAATAGAAACAGGTTTCCAAAACCACGACACTAGGCGTGGACTAACTAGAAGTACGTAGGGAGGAGCCGTTGTGGCGAGGTCACGGATTGTCTCGCCCTGAGCTGTGGATCGTCCGCGTGCACTCCCGCTGAGAGAACCGTCAGGGGTTCGTTCTAGTGTTTGGCCTCATATCGGTGCCAACGCATCTAAACCCGATGTGGGTTATCTTCATACTCAACTTCGATGCTATCGTGAATTGAGTTAGTTGTTAGATCTTGAATCTCCTTTAGTAGTGTGTAAAAACATTTATTTTCATCATTATAAGAGACTCATTTTAATCTATCCAAACTATATTGCAGGATCTGAGGCCATCTTTGTTACTCATTTTAATCTTATCTGCAAAAAATGAAATCTTTGACTTCATTTGCTTCGTCCTACTTACAACTAACATTTTAAACACTTATGCGATTGATATGTATTTAATAAGCTCTTATTTTCCTCTACAGGCTATGTTTGTACTTCTTGTTCTTTCCTACCTTGTTTTGTAGTATCTTAGACAAGCTTCTTTATCTTGAAATGAACCGACATGAGAGCTACCAATTATATTAATAAGAAGTGAAACCTTGAAAGAGGGGCGAAAGATACAAAAAGATTTTCAAATGTACAACCAAAATAAAAGTAAAAACTCTATGAGCTTGGACTCGACCTAATCTCGCACAGGGACGCTAGTCCTTTTGCTCCTGCAGCAGTCCAGAGATGCACCTCATCTTTGATTTTTTGAGAAACTACGTCAGTTGGAGCTTCTATTTGATTAAAAATGTGATTATTCCTCTCTAGCCAAATCTCCCAGCATACCAGATGAGCGTTCGAAGACCCTTTTTTGAAGTAGATGGAGCGGCATCGATGTTTGTCCACCATTGGTGCAGGTTGTCACTTAGTTCCTAATTTCTTGGATCTAGTCCTTGAGTTGCCGTCCAGGATGAAAGCTCTTTCCATATTCGTCTAGTGAATCCACATTCCGCGAATAGGTGGATGTCGGTTTCTCGCGATCGATGGCAAAGGGGACACTGGCCTGCGTTGTCCCAAACATGTGCTTGGAGCCTATCAGATGTCCAAATGCGATTCTAAATTGCTAACCAGCTGAAAACTTTACATTTCAATGGTGCATAAGTTTTCCCTATCAAGTGCCTAAGGTTTGTGTGTACTAAGTCGAGAAAGTGTATTTTGTATGCTGTGCTGGTTGAATACTCTCCCTTTAGGTTGAACTTCCAAGTAATAACATCTTCATTATTTGGGTTCAGCTCTAGATTTTGAATCGATCTCCATAGATGGACATATTCGAGGAAGTGTGTCACCAAGAATTCTCTGTGTCGAAGGTCTAAGTCTTTATCCACCTTTTATTTTCTGGAGCCCACTTTAATGATCTTTGCTTTTTTTTGAGATCACATATAGTCTGGGGGCCAAGTCACACGACCACAACCCTTGGAGCGAGGCACTGTGGCAAAATGATACCTTTTTCCCATTTCCTATCGATATGGAAGTTGCCCCTATGAAGAGAAATTTATCCTTTTTATCGCATGGTATTTTTGTGCCAATTTGTAAGTTCGTCCCACTGTTCCATTCTCGCTAGAGCCATCGCAAGTGCAGTGATGCCCTTGCAAACTTACTGAAATCGAGGACGCCCAACCCACAAGCTCCACTAGTCTTGTCATGTGCGGCCAGTTGACTTTGCATTTTGCCCCTATCGAGACTTCGTAGCCTGACCAAAGGAACTTTCTTTTGGTATCGATTTCCTTTAAGTCTGTCTGCAACGGTTATGGTTTGCTTTCCCTTCCCTCCATTTAAGGCAATTGTAGACCGCTATCCACTGCATCGGTACCCTCTATTCGTCCCCCTGCACTAGAGGGACCTTCTCTCTCCCCCTCAATACAGGGGCATGCTACACTCAGCCGCGACCGCCTCTACTCGTCTTCGCGCCAACTCCCGCTGCCTGGCTCCGCTGCCTGCACTTGACTTGGCGCCAAGTCCTGCCGGATTCAGACACTTTTGTTCTCCATTTTGTGGGATGGCAGCTATTCTTTTTCTCTGACGTGGTTCTTTGATAAATCTATTTCAGATCACAACACAACTTGTGACTACGAAAACTGGTTTTAGGTTTGGTTGCCATGCAACAATATATATATTTTTTCTACCAAAGAACTTATTGTTTCTATTCCTTGTATACTCTCGTTTGCTAATTTGAGCATCACTGAATTTTCTTTGTTATGAAGTTGTAATAATAAACTAGTTGGACATTTATTTCCTGTGTCATCGGATTGTTAGTGTAAAACCACAGTAACACTTCATGAACTGTTAAAGAAACATGTTTGAATTCGTAAGTTTTTTAAAAAAACATGCTTTCCTGTTCGTGCAAGATAATTTTGATTCTAATTAATTTTCAAATTTAATTAATTAATATCGCAGATGTGGTAAGTACATGTTTCGGTTTTTACATTTGCAAGAAAAAAGAGGAAATAAAATAGAGGTAGTTATGTTGGTTGAAATGGAAATGATATTATATAGGTGTGGTGGAGTATAGAGGGATGATTTAGAGGAAACCGCTGCAGTACGTGAAGAAATAGGGGGAGAGAGAATGCTGATGTGGAGGGAAAGTAAGATATAGGGGAGGAAATTTAGGGGAAACCGCTAAAGATAGTCTAAAGTCGATTTTGGAACTCTAAGGGAGGTGATGTAGTAGACTGCCTGGGAGGTTAGCACAGATTTTGCTAGGGTTAGTCGGATCGGACAACTAAGCTTATATGTCTGCCATTCCAAGCAGTCAACTTCTTTGCTACCTTGTCATCAAGAGGCTGAAAATCCACTCGCCTCAGTCGTCTATTTGACAATGGAAGGCCTTGGTATTTAACTAGAAACTATGATCTTGTTGCATTGAAATTTGTCAAGATATCTCCCAAGTCTAGCCCCTGCAATAATGAATGGGAACCACTATTGACTTTTGGGCGTTGGTCATGAGTCCTGAGGCATCCTCAAAATTGACCAAGAGACTCATTAGTGTCGATACATCTCTTCTGGAAGGATTCATGAAGATTGCAGCAGCATCTGCATACATTGAGACTCACAAGGTGGGTACCCTACCACGCGTTTCGCTAAGTAACCGAAGTTTGTCGCCGAGTCTAGGAGCTTTTGTAGGGGATCAATGGAAATCATGAAGAGGAGCGGTGATAGCAGGTCACCCTGCCACAATCCTCTGCCATGAATGATAGGTGCACTTGGGACGCCATTGATGAGCACACGGGAGGAGTCTGTGGATAACAGAACCGCAATCCAATTACACCATCTTGATGGGAAGCCTAATCTTTTCATAAGATCTAGGAGATACTCCCATCGTACAGAGTCAAAAGCTTTTGTAATATCAAGCTTGAAGAAGAGGGTCGGGACTTTGTTCCTATGAAGGTGTTTGATGGTGTTGCACACTGATAGGAAGCTCTCATGGACAGGGCCGGATCTACTCCCCGGGCCACCCGGTCCATGGCCCAGGGTTTGATCCATGCAACTCTATATAAGTATCTATTTATCTAGTATAAAATGGTTAAGATAAAAAGAAGAGAAGGAAATTTAGTTGGTTCGGTCTGGGTCATATGAAAATTCTAGATCCACCCATGATCATGGATGTTTCGTCTTTTTATGAACGCACTCTGCGATGGGGAGACCATACGGTCCATGAGGGGTGCAAGCCGCATCACTAAAACTATGGATATGATTTTAGCGCAAGAGTGGATCAGGCTAATCGAGCGGTAGTGTTGAATTTTGGTGTGTGTTAATCTCCCACAGCACCACTCTCTTTTCCATTATACTTTACCACTTTACAAATAGACCCTTCAACTTGTTCATAATACACCAACACTCCCCCTCAAGATGGGATAAATATATTTAACATTCCCATCTTGTTACATGCCAACTCATTATCCTTAGGACCTAAACCTTTTGTGAGACTATCCGCTACCTGATTACGAGATTTGACATACTTCAACTTCAAAGCCCCACTATCAATCTTCTCTTTGATAAAGAACTTATCAATCTCCACATGCTTCATACGATCAAACTGAACTGGATTATTTGCTATGTTGATTGCTGCCACATTGTCACAATGGAGCAACATTGTCTCATTCTTCAACACTTGAAGCTCCTTCAAGAGACCCTTCAACCATATCATTTCACAAACTGCTAGAGTCATTGCTCTATGTTCAGCCTCTGCAGTGGATCGAGATACCACAGCTTGCTTCTTGCTTCTCCATGAAACCAGATTACCTCCCACAAATACACAATATCCAGAAGTGGATCTCCGATCATCCCTACTGCTCGCCCAGTCCGCATCACAATACCCATCCAAATTCATATGTTGGTTTGGTCTAAACCACAATCCCTTGCCAGGGGTTCCCTTCAGGTATCTCAGGATTTGATAAACTATCTTCATATGCCCAGTTCTAGGATCATGCATATACCTACTCACCACACTTACTGCATAAGCAATGTCCGGTCTTGTATGGCAAAGATATATCAAACGGCCAACTACCCTCTGATAACTTTCCCGATCTATAGGGTTACCTGACTCAACACAAGTTTGGTGATTCCTATCAATGGGTGAGCCACATGGGCGACACCCAAGCATTCCTGTCTCTGACAAAAGGTCGAGGATATACTTTCTTTGGGAGAGAATAATTCCCAGAGATGATATAGCTATCTCAATCCCAAGGAAGTATCGGAGTGGTCCAAGGTCCTTTACCTCAAGGCTCTACTTAGCCTTTCCTTCAGTTTCTTGATCTCCTTCGCATCATCTCTAGTGATCACTATATCATCAACATAAATCGCTAGAATAGTGATACACGAGCCCTGATGTTTGTAGAAGACTGTGTGATCTCCATTGCATTGATGATAACCCATATCACACACAACTCGCCTGAATCTATCAAACCACGCACGTGGTGACTGCTTTAGGCCATAGAGCGACTTCTTAAGTCTACACACTTTTCCAATAGTTTGTTTATTTGCAAATCCAGGTGGGATTTCCATATAGACCTCTTCCTTCAGATCACCATGAAGAAATGAATTCTTCACATCCAGCTGATGAAGAGGCCAACCAAAGTTGGCCGCGCATGAGATTAAGGTCCTCACCGTGCCCATTTTTGCCACAGGTGCAAAGGTCTCATCATAGTCGATCCCATATGTCTGACTATATCCCTTCGCCACCAGTCTTGCTTTGTACCTATCAATCTTTCCTTCAGGAGTCTGCTTCACTGTGAAGACACACTTGCACCCCACTGCCTTATTTCCTTCTGGAAGGTGAACAAGTTCCCATGTCTTGTTCTTCTGCAGGGCAAGCAGCTCTTCCTTCATGGCATCCTTCCACTTTTGATCCTGTTTGGCACACCTCCAATCCTTCGGAATAGATATTGTTTGTAGAGATGCAATGGAAGTTCTATATGCAGAAGAGACACTAGAGTATGAGACATACTTAGCAATGTCATGTTCATAACAATAACGAGAAGGAGGTTTCCCAGCATTTACTCTAGGAACTTTTCTTTGCGCAAGAGGTAATTCTACATGTTCAGGAATGGGAGAAATATGGATTGGAGGCCGTGGTAGAGGTCGTGGTGGTTCCAGGGCCAACATAGCTACCACTGAAGAGAGTCTCTCTGTTACTCTTTCTGGGGAACAAGCTAAGCAATGGGAGCAGTGGCAGAAGGGCAAGTCTTCCGAGTGCCTCACTTCACCTGATGGGCAAGCCACCAACTCCTTCGGTAACTTTTCCAACTACGCCCACATGGGCGAAGGTACTCAGGCACAAGCTTTTGCATCCTCATGTAGGCATCACATAGATTAGGTCATAGATTCAGGAGCATCAAAGCATGTGACTGGCATGTCCACCCCTTTCAAAACATACATTCCTTATACACATTCTGAGTCAGTCCAAATTGTTGATGGTACATCTCAACAAATCCGTGGTATAGGATCTGTTGAGTGTACACCATCTCTTAGCTTGTCATCAGTTCTGCATGTTCCATCTTTTCCAGTCAATCTCCTCTCTGTAAGTTCAATCATTGACCAATTCAAGTGCACAGTAATATTTGATGAAAATTCTTGTGTCTTTCAGGAGAAGAGTACTGGGAGAAAGATTGGGACTGGAGTCAGGCGTAATGGGTTGTGGTTCATCAGTCATGAGGAGTCAGCATTGAAAACAACTGTTGAGGGGGATGGCAAGGAGATTCTACTACATCATCGTCGGTTAGGACATATATCTTTTGAGAACTTAAGTCGATTGTATCCCATGATGTTTAAGGGAGTGGACAAAAGTAGACTTGTATGTGATGCATGTGAACTTGGCAAACATACTAGATCTACCTATCCTAGTATTGGTCTTCGTAGTTGTGAACCGTTTATTCTAATACATTCAGATGTTTGGGGTCCTTGTTCAGTCACTTCTGTGAATGGTGCAAAGTGGTACATCACTTTTATTGATTGTTACACTCGTATGACTTGGATCTATATACTTAAGCACAAAAACGAGGTGTTAAAGTGTTTTCAAGATTTTCATAAACTGGTTGCAAATCAGTTTGGTGCAAGAATTCGGGTTATCAGGACTGACAATGGAACAGAGTATGTGAATAATGAATTTAGATCATATCTGTCAGGTCAAGGAATCATTCACCAAACAACTTGTCCTGGAACTCCACCTCAGAATGGTGTAGCAGAGAGAAAAAATCGTCATTTGTTGGAAGTAGCAAGATCTCTCATGTTTCAGATGAATGTGCCTAAGTATCTGTGGAGTGAGGCAGTAATGACGGCCACATACCTCATCGACCGGATGCCCTCAAGAATACTTAATATGAAATCACCTGTAGAACTCCTATTGGGAAAGTGTGACTTTCGTGTTCCACCCAAGGTCTTTGGTTGTGTCTGTTTTGTCAAAGATCATCGACCTATGGTGAGTAAGTTGGATCCTCAAGCAGTCAAGTGCATTTTTGTGGGTTATTCATCTACTCAGAAAGGATACAAGTGTTGGGACCCTATTGGTAAGAGATTGTTAGTAAGTATGGATGTAACATTTCGTGAGGAAGACCCATACTACAAAAAGAAAGTTGATCCATATCAAATTCTGGAGGACTTCTCTCCGGTCAATGGATGAGACCGTAGAGAGGGGGAGGATGACAGTGGTCGAGGTAGTGATGAGGCTAGTGGTGATGAGGCTAGTGGAGCTTCAGGAGGGGTGATTGCTGGAGGTATGATTCCACCAGAAGTGGAGAAAGGGATAACTACGCAGATATTGAGTGATGATGAAAGTAGTGGGGATCATGGTGATCCAACTATTGATATTTAGGAAGAGACAGAGGATGATGAGGCAGATCCAACTATTGATATTCAGGAGGAGACAGAGGATGATGAGGCAGTGATTGTTGGGTCAATCCCATGTCCTATGGCAGGGAAGTTGAATGAGAAACAGGGGGAGCAACATGATTGTTCCATTGGGGCAAAGGTGAATGACAAACAGGGGAGCAACCTATAGTATACTATCGAAAGCGGACGAAGAAGCAGGGGGAGCAACCACAACCTGGATGTGTTGAAGCTCTAGTCCCATATCTCTCTTCAGACTCCTCTCTAGACCCAGCTGGTAATGTCTCTCCAATGGATAAACAGCAGATGCAGCCAACTCCAACTCCGATGGCAAACAGCAGAGAGTAAGCACCCCGGTTCTCGACTCCTTCCTCCCTATTTCAGCCTCCTTCCTCCCTATTTCAACCTCCGTGTACACACCTGCCGCGTCTCTCTTCACCGCGCAGCAGTTGGTGCTCTGCGCCGTCAGCCGCCGCGCCACGCGCCAAGCACCCGCGAGCGCCGTCAGGGCTCAGCACCGCCGGGCCGTCACGCCCGCGCTCCCCCGTGCCCCCACGCGCATGCGCCCTGGGCCGCCTGCCCGCGCGCCGTCGCCGGGGAGACGCGCGCCTCCACGCCTGGGCCGCGCTATGGCCGCGCGCGGCCGAAGTCGCGCCCGTGCGCGCCGCTGGGTCGCGCCCGCGCTGGCTACCAGGAGCAGCGGCGCAGCGTGCGGCGGACGGCTGCACGACGAATGCAGGCAGAGCGGCGGCGCCCGTAAACCCTAGCTCTGTATACCATGTTGAATTTTGGTGTGTGTTAATCTCCCACAGCACCACTCTCTTTTCCATTATACTTTACCACTTTACAAATAGACCCTTCAACTTGTTCATAATACACCAACAGGTAGTCACCCACTAAATCTGCACTTTCCTTTTTTGATACTAGAACAATGTTAGCTGAATTTCGAATGGATAGGTTTGAAGTTCTCAAAAGGTGGAACACATTGGCTGCCTTAAGTACATTAGCTTTGATAATCTCCCAGCATTTTGTAAAGCACGCTCCCGTGAAACCGTCTGATCCCGGCAAATGTTGAATCACGGTCTTTATTTCTTGGGCCAATTCCCTGTATGCCACTGGAAAATATACTCATTCCTTGTATGCCACTAGCCCCACATGTCATAGACACCAAAAAATATACCTATATGTCACTCAGTGGCACACAAGGGATGAGTATAAAATCTGATGGCATACCAGGAATTTTCTCTTATTTCTTCCTCTGTAAAAGGCGCATCAAGCATGCTAAGATTAATTTGTCGTGGCCTGATCAGTATTTTTTTTAGTTTAGTCTCCTCAAGGTGTGAGACTATATATCTTTTAATAAGGTATGTAAGCATCCACTTAATGATGCTAATAAAAATATAGAATAACAATTAGTGTTTTTATATATCAATATATTTTATCATATTAATTCTGTAGCAACGCACGGGTATATACCTAGCTTAGGTATAAGAGTAGAATGGGGATACTTTTACTTCTTACAAGCATTTAGTCAGGGGCGACGGCAGGGGGCACAGAGGGGCAATGTCCCCCCTAATGCTCCCTAATTCTATAGGAGATGTTAGTTTTTTAAGCTAATTCTCATGTAAATAATGTAAAAATGCTTCTAACAGCCCCCTAATCTAATTTGACCCCCCTAATTTTGGATCCTGGTTTCGCCCCTGCATTTAGTCTCCAAACATGTGTTTTCATTTCTTTTTAATTTTTGCAGTACATGTAAGACGATCCATATGTCACGCATTACTGCATTAGCAAAACAATAGAAATAGGTGAGGTTGCGCTCTCTCAAAGCGGTCAAATTATTCATATATTGGTCATCTCGTTGGCTAATATATAATATATTTCGGTGTCGCTTTCGTTTGAATAAAATCCAGGCATAAGATCTTGGTTTTTTTTTGCATGATGACTTTTGTTAGGGGGTATTTGGTTTATAGGGACTAATGTTTAGTCCCTTTATTTTATTCCTTTTTAGTGTATAAATTACTAAATATAGAAACTAAAATAAAGTTTTATTTTCTATATTTATAATTTTGGAACTAAAATAGAATAAAATCTAGGGACTAAACATTAGTCCCTAGAAACCAAACACTCCCTTACTCATATATATATATATATATATATATATATATATATATATATATATAGAGAGAGAGAGAGAGAGAGAGAGAGAGAGAGAGAGAGAGAGCAACCCTCGCATGCAGAGCGAGCAATAAAATTCTATGCATTGCACACATCCAACATATATTTCCCCTTTATTTGATCACCAGAAGACGTAAATATAAAACAACACCCCCTTCTGTCCGGTTCCCTGACACGGCTAATTAATACGCATATACGTAAAGCATCCATGGATGCCTTGAAACATGCATCACTTGAACAGAAGCTCACGAGAGGCAGCGCGCGTCGTCGTCGGCCGGCGCATGCATATTGTAAGAGTTGTGGCTTCGCGGAATGGCCTCAAGCAACAGGAGTAAATATGATGTAGCATAGACGATCACTATAGTTGCAGGAGCAAGCAGGAGTGAGGCAGCCAATGTATTTGCATGTCTCCCCCGTGTAGCACAGCGTGGCCGACAGCATCGTCACCTTGGGCGTCGTGGCGAGGGAGCCATCCGGCACGGCTCCGCGCGGCGAGCGGGCGGCCATGGCCGTCGGTGGAGCTGCCATGAGCTGCAGAACCAGCAGTATGGCCACCACCGCACCGGCCACTTCCTTCTTGCCACCCTTCATGATCGACTATGCTCTCTATCTGATTGGTTTGGCTTTGCTCCAGCAGCCAGCCATTTTATAGGCAGCAGTCACTAAACTGTAGGCTGTAGCACGTCTGACAGACAGGTAGATGGATCACAACTGGCTGTATTTTAAAAAGCTGCACGAGGTTCACGTTGTGTCGTCGTGGTATAGATAAATGTGCATGCAGCAATGGAACAATATTGGGGTTGATGACTGAATCGCTCAAGCTAGCTAGCCCAATCATCTCTTCCAACTGCTACCCGCTGTGTCTCATAAACACGCAGGTCCAGCGATTCTAAACCGCAACAGTGCTCAACGAAAACTACCCTTACCCGCTGGTTAATTATTGTGTTATCATATTTAAATGCTGTCATTTTCTTTACAAATTATAAAACTTGGGACGTGTTTGGTTCGCTGCCTATACTTATTTTATGTATTGGATTCTATGCGCAAAGAGCAAAATTCCAGTACCAAATGTTTGTTGTATTTTATTGGGTAGCGTGTACGTCGCACATTCTGTAATACAACCTCCGTTCACAGATATATGACATGTTGATTTTTTTAAAAAACTTTGACCATTTATCTTATTCAAAAGTATAAAATTTTAATTAAGCACAAACTACCTTAAGTGATAAAACAAACCACACAAAAAATAAATGACAACTCATTATTTTTTAAATAAGACAAGTGATTAAAGTTTTTTAAAAAGTCAGCGATGTCATATATTTATGAACGGTATATATATATATATATATATATATATATATATATATATATATATATATATATATATATATATATATAACAACCATATCGAGCAGGCATCAAGAAAAACATATCGATGATTTTTGTTTTCCTAAAGTAGAGTGACAAGCTAAACAAATGACATATTTTTGTTTCAGTTTTGTAAGGCCATTCTCAGTGGTGAGCTTCAGAACATGTGACATATTTTTTTTGTTTTAGTTTTGTAAGGCCTTTCTCAGTGGTGAGCTTTAGAACAAGTGACATCTTTTTGTTTCAGTTTTGTAAGGTCATTCTTAGTGGTGAGCTTCAGAACAAGTGAGATGAGATCTTTTTGTTTCAGTTTTGTTAGGCCAGTTTCATCGGTGAGCTTCACAACAAGTGACATCTTCTTTTCAGTTTTGTAAGGCCATTTTCAGCGGTGAGCTTCGGTACAATGTTTTCCATGTTGTCACACCATATTTAAACTAGGTAATTGTATATATAGAATTTTATCTCTATGAAACTCTACCATCTCCCATAAGCTCTTTCTATATCTCTGCTTTTAATTGTATGTCATGTCACTATGTATGATGGTGTATCATCGTATATAATGAGTATGAAATTTTTGTTGAGAGTACGAAACTTTCGTTGGGAATGCCCTACCGAGCATGCACCAAAAAAAATCCGGATAGTAAATTTGTTGGTGGGAAGGAAAAACCGATACGCGGCCTGAATTTTAATACAGACGACACAACGACCAACAGGTATGGGCTGCCTTTATGAGACCGGCCGATCGGATAGCAGAGATGATTGGATCGCATATTTATTTATTTACTATACTACAACTTGAACCTCATGCAGCTTAAAATAAATAAAAAGTTGTGATCTACATCTACTATACTCCCTCCGGTTGTTTTTCTTAATTGACATTTCCTAGTGTAAATTTACACTATCCAACGTTAAATAAAAAATAGAGATAGTATTATATATATATATATAGGGCAGGTATAACGGGAGCCTTGGGCTTCGGATATTAAAGAGAGCCCGGGTCGTTTCCGGGGTCTGGTCCGCTGACACAGGCGCGCCTGTGTTTACCGTAGTGCAGACAGGCGGCATACAGGACAGACGACGCCGTTACGCGGTTGGTTTAATGGCAAGGCGGTAACACATATGGTAAAGGCGCAGAATTATAGGGATTAGTTTCAACATGGAAACGTGCTTGCTATGTAACGTGGGCGCGGAATTTATGGATCTTGCATGGGGTGTAATGGCGGCAGGTAAATATAAAGTAGGATAAGATTTTGAAAGATATGGCATAAAAGCGATACGGCCAAAAAGTTGCACAAATAGTATATATCGTTTGGCGTAAAATGTTGAGTCATTGTGCGTAAATAGTGTATTAGGGATATTAGTTTTACATTGACATCGCTATAATATCGGGACGGTTTCGGAAATAATGGGAATACCCTGGAAACGTGGATGCGGTTACTTGTATAGTATCCGTGATTTCCTTTCATCCGAAAAAACACCACAAAGCCTGCATAACTATTTGGAGGTGGAGATGGCCGGCTCTGTAGAGTCGCCGGCGCAGGTGGAGATGGCTGGCTCTGGAGAGTCGCCGACGATGGTAGGAGATGGCGTTCATCTTTATCTAGAGACAGAGGGAGGAGTTGATGGTAACTTACTGGTCACACCACCTCCTGCTCTACAAGGACCTGTAATCGACGAAATGAGCATAGGGGAAGATGGAGAACAAAGGGTTCGACCTCCTATGTCAAATATTAGCTCCAGGGAGATGGATACGCCTCAAATACTGCATTCACATGTAAGTCCAAATGTTGTATTTTGATTCTTGATTGATTAGATTGTTATGATCATATTCCATGGTACAATCAACACTGTCAATGAATTTGCAGAAAAAAAACATTGATCCAACTATAGTGCCGACAGTAGGGATGACTTTCGAGAATGTTGATGATGCATATAAATTCTATAAAAGGTATGCATATGAAGTTGGATTTCCACTGAAGAAATACAGGGAGAAGACATTCAGTAAGTGGATAAATTGTTCACGTGAAGGTAAAAGTGCACCAAAATCAAATGATACACCTAGGATGAGGAATAGGACTTCGGGCCGTACGCAATGTAAGGCTGGAATAAAATTTAAAAAAAAATATGATGATGAAAAAAAGATGGTTGTAGCTGCAAAAATTGAACTGGTAAACTTGGAGCATAACCATGAGTTCGTAACTGACGAAGCAGAGAAACAACATTTACGTTGCAACAAAAGTAGGGATGCTGAGTTCATAAATTTTGTTGATGCAATGCATGATAGCCGAGTGCCGCAGCATTGCATAGTTGATTTTATATCAGAAATGCATGATGGGCCGGAGAACGTAACGGTAACTGCTCAAGATCTGAAAAACATGTAAGCAATATTTTTATGTTTCATGTGTATATATTAAGTGCCATAAATATGACTATAGTAAATGTTTGTATAATCAATTTTTGTCCAAACAAATGTAGGAGGGCAGCAAGGAGAAGAGAAAACTGCGCAAATGATGTAGCCAAACTTTTGGCTTTCTTTACAAAATGCAAGAAACAGAATCCACAATTTTTTTGTGATTTTCAGCTAGACAATGATGGGAAAATAGTGAGTATTTTTTGGTCACACGCAAGTATGCAGGGGGAATATGCAGATTATGGTGATGCTGTGACATTTGATACAACACACAAGACAAATATATATGATAAACCACTAGGCATGTTTGTTGGAGCTAACAGTCATCTGCAGTGTACAGTGTTTGGATTTGTTTTGTTGGGAGATGAAACAGTACAGACTTTTGAATGGGCTTTCAATTCATTCAAAACATGTATGGGATGCGAGGGTCCGAGAGTTATGCTTACAGGTATGTGGTATGATCAATTTGTTATGCAAAACAGTGAATTAATTTATTGTGAAAGTAAATTAATAGTTTGTGAGCAATTGCAGATCAAGATCCGGCAATGCCAATTGCTCTAAGAACTGTATTTCCAAAAACAGTTCACAGACTGTGTTTATGGCATGTCCAGAACAGATTTATGCCATTCCTAAATGAGATATATGAAAGGTTTGCTAATAAGGATTTTAAAACAACATTCCAGTCTATTATACATCATCCATTAACTCCTCATGAGTTTGAATGTGCCTGGGAAATGATGCTAGAGGAGTTCAATCTTCGTGAAGATATGACTCTACGTAAATTATATGAAATAAGAAAGGAATGGATACCAGCATTTTTTAAAAATGACTTCTGTGGGGTAATGAAAGGGAAATGTGCCCTTGGGCCATTTCTAAGTATTTTGGTGATTGAGTGCCAACACAAGTGATTAAATGTGAATCTATGCCCATAGGTGAACAAAGTGCAAATCAAGAGCAAAGGTATGTTTCTAAGTCTTAGTACATTTGTTTTGTGTACTAATATACTTGTCTAAGTATCAGAAACAGGAAGAAGAGAAAAGAGAAGGGTTGGCTGTGTACAGCCAAAAGGCTGTTTCGGTCTGGGGCACCGGACTGTCCGGTGGTGCACCGGACAGTGTCCGGTGCACCAGGTTGCCTCGGGCAAAGTGGCCGCTCTCGGGAATTCGCCGACGGCGTACGGCTAAAATTCACCGGACTATCCGGTGTGCACCGGACTGTCCGGTGAGCCAACGGTCGGCCGCGCGATCTGCGCGGGACACGTGGCCGAGCCAACGGTCGGAAGGGGGCACCGGACTGTCCGGTGTGCACCGGACATGTCCGGTGCGCCAACGGCTCCCGCATCTGCAACGGTCGACTGCGCTGTTTAAGGAAGGAAATCGGGCACCGGACACTGTCCGGTGTGCACCGGACACTGTCCGGTGTGCACCGGACTGTCCGGTGCGCCCGATGACAGAAGGCAAGATCAGCCTTCCAGAATTGTTCTCAACGGCTCCTAGCTACCTTGGGGCTATAAAAGGGACCCCTAGGCGCATGGAGGAGGACACCAAGCATTCCGACAACATTCCTAAGCACCAAGACATCGATCTCGCGCATTCGTTTCATTGTGATAGCATATAGAGCTCTTGTGGAGTTGTGAACTCTTTGAGTTGTGTTGCGAGCTCTTGTTGCGACTTGTGTGCGTGTTGTTGCTCTGATTTTTTGAAGTCTTGTGTGCGTTGCTCATTCCCCCTTGCTCTGTGTTTCTTTGTGAACTTCAATTGTAAGGGCGAGAGGCTCCAAGTTGTGGAGATTCCTCGCAAACGGGATTGAGAAAAAGCAAGCATAACACCGTGGTATTCAAGTGGGTCTTTGGACCGCTTGAGAGGGGTTGATTGCAACCCTCGTCCGTTGGGACGCCACAACGTGGAGTAGGCAAGCATTGGTCTTGGCCGAACCACGGGATAAACCACTGTGTCATCTCTGTGATTAATCTCTTGTGGTATTGTGTTTTGTTGAGACTCCTTTCTAGCCACTTGGCAATCATTGTGCTAACACTTAACAAGTTTTTGTGGCTATAAGTGTAAGTTTTCACAGGAGCACCTATTCACCCCCCCCTCTAGGTGCTTTCAATTGGTATCAGAGCCGTTCTCTTCAAGAAGGGACTAATCGCCCGAAGAGATGGATCCTAAGGGGAAGGGAATCGTGATCAACGACAAGGAGAAGGAGTCCTTCGTCAACGAGCCAAGGGATGACAAGTCCAATGACTCGGGCTCGGGCCA
The DNA here is from genome assembly GCF_902167145.1 of Zea mays. NCBI lineage: Eukaryota > Viridiplantae > Streptophyta > Magnoliopsida > Poales > Poaceae > Zea > Zea mays. Next base: position 3,905,521 of record NC_050102.1, on the reverse strand, counting down.
CAAGCGCAAAGACGGAAAGAGGAAGAAGACAAGGCGCATCAAGGAGATCATCTACTACGACGATAGCGATGAGTCTACCTCTTCCCAAAAGGATGACGACAACGACTACAGGAAGGCGGTCAATTCGAACTTTTCATTTGATTATTCTCGTATTCCACATAGTTCGAATTCGCATTTGCTTTCCATTCCTCTTGGCAAACCTCCACACTTCGATGGGGAAGACTACGGATTTTGGAGTCACAAAATGCGTAGTCACTTATTCTCTCTCCATCCAAGCATATGGGAGATTGTAGAGAATGGAATGAAATTTGATAGCTCGGATAGCCCTATGCTTATAAATGAACAAATCCATAGAAATGCACAAGCTACTACTGTTCTATTAGCATCTTTGTGCAGGGAAGAATACAATAAGGTGAGCGGCTTGGACAACGCCAAGCAGATATGGGACACCCTCAAAATCTCTCACAAGGGGAACGACATCACCATGCTCACTAAAATGGAGTTGGTGGAGGGCGAGCTTGGACGATTCGCAATGATAAGGGGAGAAGAGCCAACCCAAACTTACAACAGGCTGAAGACCCTTATCAACAAAATAAGGAGCTACGGAAGCACGCGATGGACGGACCACGACGTCGTCCGCCTAATGCTAAGGTCCTTTACAGTTCTTGATCCTCATTTGGTGAACAATATTCGTGAAAATCCTAGGTACACCAAGATGTCGCCCGAAGAAGTTCTTGGAAAATTTGTAAGCGGGCGAATGATGATCAAGGAGGCAAGGTATGTGGACGACGCATTGAATGGTCCAATCCATGAGCCTCAACCCATTGCTCTCAAGGCAACAAGGAGCAAGGAGGCGCTACCAAGCAAGGTGGCGCAAGTTGAGGCGGCCGGGCTAAATAATGAGGAGATGGCCCTCATCATTAAGCGCTTCAAGATAGCACTTAAAGGTCGCAAGGGACAGCCAAGCAAGACCAAGACAAAGGAGAAGCGCTCATGCTTCAAATGCGGTAAGCTTGGTCATTTTATTGCTAACTGTCCCGATAATGGAAGTGACCAGGAACAAGGGAGCAAGAGGGAGAAGAAGAAGGCATACAAGAAGGCAAAGGGCGAAGCACATCTAGGCAAGGAGTGGGATTCGGATTGCTCCTCCTCCGACTCCGACAATGAAGGACTCGCCGCCACTGCCTTCAACAAGTCATCCCTCTTCCCCAACGAGCGTCACACATGCCTTATGGCAAGGGAGAAGAAGGTGAGTACTCGAGACTCCACTTATGCTTCTTCTAGTGATGATGAGTCCAGTGATGATGATGACATAGACTATTCTTGCTTATTCAAGGGTTTAGATAGATCTAAGATAGATAAGATAAATGAACTCATTGATGCCTTGAATGGTAAGAATAGGCTATTAGAAAAGCAAGAGGACCTTTTATATGAAGAACATGATAAGTTTGTAGAAGCACAAAAATCACTTGCTTTAGAGATTAAGAGAAATGAAATGCTTTCTTGTGAGTTTTCTACATATCATGATTCAATTTCTAGTTTAAAAAGCATAAATGATGATTTAAATGCTAAGCTAGAAAAATCTAGTAAATCAACATCTTGTGTAGAACATGTTGTGATTTGCACTAGGTGTAAAGATTTTGACATTGATGCGTGTAGTGAACACCTAGCTTCAATTTCTAAATTAAATGATGAAGTGGCTAGTCTTAATGCCCAACTTAAGACTAGCAAAAGCAAATTTGATAAATTGAAATTTGCAAGGGATGCCTATACGATTGGTAGACATCCCTCAATTAAGGATAGACTTGGCTACAAAAGGGAAGCCAAGAACTTGACAAGCCATAAGGCTCCCATCTCCGCCAAGGAGAAAGGGAAGGCCCCTATGGCTAGTAGTGTGCAAAAGAACCATGCCTTTATGTACTATGATAAAAGACAACCTAGAAGTGCTTATAGGAGTTGTAATGCATATAATGACTTTGATTCTCATGCCATGTTTGCTTCTAGCTCTTCTTATGTGCATGATAGAAATATTGGTAGGAGAAATGCTGTTCATAATATGCCTAGGAAATATGTTGTTAATATTCCTAGGAAAGTTAATGAGCCTTCTACAATATATCATGCTTTGAATGCTTCCTTTGCAATTTGTAGAAAGGATAGAAAGGTAATTGCTAGAAAGATAGGGGCAAAATGCAAGGGTGATAAAACTTGCATTTGGGTTCCTAAGGAAATTTTGACTAACCTTGTAGGACCCAACAAGAGTTGGGTACCTAAGTCACAAGCCTAAATTTGCCTTGCAGGTTTATGCATCCGGGGGTTCAAGCTGGATTATCGACAGCGGATGCACAAACCATATGACGGGGGAGAAGAAGATGTTCACCTCCTACGTCAAGAATAAGGATTCCCAAGATTCAATTATATTCGGTGATGGGAATCAAGGCAAGGTAAAAGGGTTAGGTAAAATTGCAATTTCTAATGAGCATTCTATCTCTAACGTATTTTTAGTGGAGAGTCTTGGATATAATTTGCTATTTGTTAGTCAATTATGTCATATGGGATATAACTGTCTATTTACAAATGTAGATGTGTCTGTCTTTAGAAGAAGTGATGGTTCACTAGCTTTTAAGGGTGTATTAGACGGCAAACTTTATTTAGTTGATTTTGCAAAAGAAGAGGCCGGTCTAGATGCATGCTTAATAGCTAAGACTAGCATGGGCTGGCTGTGGCATCGCCGCTTAGCACATGTGGGGATGAAGAACCTTCACAAGCTTCTAAAGGGAGAACATGTGATAGGTTTAACTAACGTGCAATTCGAAAAAGATAGACCTTGTGCAGCTTGTCAAGCAGGTAAACAAGTGGGAGGAGCGCATCACAGCAAGAATGTGATGACCACTTCAAGACCCCTGGAGCTGCTGCATATGGACCTCTTCGGACCCGTTGCCTATCTGAGCATAGGAGGAAGTAAGTATGGTCTAGTTATCGTTGATGACTTTTCCCGCTTCACTTGGGTGTTCTTTTTGCAGGATAAGTCTGAAACCCAAGGGACCCTCAAGCGCTTCCTCAGGAGAGCTCAAAATGAGTTTGAGCTCAAGGTGAAGAAGATAAGGAGCGACAATGGGTCCGAGTTCAAGAACCTTCAAGTGGAGGAGTTCCTTGAGGAGGAAGGGATCAAGCACGAGTTGTCCGCTCCCTACACACCACAGCAAAATGGTGTGGTAGAGAGGAAGAACAGGACGCTAATCGATATGGCGAGGACGATGCTTGGAGAATTCAAGACCCCCGAGTGTTTCTGGTCGGAAGCCGTGAACACAGCTTGCCACGCCATCAACAGGGTCTACCTTCATCGCCTCCTCAAGAAGACTTCGTATGAGCTACTAACCGGTAACAAACCCAATGTATCTTACTTTCGTGTATTTGGGAGCAAGTGCTACATTCTAGTGAAGAAGGGTAGAAATTCTAAGTTTGCTCCCAAAGCTGTAGAAGGGTTTTTGTTAGGTTATGACTCAAATACAAAGGCGTATAGAGTCTTCAACAAATCATCGGGTTTGGTTGAAGTCTCTAGCGACGTTGTATTTGATGAAACTAATGGCTCTCCAAGAGAGCAAGTTGTTGATTGTGATGATGTAGATGAAGAAGATGTTCCGACGGCCGCTATACGAACCATGGCGATTGGAGAAGTGCGGCCACAGGAACAAGATGAACGAGATCAACCTTCTTCCTCAACTATGGTGCATCCCCCAACCGAAGATGACGAACAGGTACCTCAAGTGGAGGCGCTTGATCAAGGGGGAGCACAAGATGATCAAGTGATGGAGGAAGAAGCGCAACCGGCACCTCCAACCCAAGTTCGAGCGATGATTCAAAGGGATCATCCCGTCGACCAAATTCTGGGTGATATTAGCAAGGGAGTAACTACTCGATCTCGATTAGTTAATTTTTGTGAGCATTACTCCTTTGTCTCTTCTATTGAGCCTTTCAGGGTAGAGGAGGCCTTGCTAGATCCGGATTGGGTATTGGCCATGCAGGAGGAACTCAACAACTTCAAGCGCAATGAAGTTTGGACACTGGTGCCTCGTCCCAAGCAAAATGTTGTGGGAACCAAGTGGGTGTTCCGCAACAAACAAGACGAGCACGGGGTGGTGACGAGGAACAAGGCTCGACTTGTGGCAAAAGGTTATGCCCAAGTCGCAGGTTTGGACTTTGAGGAGACCTTTGCTCCTGTGGCTAGGCTAGAATCAATTCGTATCTTGCTAGCATATGCCGCTCACCATTCTTTCAGGTTGTACCAAATGGATGTGAAGAGCGCTTTCCTCAATGGGCCAATTAAGGAGGAGGTGTACGTAGAGCAACCCCCTGGCTTCGAGGATGAACGGTACCCCGACCACGTGTGTAAGCTCTCTAAGGCGCTCTATGGACTTAAGCAAGCCCCAAGAGCATGGTATGAATGCCTTAGAGACTTTTTAATTGCTAATGCTTTCAAGGTTGGGAAAGCCGATCCAACTCTTTTTACTAAGACATGTGATGGTGATTTGTTTGTGTGCCAAATTTATGTCGATGACATAATATTTGGTTCTACTAACCAAAAGTCTTGTGAAGAGTTTAGCAGGGTGATGACGCAGAAATTCGAGATGTCGATGATGGGCGAGTTGAACTACTTCCTTGGGTTCCAAGTGAAGCAACTCAAGGACGGCACCTTCATATCCCAAACGAAGTACACGCAAGATCTGTTAAAGCGGTTTGGGATGAAGGACGCCAAGCCCACAAAGACTCCGATGGGGACCGACGGACACACCGACCTCAACAAAGGAGGTAAGTCTGTTGATCAAAAAGCATACCGGTCAATGATAGGTTCTTTGCTTTACTTATGTGCTAGTAGACCGGATATTATGCTTAGCGTATGCATGTGTGCTAGATTTCAATCCGATCCTAAGGAGTGTCACTTAGTGGCGGTGAAGCGAATTCTTAGATATTTGGTTGCTACGCCTTGCTTCGGGCTCTGGTATCCAAAGGGGTCTACCTTTGACTTAGTTGGATACTCAGACTCCGACTATGCTGGATGTAAGGTCGATAGGAAGAGTACATCGGGGACGTGCCAATTCTTAGGAAGGTCCCTGGTGTCATGGAACTCTAAGAAACAAACCTCCGTTGCCCTATCCACCGCTGAGGCCGAGTACGTTGCCGCAGGTCAGTGTTGCGCGCAACTGCTTTGGATGAGGCAAACCCTCCGGGACTTTGGCTACAATCTGAGCAAAGTCCCACTCCTATGTGATAATGAGAGTGCTATCCGCATGGCGGAGAATCCTATTGAGCACAGCCGCACAAAGCACATAGACATCCGGCATCACTTTTTGAGAGATCACCAGCAAAAGGGAGATATCGAAGTGTTTCATGTTAGCACCGAGAACCAGCTAGCCGATATCTTCACTAAGCCTCTAGATGAGAAGACCTTTTGCAGGTTGCGTAGTGAGCTAAATGTCTTAGATTCGCGGAACCTGGATTGAATTGTAGCATACATGTATTTATGCTTTTGATCATGTTCCTTTTTGCATTTTGTTGCTTATTATGGTGCTCAAGTTGTACAAACACTCCCTGGACCTCACAAGTCCGTTGCAAAGTGATGCACATGTTTAGGGGGAGATGTGTTACAACTTGACCCTTTGAGACTAACCATGTGCTTGAGTTTGATGATTTAGTCTCGAAGGAGGATTGAAAGGGAAAAGGTGGACTTGGACCATGAAAGACTTCCACTGCACTCCGATGAGAGGGTAACTTATTCCAAGTTCATCTTTAGACTCTTATTGCCTCTTTGTATTCTTATTGAAGATTTTGGTGAGGCAATGGGGTTAAAGGGCCAAGATTGATCCCGTTTTGGTGCTTGATGCCAAAGGGGGAGAAAATAAAGGCCAAAGCAATAAATGGATCAGCTACCACTTGAGAGATTTTGAAAATAGTAGCATAGAGCTTTTTGTTTTGTCAAAACTCTTGCATTGTTTCTTTTGTCAAAAGTTCACCCTTTTGTGGGGACAAGTGTTGATTATGGGAAATAGGGGGAGTTTTTGAAATCTTTGATCAATCTCTTTTGGAATGACTCTCTTTATGCTTCAACATGTGTGTTTGACTTAGAGATAGAGATTTGAGTTTGATTTGCAAAAACAAACCAAGTGGTGGCAAAGGATGATCCATATATGCCAAATTGAATCAAAATAAATTTGAGTTTTTTGAAGTGATATTGCACTTGTTCTAGTTGCTTTATGTTGTGTTGGCATAAATCACCAAAAAGGGGGAGATTGAAAGGGAAATGTGCCCTTGGGCCATTTCTAAGTATTTTGGTGATTGAGTGCCAACACAAGTGATTAAATGTGAATCTATGCCCATGGGTGAACAAAGTGCAAATCAAGAGCAAAGGTATGTTTCTAAGTCTTAGTACATTGGTTTTGTGTACTAATATACTTGTCTAAGTATCAGAAACAGGAAGAAGAGGAAAGAGAAGGGTTGGCTGTGTACAGCCAAAAGGTTGTTTCGGTCTGGGGCACCGGAGTGTCCGGTGGTGCACCGGACAGTGTCCGGTGCACCAGGTTGCCTCGGGCAAAGTGGCCGCTCTCGGGAATTCGCCGACGGCGTACGGCTAAAATTCACCGGACTGTCCGGTGAGCCAACGGTCGGCCAGGCCAACGGTCGGCCGCGCGATCTGCGCGGGACACGTGGCCGAGCCAACGGTCGGAAGGGGGCACCGGACTGTCCGGTGTGCATCGGACATGTCCGGTGCGCCAACGGCTCCCGCATCTGCAACGGTCGACTGCGCTGTTTAAGGAAGGAAATCGGGCACCGGACACTGTCCGGTGTGCACCGGACTGTCCGGTGCGCCCGATGACAGAAGGCAAGATCAGCCTTCCAGAATTGTTCTCAACGGCTCCTAGCTGCCTTGGGGCTATAAAAGGGACCCCTAGGCGCATGGAGGAGGACACCAAGCATTCCGACAACATTCCTAAGCACCAAGACATCGATCTCGCGCATTCGTTTCATTGTGATAGCATATAGAGCTCTTGTGGAGTTGTGAACTCTTTGAGTTGTGTTGTGAGCTCTTGTTGCGACTTGTGTGCGTGTTGTTGCTCTGATCTTTTGAAGTCTTGTGTGCGTTGCTCATTCCCCCTTGCTCTGTGTTTCTTTGTGAACTTCAATTGTAAGGGCGAGAGGCTCCAAGTTGTGGAGATTCCTCGCAAACGGGATTGAGAAAAAGCAAGCATAACACCGTGGTATTCAAGTGGGTCTTTGGACCGCTTGAGAGGGGTTGATTGCAACCCTCGTCCGTTGGGACGCCACAACGTGGAGTAGGCAAGCGTTGGTCTTGGCCGAACCACGGGATAAACCACTATGTCATCTCTGTGATTAATCTCTTGTGGTATTGTGTTTTGTTGAGACTCCTTTCTAGCCACTTGGCAATCATTGTGCTAACACTTAACAAGTTTTTGTGGCTATAAGTGTAAGTTTTCACAGGATCACCTATTCACCCCCCTCTAGGTGCTCTCAGGTAATGGTATCTACACAACGAAGTGAGAGCATGAACAGATTAGTGAAGCAATCACATGTAGATGCGAACACCCCACTGCATGAGTTCGCTAAACAAATGATGAAAATGTTGCACAGTAGGAAAATGAAAGAATCAAAGGAGGCATTGGTGAGCAAGGTATGTCGTGCTTGTTATCAATAACGTATGGCATACATGTTTATGTGAATAATTTGTTTAATTATGATAATAACGTCTTATAGGGACCAAGGACAACAGATACATTGTATAGGTTCGAAGTGAGAGTCTCTAGAGCGTACATTAGAGCTATTATGAATAGATTTGAGGAATCAATGAAATACGCTACTGCATACAAAATATTAAAGGACACAAACGGTTGTGATAAAGATTGGATCGTACAACATACAAAAAGGTCTAATAAAATTGTGTTGGGACAACATCAATTCAAGATAACAGCGGACATAGAAGCTGGGGAGTATACATGCGAGTGCAAACAGTGGGAACATACAGGTTTGTATATATTGTGTTGATTAAAAGAATAAAGTTGCATACTAAAGAATTTGTTGATTGTAGTACAAATTAATGTATATCGTTAAAAAATAATGGTTGGTTTTCATGTTTTCAGGTCTATTTTGTGTTCATCTTTTAAGAGCCTTCATGCATCTTCAAGTTGAAAAGATACCTTCAAAGTATATATTGCAAAGGTACACTGTCTCATCAAGAAAAGATGTACCGTTTGAAAGAATTGATAAGAGCTTCAGGGGAAACGATGGAGTTACTAAATCATACAGACAGAAAATGTTGTTAACAAAAACAATGAAAGTAGTTCGCCAGGCGTGTATGTCAAAAGCAGGGTACGACAAGGCGATGGATGTGTTGGATGAGCTCGATGGCATTCTATGCCGATTAGGCCAGATATTGGATTTAATGAGTCATGTGATGTTAGTGATGCTGAGGAAGACAAGGTAATAATATTTCAGTTGTTTAAATGTTATACTATTTGTAACATATATTATGCATAGTAACATATTATTTGTACCAAGAAGGAGAATTAAATAAAAAAAATGCTGGCGATGGGATGGAAGATGACAATACAATTACGTGCCATAAAATGGTATGTAAAAGATAAATATATAAGCTTGCATGAAGTATTGTATATAATGAATATATAAAATCAATGTACTAAGCAAATTTTATTTTGTAGGATGAGCGTAACACAATGACTGGATGTGAACATGCGTTAACATTAATAATAGCTGGTAACCAGGTATATATTAAAAAAACATTGTTCATTTGTATATAATGAATATATATATTTATGCTGCATGGAAATGCTGATGTATTTGGGTTGAGCTATATAGGAGGACAACATGAGAAGTCCACCTGAGGTTGGTGATACAAGTTCTCCGTGTCACGTAGCACAGGAACAAATGGAACATATTGCTGCATCCTCAGAAGCTAAAAAGGTGAGCATTGATAAATGATTTTACTGATTGGTATAAAGATACTTTATGTAAATATGTGTATACTAAATAATAACTTCTTTTATTATACAGAGGTTGAATTTTAATGTGGATATTATAAATCTGAGAATGTCGGATCGTGCAAGACCAAAAGGATGGACAATAAAAAATACAGAAGATAGGATTATGAAACTAGGTGCGAAAGGAGAAAAAAAGAAGAATAGGAGATGCCAATTGTGTGGTATAGCAGATGGACATAACAGCAGAACGTGTCTGTCTGTCGAAGAGAACAGGGCAAGACTAGCAAAACTGGCTAATCGAAAGAGAGGACGACCTGCCGGATCAAGACTAAACAATAAAACAACTGCTCCACAGTGGAATGAAACATCGACTACTAAAAAACATCGTATTGATGAAGAAGTGGAAAATGAAGAAGCCGATGAGCATATGGAATTGGACGAATAATTTGAAGTGTGACTAAAGAGTGGTCAATGTAGTCGAAACTTGTAATAGCACAATGACCTATGTTTTAGTTTTTTGGAAATTAATAGTTTGCATGATTAGGATATATATAATGCGTTGACATAAAACTATAAAATGTTGTGTAAAACTAGACCATTACACAAATTATGCAACTGAATATATACCAAAAATTGGCATTGAACGTTTAGCAAATGGCATATCTCGATATAAATGGTATATAAACTCGATACACTTAACATAACTAATCAAATGGGAGTACATACTTCGGGTTTCGCATTACAGCTACACCAGACAGGTTGTAACATAACCACGGGTCACAGTTAGCATAATTAGCATGGTAAAATATGTAAAAAAGGAACCTAATGTATATAAAATAAGGAAGTATATAGGTTGCATAGAACTTGAATATTAAAGATAATATGATAATAGAAATACGCAAAACATTGGACGCACACGATTAACCATCTCACAATCTGGAAAATCAGAAGCATAGAAGTTCATAACAGATAACATAACTAGACAGTCTGGTAACACTTATGTTTTACACACTTGAAATAAAAACTGATACGAAGTAGCATAGATACTGGACACATCGAACATAAGTGTCATATTGAGTATCATACACATAAGCAACACCTAAGTAACATAAACAGTTTTGGGGATCCCATAGGGAATCATGTTCAGCTATGATATCTAAGACTTGGCTTTCAAACAACGCCATTTCCTTGGAGCAAACTTGTAAGGCAGCAGTTATGCAGGGAGCGGGACAACCATGTTGTTGCGATGAAAGGTCAGGTAATGCAGAACAAAAGCACGTTGGTCCAATGGTTCATCCTGAAATAGTCATAATATTGAATTAATGCTAAGAATAAGTATGAAGGAGTAATTAATATATGCATGATCAAAACACTAATTTAGTAACATACCGGTACATAAAATTCTGATATGTCGCCATCATCAAAATCGTAGTACCGGAGGAAGTTTGCGACAAAAAAACCACAATCGTTTGACCCTGGTAACATGGTTGGACAATTGGGAAGAAGACCAATCTTGTAGTTGCCAAACTTTGGTAAACTTGAATCTGGTCGAGCTTCATGTAACGCAATGCTAAGTCTTCTCATTATTAATCTGGACCAAGGTATCTTCGTTCCATTTATCAACAATTGATCATTGTGGATTTGTTTCCAGGTAGTGCCTTCAAGCAATGTCCCATAAGGATTTAAATCTAAAATGTCTATTCGACGAAGTTCAAAGTTGATTGCATAAAGGGTCCAGTGACTACGGCGTAGCATAGGAACCAGGATCTGTTAAGATATATGTATAAGTTTATGAATGAACAATAATAGGTGTATGGAAAATTAAAGATAAGATAACATATAACTAACGACCAAAAGAACATTAGAATATTATTACAAATAAAATTGATTGGGGCTCACCAATTTAATTTGGTTCAGAACTTCATCTGGAGGAAGCGTCGGTTCAAGTTGTTCTTTAAGAAGTGATGTTGAGAAGGGCTGGGGATTTGAACTGTGCTGTTCGATCTCTTCGATATTCAAAACGGTCTGGACAAAAAAATCAATTGATTAGTATTATATATTTATACAGTAAGGGTTGCAATAAGATACAAAGTTGTAGAGAAAAAATACCCCAACATTGACATTCAGTATTAGAGTGTTGATTATAGAATCTGGATTGTATAATACATCGTCATCACGAATACAGTCGATAAATCCCTGCATGAAAATATTCTCAAGGCATTTATTAGGACCAAACGATTGGACAACATCGAGGACAGAACCTCCAAATCCTCCAAAATTCATGATAGACTTGGAAAAAAATAAAACTTTAATTACAAATCATCTAATTATACTTAATTGGAATTTGAATAACGAATACATAAATGTTTGGATCTAGTTGTCCTGACAAAATGAACTTATATAGTTTGTGAGCACATTCTTCACGTGATACGTGGGGAGGTTCAGCAACTGCAGATTTAGATGAACTGTCCCTTGCAACAAGTTTAGTAGTTGCCTAAAATATATATTTGTTAGTAAAAAATTGCATAAATAAATATGTATTTTAGTGTGTATATATATAAAAAATATAAGAAGATGAAACGACATGACTTACCTCTGTCAGTGGAGTTTTATCAAACTGTGGTGCACCAGATACGGGAGTATCATGTTTAACAGATTTTTGTCCTTCCTAAAAAACAATAAAATTATTAATATAAACGTAATGAAACATAGGTTATAACTAATATTAACATAATATGATGAAGGTATAAATACTGACAGTATTTATGTTTGGTGTTAATTCTGGAACAACAGACTTGTCTGTTGTGGGAGCCTAGTGAATAAAGTAAGAAAGCATGCATAAATATTATTGTTACTAGCATACATTGCAGTTGAAAATATAATAACTGTCAATAAAGGAAAACAGACATTTGATTTTGGAGTCTTGTCAAATATAGGAGCATCCATAACTGATTTTTTTCACAAACGTTTCCACTGACAATCTGTAATGGAAACATATGAAATTTGAGTAAAACAGTAACTTGTATGCTAAATATAATATATGATTTGTATATAAAGTTTGTATGAAAAAAACTTACATGATCTGATACTTTGATATGATTAGTAGGAACTTGAATTTCCTGATCATGTTGCTGATTATGAGGGGTTGGAACAGGTGGAGAGGATACTGGAGCATTTGTTGGAGGCATTGAGGTAGTGGGGAGGTTATCTACATTTGGAAAATATAATAATAAAGTAGTTGTTACTGAAATATACCAGAAATATAAATGTATCGTTATAAAAAATGGTTAAACATATACATCATCGCAAACTACATCAACATACTATCAGGAAGCATAACTAAATGAGAGTTTTCAAAATAAAATCAACTGAAAAGGTGTTGCTGACTGTATGAGTATAAATTAATGCATAAGTTGTATATACAATGCTGCATAAAATAAAGTATTTGATATCGTATAACTATATATAATTTTCCCCGCAATAATTTGTGAACTTGATTAATTTAAAAAAATAAACATAAATAATTAGACCTTCTTGCTGTGAATCGCGCTGCGTTGCAGCTCTCAGGACTTCATCGATCATTTCACCAAATGTTTCAGATAGTTCAATCTGTTTCGAAACAATCATCTGATGGCTCAGCTGAAGGGAATCACAGTACTTATCCACCTCTTTGTCATGAGCATCAAACATTGATTGAAACATTGGTCGATGCTGGGAGGGCAAACATTGCAACTTGTTGCCAATCAAATGCTTGATACATGGCACATATATGTTGAAAACGGCAGAAACAGGCCGTTCTGGTGCAATGACGTAACACGTTTCTGAATGGCTACGAAGCTGTATAAATCCCGTTAGAACAGTTAGCAGTAATAAAATTTTAACATCTGCATAACAGGACAAAAATTGTTTATGTCTAACCTGTGCATAGCCAAATGGTTCACCAGTTTTACGGGGGGGGGGGGGGGGGGGTCTATCACCCCTAGCCAACTCTCTTATGGTCTCATTATCAAAAAACTTAATGCGGGGAGTACCATATTTGTTATCAGGAGATGCAGGATGATGTAAGTGATCAAGATAGTAAATCTGAAAAAATAATGCAAAAATATTTAAAATTGGTACACAACAAATATTTGCATATCATATATATGCACAGTAAACAAAAAGAATTACTTACTAGAACAATGAGTGAACATCCATAAATTGTTGCTGTAATGTTTGTTTTGTTCCTTTTGTGCCAACGTGTGGCAGCATCACACAATTCCATGTAAACTAGTTGACACCAGTCAATATCAGCCATTCGGGCCATGTTTGAAGTCATTAGTACCTCATTGTTTGTAATGCCCCATGAAGCAGATGGAAAAAGAAGTCGATTGAATAGAATCAGAAAAAAACATCTGATTGATAACTCATCATCATTGCCAAGCACTATCTTTTCCTGAAGCTTGACAACATCAAATTCTTCTTTACCAACTTTGAGATCACGTCTGAGTTTTGCAGCAGCATCCACTTCACCGTACCAATCAGTAAACTCCCTGCCCCCCAGCACATGGCAAACCCAAAATGAGACGAACCGTCTCTTTTGTTATCTTCAGTTCCTTGCCAGCCCCTAGGCGTATGGTCATGTCATGTGGATCCAATTTATCCATCAACCACCTGATGAGAGATCTGCTCTCTTGTAATACTCAAAAGTGTATAAAAGCCTTATATGGTGATTCCCTTATGTTATGTGCCTTATTTGCATCATAAAAGAAAAAGAGCACACAGATAATTGAGAGTGATTAATTAAAACCAATGAATACCAAAATAAAAGAAAATGCATCATGTGGAGTTTATATGTTTGTGCATCAAATGAAATAATAACAATAATAATAATAAGGATAATAAGTTAATAAATACTAGAAGTTAAATTATACCCTAGATTGAAATTAGGGTTTTGAAAATGGAAGAAGAGAACTGATATAAAAATATAGATAATAAATTAGATTCTTAAAGATTGGTATATTTAATCTCATAAATAATTTGTAATGATGAGCCCCAAAAGTTTGAATTAAATTTGAATTCAAATGGAATTTGAAAAGAGAGAAAAGAAAAGTAGAAAATAAAAGAAAAAGGGAAAGATCACTTACCTGGGCCACGACTGCAATTTTGGCCCATCAGAGGAAACCCTCTGCGCAGCCCATGAAGCCACCATTAGCCACCCGCGCGCAAACATGATATCCGCCACTTACACATGGGCCCGCTCGGCTAGTGGCTCACTCGCGCGCACGTCCGCAACTTGAGCCACTGCTCCGTGGGACCCACCGGTCAGTCCCTCAACCACCGCGTCTCCGTCTTCCCCGCGCGACGGCCACCTCCGTGCATGCCGCGCATCATCCGAAGGCCTCGGGATTTCAGTTGCGGTCCGTCTTGACCTGGGGATAAGACCCCCCCTGAACGCCCCGCGGATTCACTTGCCTTCTCCCCGCACAGAAACCACACGCCGCCACCCGCCACGGAAGTCTTGAGTGCCGCCGTCGTCGCCTCGAGCCGTCAGCGTCGCCCGTGCTCCGGGAAGGAGTCCGGGGACTTCGTTTGGTGCTGTTGAAGCTCACCGGGCACTGAACGCGACAAGTAATCAACTACACCGTCGGCAATTGCTCATTGGAGTGCGCAAATCGCCGCGGATCCGCACCGCACCGTGGCCAGCCTTCCAGTCGTAGTCATTCTCGGTGAGACACCCCCTCCATGTTCGCCTAGCTACCAATTTCGTTTTCCGCACGTTATTTCTCGAACACGGTCACCGGGATGGGAGAATTCGGCGGAGCGCCGGTGAGGACTCCGCCATGGACGTTGCCGCGCCCTGGCTCAGCTCTGTTGGGGGGAGGGAGCATTGGTGTGCGCCGTGGGCCGTGGATCTCGGGATGGACGGTTAGGATGGCTCTGCGCATATCCCTTTTCGCACTGGTTAACCGGAGCCGTTGATCGGTGCGTGAACGAGTGAGATCGTGCCCTCGCGTTTATGTTTGCGGATCAATCATGGGCCGTGGGATCTGGATCCTGTGCTCAACGTTGAATACCGGTTCAGAGGAGATCAGATCTAATCTGTACCATACGTAGTTGATCGAGCGGCTGAGATCTGGCGATACCTCTTCGCTGGTTCATTTTTCATATGAGCCCCTGAACTACTTAGGAATTAACCCGCCATCCACAAGGCCTATTCCCTGTGTCTTGGAAATTTTACCCTGGCGCCCCTGACCTTTCTGGTAAATGAGGCCCAGTCCAGTACTGGTTTAAATCGAATAAATGAATAGAAAATGGATTTCTAACATTAAAATAATTACTAGAACTTTATAAATTCATAGAAAATTCATACTAACTCCAAATTAATCCATTCCAGTTCCTAAAATTTTGTAATTTTATTATCTATCACTTAGAGCCTCTGTTTTGCCATGGAAACAATAAGAAATTAATATCTCATTTAATCCTATTTTAAACACATAAAACCTTTGAAAATTCATAACTTAAAATCTATAACTCCAAAAATTATGATTCCTGTTCCTAGAATTTTATTTTAATTTGTAGATTATTACTGTGTATTTTGTTTATATGTTTGGTGTAATGTTAATTTCTCTATATGCACTGTGCTTGTTTGTATTGTGGCGAGTAGAAGAGCCCGTGACCGAGGATCCTGGTGAGCAGCAGGTTGAAGTAGCTGAGCAGGAGCTCATTGAAGGCAAGTTGTGCCCTTGACCACTTTTTACCTAATAATGTTCTTTAATATCACTTATCCATGCATAGGTTAATTTTGATGGGACCCAATAGGTCACCCTAGATTGTTTATCTTATTACCTTGTTTACCCCTGAATCACTTGGGTAGTTTGCTATTGCTTTATATGGTTTCGGGATAATCATTTATTACCTCTATGTTCCAATTCTTTTTGTTATTCTATTTATGTTCATGTTGAGATCATTAATGTTAATTGGAACATAGAGCTTAACTTGAGTAACACGTGCCACCACAAGGGTTTAATGGGACGCCCTTGGCTGACTAATTAGGAAAGCTAGTGGAAGACTACCTTACCCGAAAGGGGCAAGGGCAGTAGGGGAGTGGTTAGTGTAGGGAGGTCCTTGGTTGATTTTGCTGCAATGGCGGTCAGACAAGAACCCTGCATTGGAACTTCCTATAAACTGTAGCGGATTTTCTGAAGCTAGTGGAACTTTGTAAAGGCCTCGTAGTGTTACCCTGCCTCGCCTCCTCGGTAGAGGTGTATGGGAAGTCGCGATCCCTTGGTAGATGGGTAACATGACTTGTGGGTAAAGGGTACAACCTCTGCAAAGTGTAAAACTGGTATACTAGCCGAGCTCACGATCATGAGCAGCTCAGGACTCTCTGATGTTTAAATTATGGAACTTAAACTCAATTTTGTCATTTGCATTGCATGGGTTTATTATTAATTTTGTTCTATTACTTTACTTATGGTTTGGTATTTACTTACACTTAGTAACTGCTAATAAAAGTTTGACCAACTACTTAAAAGCAATGCTCAGCTTTAACCCCTATCATTGATTAGCCTTACACATCACATGAACTCACACCTTTGTGAGTTTATGTCCACTGGTTCCCCACAACTTGTTGAGCTATGATCATGTGTGAGCTCACCCTTGCTGTCTCACACCCCCCCACAGGAGAAGAACAGGTAGTTCAGGAGGAGCCACAAGGCAAGGAGTATGATCTGATCTAGGTGGCGTTTCTCAGTTGACATTGGCGCCGACGATCCTTAGTTTGTTTTATATTTATTCTTTTATTTTGTAATAAGTCTTCCGCTATGTAATAAGTACTCTGATTATTGTGACATTTATCTCTATACACTCTGTTATTATATATGTTGTCTTCTTGGCGCATGTATGAGATGCACCTGGCTTTGTTCCTTAAAGCCGGGTGTGACAGAAGTGGTATCAGAGGAAATGTTGACTGTAGGACGAAACCTAGATAGAAATGGACAAACCTTTCCTACTTACCTTACTCTGACTCATTCTATACTCATCACATCTTGATCTTGTCTCGCCTTTTGCTATTCTACTCTGGTTACTCTTATCTTTCCTACTCTAAGACAAGATGGATTTCACACCTTGGAATCCTATGACTATGATCTTTTTAAGAGATAGGGAACCTAAGACAAAATTTAAAACTATTTTCTTTATAAAAAATGATTGGTTGATTGTGCTGATGCTAAATGCTTGATTTGCTTCTTTGATTGATTGAATTATTATAGATGGACATCTTAGCATGTACCAACATAAGGTATTGAATTAGCTTTAGTAGGCGAAATATTAATCTGCTTAGCTAATAAATCCCCCAAAGTAACCTGATTTGTAAATACCTGCCTTGTCTACTATTCTCTTACCATATGTATCTAACTCAGATGGTCAATACCAGGCGGGGTGGTGGAATTGATTTGCCTCCTAATCGACACACTCGGTGGATATACAGACGACCCCAGCCACAGCCTGCAGAGATGAATCCTCCTAATTCTCCACCAGGCGGAGTTGACCCACTGGTTGCTGCTTAGATGGCGGTAATGCAGCAAATGGCGGACACTATGGCTGATATGCGTGCCCAGATGCAGCAAGAACGCCAGGAGATGCGTCAGGAAAGAGAAGATATACGACAGGAGTTGCGCCAGGAGCGAGAGGAGATACGCCAGGAAAGGAGGGCGCAACAACAGCAGCTGCAACAGCAAATGCAACAACAACAGCAGCAGCAACAACAACAAGTACCACTGCCTCCACCACCACCACCAGTTCCACCCCGAGATAAGCATAGGGAGTTCATGAGTCATAAGCCACCTACATTCGCTAGCTCACCTGATCCACTGGACGCGAATGATTGGCTGAAGTCCGTTGAGAAGATGCTGAATATTGCACAATGCACTGACCGGGAGAAGGTTTTATATGCTTCTGGACGTCTGACAGGTCCTGCTGCTGACTGGTGGGATTCATATACTGCAGCCCACGATGCTGCTGATACTATCACTTGGGCAGAGTTCAGTACACAGTTCCGAAATTATCATATACCAGCTGGATTAATGAAGATTAAGAAGAAGGAATTTCTGTCGCTGAAGCAAGGAAGTATATCAGTCAGCGAGTACCGCGACAAGTTTATCTAGTTATCCAGATATGCCCCTGATGAAGTTGCTGAAGATGAGAGGAAACAGGAGCATTTTATTGAAGGACTTAATGGACCACTGCAGTATGCTCTAGTGGCGCATACATTTCCATCATTTCAGAGGCTACTTGATAAGGCCCTGGCTATTGAGCATAAGCGTGTTCAGCTGGGAGATTTGAAGAGAAAGGCTATATCTCAAGGACAAGGAAGCAGTAGTGTGCGTCCTCGCTACAGTTCACCTCAGGGTACACCCGTTCGCACCGGTGGAGGCCAGCGCCCAGTTCAGCAATCACCACTGAGGACTCCACCTCCTCGACAGGCTACCCCCACTGGCACCTCGACGAAGTTCTCAGGATAGAGTCCATGCACTACTTGTTTCAAGTGTGGGAAGACTGGTCATTATGCAAATGTCTGCCCACAGAGGATTGCTACTACTCCAGTTTAGAACAGACAGCAAACTCCAGGATCTGGCAAGGGATATTATATTGCTAAGGTTAATCAACTCAGCGTTGATGCTACTCCGGATGGTGGGGACATCGTACTTGGTATGTTTTATGTTAATGCAATTCCTGCCACCATATTATTTGATTCTGGTGCTACACATTCATTCATGTCTGCTAGATATGCCAACACAAATGAAATACCACTGCTAAATATGAGAAAACCAATGATAGTAATTACACCTAAAGGGCCTGTTGAGGCGAATCAAATGACACGTAGATTGACATTGACCATTATGGGTAGAGAATTTGGAGCTACTGCTATAATATTAGAGTCAAGCAGTATAGATCTGATCCTTAGTATGTCATGGCTAAGAAAGGCAAAGGCCGTTATAGCATGTGGTAGAGGTACCGTAGAACTCACTACCACTAAAGGAGAAAGATTTCAAGTTAATATTGCAGTAACCTCCTCATCCATGCGTGCAATGTTCTTTATACCTGAGGAGTTTGTTGGTGACAACATCCGGGTGGTTAGAGATTTTCCGGATGTCTTTCTAGAGGAGTTACCAGGGATGCCACCTGATAGAGAAGTTGAGTTTGTTATTGATCTCTTACCTGGAACTGCCCCTATTTCTAAACGGCCATATAGGATGTCCGTAGAGGAGTTGAAGGAACTTAAGAAGCAGTTAACTGAGTTACAAGAGGCTGGGTACATTCGTCCGAGTTCCTCACCTTGGGGAGCGCCGGTTCTATTTGTACAGAAGAAGGATGGATCACAAAGAATGTGTGTGGATTGTAGGTCTCTTAACGATGTTACTGTGAAGAACAAGTATCCGTTACCCCGTATTGAGGATTTATTTGATCAGATGAGAGGTGCTAGAGTATTCTCGAAGATTGATCTCCGATCCGGTTACCATCAGATGAGGATCAGACCATCGGATATTCCTAAGACAGCATTCTTGACTCGATATGGATTATATGAGTTCACTGTTATGTCATTTGGATTAACCAATGCACCAGCTTATTTTATGAACTTGATGAATAAGGTGTTTATGGAGTATTTGGACAGATTCGTCGTGGTATTCATCGACGATATTCTTATTTATTCTTAAAGTGATAGCGATCATGAGGAACATCTGAGGTTGGTGCTACAGAAGCTACGAGATAACCAGCTATATGCCAAGTTCAGCAAGTGCGAGTTTTGGATTGGCGAGGTGCCATTTCTTGGTCATATCATTTCTAATGGTGGAATATCAGTGGATCCTGCTAAGGTTAAGGAGATAATGGAGTGGAGAGTACCCACTACAGTTACTGAGATTCAGAGTTTCTTGGGATTAGCAGGCTATTATCGGAGATTTATTGAAGGATTTTCTAAGATTGCTAAACCTATGACTTCGCTTTTGGAGAAAGGAAGAGAATTTATGTGGGACGAGAAGTGCCAAGACAGCTTTGATCAATTGAAGAAAAGATTGATGTCGCCACCAGTATTGGTTATGCCAGACCTACAGAAAGGATTTGATATCTATTGTGATGCATGTGGCCAAGGCTTAGGATGTGTGCTCATGCAAGAAGGACATGTGATTGCCTATGCGTCTCGTCAGTTACGAAGACATGAATTGAACTACCCCACTCATGACTTGGAATTGGCAGCCGTTGTGCATGCACTTAAGATTTGGAGACATTACATTATGGGAACCAAGTGTCAAGTATACACGGATCATAAGAGTTTGAAGTATATATTCACTCAGAAGGATCTCAACCTTAGACAACGCCGTTGGTTGGAGCTTATTAAGGATTATGATTTGGAGATTCACTATCACCCGGGCAAGGCAAATTTGGTTGCAGATGCCTTGAGTCGCAAGGAGCATGTTCATTCAGCTATTGTTGCCCAGCTACCTGATGAGATTGTTGAGGACTTCAGGAGACTTAACCTGGGGATAGTTGCTCATACTAAAGGAGTTACTATTGATGTGGAACCTACTTTGGAGCAAGAAATTCGTAAAGGTCAAATTGGTGATGCTAAAATAAAAGAGATTAAGGGTCTGATTACTGAAGGTCGAGTTCCGGAATTCACAAAAGATGAGCAAGGCACCGTATGGTTCAAGGACAGGATGTGTGTTCCTGGTATTGAAAGCCTTCGAGAGACTATTTTAAAAGAGGCCCATGATTCAGATTATTCTATTCATCCTGGTAGCACTAAGATGTATCAGGATTTGAAGCGGGAATATTGGTGTTATGGATTGAAGAGAGATGTAGCTGCACATGTGGCTATGTGCGATGTATGTCAAAGAGTTAAGGCTGAACACCAGAGGCCAGCTGGACTATTGCATCCACTGAAGATACCCGAGTGGAAATGGGAAGAGATTGGTATGGATTTCATTACTGGATTGCCTCGCACCCAGAAAGGATATGATGTTATATGGGTGATTGTGGATAGATTGACTAAAGTGGCTCACTTTATTCCTGTCAAGACTACTTATAAAGGTTCTCAGCTAGCAGAGTTATATATGGCTCGGATTGTGTGTTTACATGGAGTACCAAAGAAGATCATGTCTGATCGAGGTTCGCAGTTTACCTCAAGATTTTGGAGAAGCTTTCATGAGAACATGAGTACGAAGTTGAATTTCAGTATGGCTTATCACCCTCAGACTGATGGACAGACTGAAAGGACTAATCAAGTTTTGGAAGATATGTTGAGAGCCTGTGCCCTTCAGCATGGAGGGAGTTGGGATAAGAGTCTACCTTATGCTGAGTTTTCATATAATAATAGTTATCAGGCCAGTCTGAAAATGTCACCTTTTGAAGCTTTGTATGGGAGGAAGTGCAGGACTCCTTTGTATTGGGATCAAACTGGAGAAAGACAGTTCTTTGGGCCTGAACTGATTCAAGAAGCAGAAGAACAAGTCCGTATAATTCGAGAGAATTTGAGGGTGGCTCAAACCAGGCAAAAGAGCTATGCTGATAATAGAAGGAGACCACTGGAATTTGAAGAAGGAGATTATGTGTACCTCAAGGTGTCACCACTTCGTGGAATGAGGAGATTTAAAGTTAAGGGCAAATTGTCCCCTCGCTATATTGGACCATTCTTGATCTTTAGGCGAGTTGGGGAGATGGCGTACCAACTCGAGTTACCTGCTACTCTATCGGATGTGCATAATGTGTTCCATGTATCTCAACTGAAGAAATGTCTCCGTGTCCCTGAGGAACAGTTACCCATGGAAGAGCTCAGTGTTCAAGGTGATTTGACTTACACGGAGTATCCGATCAAGATTCTTGACACATTGACTCGAGTTACGAGAAATAAGGTGATAAAGATGTGCAAAGTGCAATGGAGTCACCATGGTGAAGACGAAGCAACATGGGAAAGAGAAGAAGAGCTTCGCATAGATTTTCCCCACCTTTTCCCTAGATCTTCTTAAATCTCGAGGACGAGATTATTTTTAAGGGGGGTAGGATTTGTAATACTCAAAAGTGTATAAAAGCCTTATATGGCGATTCCCTTATGTTATGTGCCTTATTTGCATCATAAAAGAAAAAGAGCACACAGATAATTGAGAGTGATTAATTAAAACCAATGAATACCAAAATAAAAGAAAATGCATCATGTGGAGTTTATATGTTTGTGCATCAAATGAAATAATAACAATAATAATAATAAGGATAATAAGTTAATAAATACTAGAAGTTAAATTATACCCTAGATTGAAATTAGGTTTTGAAAATGGAAGAAGAGAACTGATATAAAAATATAGATAATAAATTAGATTCTTAAAGATTGGTATATTTAATCTCATAAATAATTTGTAATGATGAGCCCCAAAAGTTTGAATTAAATTTGATTTCAAATGGAATTTGAAAAGAGAGAAAAGAAAAGTAGAAAATAAAAGAAAAAGGGAAAGATCACTTACCTGGGCCACGACTGCAATTTTGGCCCATCAGAGGAAACCCTCTGCGCGGCCCACGAAGCCACCATTAGCCACCCGCGTGCAAACATGATATCCGCCACTTACACATGGGCCGGCTCGGCCAGTGGCTCACTCGCGCGCGCGTCCGCAACTTGAGCCACTGCTCTGTGGGACCCACCGGTCAGTCCCTCAACCACCGCGTCTCCGTCTTCCCCGCGCGACGGCCACCTCCGTGCATGTCGCGCATCATCCGAAGGCCTCGGGATTTCAGTTGCGGTCCGTCTTGACCTGGGGATAAGACCCCCCTGAACGCCCCGCGGATTCACCTGCCTTCTCCCCGCACAGAAACCACACGCCGCCACCCGCCACGGAAGTCTTGAGTGCCGCCGTCGTCGCCTCGAGCCGTCAGCGTCGCCCGTGCTCCGGGAAGGAGTCCGGGGACTTCGTTTGGTGCTGTTGAAGCTCACCGGGCACTGAACGCGACAAGTAATCAACTACACCGTCGGCAATTGCTCATTGGAGTGCGCAAATCGCCGCGGATCCGCACCGCACCGTGGCCAGCCTTCCAGTCGTAGTCATTCTCGGTGAGACACCCTCTCCATGTTCGCCTAGCTACCAATTTCGTTTTCCGCACGTTATTGCTCGAACACGGTCACCGGGATGGGAGAATTCGGCGGAGCGCTGGTGAGGACTCCGCCATGGACGTTGCCGCGCCCTGGCTCAGCTCCGTTGGGGGGAGGGAGCATTGGTGTGCGCCGTGGACCATGGATCTCGGGATGGACGGTTAGGATGGCTCTGCGCATATCCCTTTTCGCACTGGTTAACCGGAGCCGTTGATCGGTGCGTGAACGGGTGAGATCGTGCCCTCGCGTTTATGTTTGCGGATCAATCGTGGGCCGTGGGATCTGGATCCTGTGCTCCACGTTGAATACCGGTTCAGAGGAGACCAGATCTAATCTGTACCGTACGTAGTTGATCGAGCGGCCGAGATCTGGCGATACCTCTTCGCTGGTTCATTTTTCATATGATCCCATGAACTACTTAGGAATTAACCCGCCATCCACAGGGCCTGTTCCCTGTGTCTTGGAAATTTTACCCTGGCGCTCCTGACCTTTCTGGTAAATGAGGCCCAGTCCAGTACTGGTTTAAATCGAATAAATGAAAAGAAAATGGATTTCTAACATGAAAATAATTACTAGAACTTTATAAATTCATAGAAAATTCATACTAACTCCAAATTAATCCATTCCAGTTCCTAAAATTTTGTAATTTTATTATCTATCACTTAGAGCCTCTGTTTTGTCATGGAAACAATAAGAAATTAATATCTCATTTAATCTTATTTTAAACAGATAAAACCTTTGAAAATTCATAACTTAAAATCTATAACTCCAAAAATTATGATTCCTGTTCCTAGAATTTTATTTTAATGTGTAGATTATTACTGTGTATTTTGTTTATATGTTTGGTGTAATGTTAATTTCTCTATATGCACTGTGCTTGTTTGTATTGTGGCGAGTAGAAGAGCCCGTGACCGAGGATCCTGGTGAGCAGCAGGTTGAAGTAGCTGAGCAGGAGCTCATTGAAGGCAAGTTGTGCCCTTGACCACTTTTTACCTAATAATGTTCTTTAATATCACTTATCCATGCATAGGTTAATTTTGATGGGACCCAATAGGTCACCCTAGATTGTTTATCTTATTACCTTGTTTACCCCTGAATCACTTGGGTAGTTTGCTATTGCTTTATATGGTTTCGGGATAATCATTTATTACCTCTATGTTCCAATTCTTTTTGTTATTCTATTTATGTTCATGTTGAGATCATTAATGTTAATTGGAACATAGAGCTTAACTTGAGTAACACGTGCCACCACAAGGGTTTAATGGGACGCCCTTGGCTGACTAATTAGGAAAGCTAGTGGAAGACTACCTTACCCGAAAGGGGCAAGGGCAGTAGGGGAGTGGTCAGTGTAGGGAGGTCCTTGGTTGATTTTGCAGCGATGGTGGTCAGACAAGAACCCTGCATTGGAACTTCATATAAACTGTAGCGGGTTTTCTGAAGCTAGTGGAACTTTGTAAAGGCCTCGTAGTGTTACCCTGCCTCGCCTCCTCGATAGAGGTGTATGGGAAGTCGCGATCCCTTGGTAGATGGGTAACATGACTTGTGGGTAAAGGGTACAACCTCTGCAGAGTGTAAAACTGGTATACTAGCCGAGCTCACGGTCATGAGCAGCTCAGGACTCTCTGATTTTTAAATTATGGAACTTAAACTCAATTTTGTCATTTGCATTGCATGGGTTTATTATTAATTTTGTTCTATTACTTTACTTATGGTTTGGTATTTACTTACACTTAGTAACTGCTAATAAAAGTTTGACCAACAACTTAAAAGCAATGCTCAGCTTTAACCCCTATCATTGATTAGCCTTACACATCACATGAACTCACACCTTTGTGAGTTTATGTCCACTGGTTCCCCACAACTTGTTGAGCTATGATCATGTGTGAGCTCACCCTTGCTGTCTCACACCCCCCCACAGGAGAAGAACTGGTAGTTTAGGAGGAGCCACAAGGCGAGGAGTATGATCTGATCTAGGTGGCGTTTCTCAGTTGACATTGGCGCCGACGATCCTTAGTTCGTTTTATATTTATTCTTTTATTTTGTAATAAGTCTTCCGCTATGTAATAAGTACTCTGATTATTGTGACATTTATCTCTATACACTCTGTTATTATATATGTTGTCTTCTTGGCGCATGTATGAGATGCACCTGGCTTTGTTCCTTAAAGCCGGGTGTGACATCTCTAAGGCATCAGTTCGCAAATCAAATATACTAGAAAATCCCAACCTTGCGACAGCATCGCGCTGCCGATCGCTCATTATCCAAGATGAGACAATAACATCATAAGGAATGCAGCGGATATTCAATTTCTGAAAGCATAAATGAATATGCATTAATACACAAAGTATATATATTGTTATAACTAAGGATACTATATCTACATACAAGTGATATTTATTAGAGACTTGTAATAACTAGTCTACAACGCTAAAAAAATAAACAACATACTTTGAGATAATAATATACATAAATGTAACGTGGGGTAAAATACAAAATTGATTGGGCACCAAAATTAACACATAAATAAACAGAAATATATACATAATACCTGGGATTTTCTAGGAGTCTTCTGTTTAGGAGAGCATTTTTTGTAATGATATTAGACTTTGGACTGCTTTTCACAGTCGGAACTTGTGGGGAAGGGACTTTTATCTTCTTAGAACTGTTTTTTCTGAAGGGGAAGGTGAGGCTGGTCTGAATTGGCACTTCAAAGATGGAACATCTATGAAATCGTCATCGGACAGTGTGGATGGAGCAGGAGGATTTCTTTTAACACGACAAGCTAGGACCTTTCTGCGAAAACGATGAACTGGTGCTGGTTGTGGCTCAGTCTGCTTCTGATTATGTGGGTTATCATCCTGATGACTTGAGCTGCTAGATCGAGTTCGTCTGGAAATGTCAACTGAAAAAACCTCCTGACTTGACACAATGGTTAGTCTTTTTGGATTAGTTGGAGGGCGATCAACAGATCTCATGATTAAACACTGATAAAATCTGTTGAAAAAAAGTTGTTTTTAAATACAATGATGTATGCATGTTAATATGTCAAAAAAATCTAATTTTTACTATAACTATCTACAATGCATACTACATAATACTAAATGGAGTTACATAACTTAAACTACCTTTTCCATTTATATGACAAACATTTAATGAACAATGGTTATATACAAACATAAAGATTGATTTAATGTTTCATATAATTGCAACTGGAGCATGATAAAATAAGTGCCTTTTTTGCATCAACTAACTATACAACATATTTTAATAACTGGTTCATAGTAATATACACATTTACCTGATATTCAAACCTGAATATTTAAATAACTTTTGCATAGATAACAGTATCTGTATGTATTTATATATAATAAACAGGAGTGTAAACTACTGATTCAAGTAAATAGAACAATGCAAATATGCTATTTATATCGCGCAATGTTCATAAACATATGTACAAATGAGCATACACAGTACTGACGATATGTATATATATCAAATCCAGTAAGTATATTATATATATAATAAAACAGATGTGTAAAAAAATGATTCAAGTAAATGTGCATAAACAGTATTGACGATATGTATATATATCAAATACAATAAGCATATATGTGTTACTAAGGTTGTGTAAAGGTACTCTCTGCAAACTCATCAATAAATACCTGATCCACAGCCTTTGTCTAGGTCTATGAATGACAAGCGATACAGTGGATCTGGAAGAAATGCAGATGCTCTAAGATCGGGTCTCCTAAACAAAAGAGAGATGCAATGAGCGTTGCAATGACCCGATTAGAGAGATGTATAAACGGATACAAATCACACATTTAGCTGAAGAATAAGGGTTACAATCAAATCCACTTCAATGGACAAAAAATGCTTCAAAAATCGACGGCAAACTCGATGTATTTCAAGTTGGATTACCTGGAACTTCTCAGAAAGCATTGACTCTTGAATCGGGCTCCAATGCTCGGAGATTGAAGGAGGTTAGCTGGATTGGAGCGGCGGAAATCGCCTGGCGAGTCGCCTCAGACGCAAGGAAAGACGGCGCGGCGACTGGGGTTTTCTTCCTATTGGCGCGGGTTTGTCTGAGTTGATTGCGCGAAGACAGTTTTAGAAACCGGAAACATGGGATACGTGGCTGACGGAGGAAACGGTGTAACGGCGCCGTAACTGGGAACTGTTGACCCGGTGATTCAACCCAAATGAGCATATTGACTAGCCTGGGCTTCCTCTGTTATTGGAAGCCCAGGGCTCTTAATATATAAACTATATATATATATATACTATATGTATTTAGAGCCCTGGGCTCTATTTAGCTAAAGGAAACCCCAGCCAAATATGAACGCACGTGCATTCACAGCCGATCGACTTTTCAGATTCCATATATATACTGACGTACGTGCTCCACCAGCTCCTTTTCTCCCGGTCTCAGTTTCCATAACCGCAAAACCCCAACCTCGCCGCGCGACTCCAGGAATCTCCGCCGACTCAACCATCCCCGCCGACTCCGCTCCCCTTGCCGCTCGCTGTCGATCCAGTCGCAATCGGCGGTTGAGCGGCGCCTCCTCGGTGTCTCCAATCCGCGCTCCAATATTCCCGCCGCTGCGTCAGGAGACGGGAGTCCAGACCGGAGAAAACCCCTGTTTCTCCGCTGACGCGTCTGCTTCCTCGCTCTCCGCCGACCCGACTGCTTCCACCTTCTCTGCCATCTTCCACATTCGCCGCCGTCAACGGGTACCGCTCCAACTGGTAGCCCATCCCCAACCATCTACAGTGTGTTCTTCCCAACCCTAGCTCGCGCGCATTTCATTGGATCGACTTCGACCGTCAACAAATGTGTTGTTTTTTGTTCATACTGCATTGTAAGGATTACAGCGAGGGTGAAAAATATTTATGCAGTTGATTTAATACATTTACGCACATTTACACAGTTGGTTACACACATTTACACAGTTGGTTACGCACATTAGAATACATATTTATGCATATCAGTTAAAGTTTTTTTTCATAGATGATGTTCAATTGGTAATTGAGTGGCCAGCTAGTTGTTTTTGTGACTGCATACATTTATTTATTCCATTATTTTATAGTTAATACATTACTGTTCACAGCATGTATTGTTTTATTGAATCATATCCAGTTTTTTATTATTATAAAACATACATTATTTATTACACTAGTTCACAGTTAATACAGCTTGTTTATAGCAAGTTTTGTTTTGCTCAAACATATTCAGTTTGTTATGATTATAAAATAGGGCAGAACATGTATGCAAGTGATTGTTGTAAAGAAGCAGTCAATTAGTTGTTTTTGGTAGAGTATATTTTTTTATTCAGAATTTATTATCTGGTTAGTGATATGCAATCATTTATGTATTCATTAGTCTATAGTTAATACATTAATGTTTCACTGCAAGCTTTCTTTTTTTGAAACATATTGAGATTTTTATGATTGTATAACAGGACAGAACATGTATGCAACTAGTTGTTTTTCATGTATGTAACTGTATGCAGCTGTGTTTTTTTCATGTATACAACTTTATGCAATGTGTGTTTCATGTATGCAACTGTATGCAACTATATGCAACTGTGTTTCATGTATGCAACTGTATGCAACTTTATGCAACATATTCAGATTTTTATGATTGTAGATCAGGTCAGAATATGTATGCAATTGTGTTTAGTAAATGAGCAGTCAACTAGTTGTTTTTCATAGGGTATATTATCTATATAAAATTTCATATATGTTTAGTGCATACATTTATGTATTTCAGATGATTATAGCTAATACATTATTGGTTACAGCAAGGTCTGTTTTTATTGAAACATATTCAGTTTTTCCTTATGATTGAACAGGTCAGTATATGTATGCAAATGTAAATAGAGAACAGTATATTCAGATGTTTATTGAGACATTATTATTGCCATGCAAAATTTATACAGAGTGCTTTTATGCTTGGTATTTAAAACAAATAGGTTCATTGATTCAATCATACCACACAATAAATACATATGCATATCCAACAGTTTAATTTTTATAATATTGTGTATTATGTATGCAGCTTTTAATTTAAAAAAAATGAAGCACGTGGACCGTCCTCCAAATAACCCCAAACGTATAACAATTCAGTCAAGCCAGGAGTGTTTCAGTGTTGACATTCCGTCTGCAGAACAGTCTAATCCAAGTCCAGAAGTTGCAAATCCTCCAAATGTTGACAGTCAAAATTTAATCAATGAAACAGTACAACTTGATTCTGATGACGATGACTTCATGCCAGCTCTGAAGAAGCGTTATGTTTCTGAAAGCCATACAAGAGTTTTAAGAAAAGTTGTGACAAAGAGGATTAAACATGAGGAGCTACCCCGACAGGTTAGTGTTATGCATACCCAACAAACAATTTCATATTTGTAAGGTTCTGAATTTTTTTTTTTTGATAATAACAAAATTATTTCATGTTTTATATTGTGTCACAGAGGCTCAATGTGAGGTGCAACCCTCAAGATGTCATTGCAAGCATTAACATTTTGAATGAAAGACAACGTGAGGCTATAAGACGTAAAGGTTTCTCTAACATTCTTGATATGACAGTAGATGCGCTGTGTAGTAGATCACACCTTCAATGGTTGATGGACAAGCTGGACCCCAAGGACATGACAATTCGTCCTGGTCCAGGAAAGGAACTAAAGATCACAAAGGACATTGTTCATCTTATCCTTGGTGTACCAAATCATGGCGGTGGTAAACCATTGGGGATTGACGAAGCAGTTGCAGCAAGCAACTTGAGGGCAGAGCTTGGTTTGGCTAAAGACGAGTTCAATGTGACATTTCTACAGGATCGTTTAAGGAAAGGCGAGGATGATGACCTTACAATCAGATGTTTCTTCCTCATTTTATTCAACCGTCTGTTGTTTCCAACTGCTAGCTGGGGCATAACATATCATGAGGTGCTTCTGACAGAAGAAATGCACCGTTTCCATGAGACCGACTGGTGCCAGTTGATTTTTAATGATCTCTGTGAAGCTGCGAAGAAGTGGCACAACCGAATCACCACAAATGTCTCCACGACTATATACGGATGCTCCATTGTTGTCCTTGTAAGTATAGTGTTTATCCTTATGTACATTTATTGCATTTTTGGTTGCTCACTGTGGGTAATTATGTAACATGTTTTATGATGTTGGTTACGTTTACTTACATAGCTATTGAACACTGTAATTCTTTTATGTAGTTGTATTACTTGGATCACCTGCATGCAACCGCTGCCCCAAAAAATAAGATTGGCACACCTCGCATTAAATTCTTTGATAAGAATACCATAAAAGCTTTGACCAAAGTTGACAAGAGGAAGGTACGCCATGGGGCTGAACCTTTTGGACATTGTGAAGTAAGTTATTCATATTTACACAGTTGGTTACGCACATTTACACAGTTGGTTACGCACATTCACTTTAATTTTATTTTTAGTTCCGAAGCTCGACCGAGACATGCTATTCAGTTGGACCTAAGCTCGATCGCCAATCCGAGGCAAGTTTATGATGTATTATATACATAGTTTATGAATATTTATGGAACAAATGGAATAGGCAACAGGTACTCAGTTTGAAGAAATTCATGAAAGACAACAGCATATCCGTAGAGTGCTGGAGACTTGTCCCGACGAATCGGATGTTGTTACAGGTCAACAGGTAATATATCCAACTCCAATACCTTTTTTACTCATCATACGTACATTGTTTGCATATTACTTTTTAGCAGTATACGAACCACACTTTTTTGTCAACATAATTTCTGTTTTGATGTTCGAAACAACATTTTGAGGAACACAAATATCACACCTCAAACCACACCAGCTCGCACCCGCTTGCCGAAATTTGACGTGACACCGCAAAAAAATGTTTGTTAGCAGTTCATGTCTCATGTTATAATTCCATTTTACGATACATACTACATAATTATACTAATCATATACCTTTGTGTAGAGAGGTGAAATGGCAACAGAGGAAATGGAACACAATGACAGTGGGCCAGTTTTTGATCAGACCCCAACTCCTCATGTCAGTATAATAACATACATATTACATAATGCATTTTATGCCATTAAACTAATTTTTTTAATGTTCAAACACTTATAACCAGGTTCCATCTCAGGATGATACACTGAAAGGGACAACAATTTCTGGAACTGATCCACTCCTTATAGAGCTTGAGTGCGTTCGTTCTCTATGGGATTTACTCTGTTCCAAGGACATTGACCAAAGCAGGTACATGTTACACAAATTACAAATACTGTATTTATAAGTTTGGTTCATTTATGCAATATGAATATATAACTATGTTCATCATACAGGGTTGTCATAGATTACGGTGAATATAGTGCAAACTATATCGATATTTATGAATCCTTCGCAGAGGGCAAATGTCTTGAGAATGTCTTCATGCAGTGTTTCATTGAGTGTGTTCATGATGATTCCAAAAATCATCGTCGAACTATGACATCTAACAGATTAGTACTTGATGTCAATGTTGGGGTAGGTTCTTCTTCACAGTTATTGTAACTATACACAGAATATACTTACACACTCTATTTTTGGTTTTTTAGGCTCTGTTAAATTTTGAAGAGCAGGAACGTCATAGCAAGAATCCTCAGCCGTTTGATCAAATTGTGTTACAGAATTGCTTGCACAACACATTGCCTCCTTTGGTAAATCTGGATAAATGCAAGTCGGTAAGCCTCAGTAACATTTTGTTCCTAGGTTCATTAGCATATTAACTGTACCTTTTAATCATCATGACATTGTAACAACAACATGTAACCTATTTTTACTTTTCTCATCAACAGATATTGTTACCTATGCTTAGTAGGGGACATTGGACACTGTATGTAATCAACCTACACCATCGGTGTATACACATTTTAGATTCGAATCCGTATGGTATAGAACTTGGTGGCACCACATGGAAGGACTACCATTATGACCCAATCTATTTAGGTGGAAGGAAATTCCCATGGGCTAGGGTTATAATGAGTAGGCTGAGCAAAGCGTTACAACATGTTTGCCCCAATGCAGCCTTCCCTAAATTTGGTAATTTTCCAATGGATATGCCATCTAATTGCCCAACAATGAGAACAGGGTCAAACGACTGTGACTTTTTTGTAATGAGTTACATGAAGTTTTATGATCACATTGCAGGTGTCATAACTTCTTTCAATCAACCAGTAAGTGATTATGCTAACTCTTTTACATTCCGGTTGCCATCATTGTACATGTTAGCTATATACGTATATAATGCATGCTATGCTTTTATTGCAGGACAATTCCCGAGACCTACGTGCTCATGCCCTTCATCAACTCACATTCCATCGCATGAACAAGGCGCTGCCACTTCCATTAGATATCCAGAGATTTATGTTTGCGCGCAAGTAGTTAACTATGTGTCAGAACTAAGCAATGGTGTGAGCAATGTATCGTACTGTGGTATTTTGGCCATGATTGTTAGTTAACAATGTTAGGAAGCTTCCTTATATGTGTTGTTTTAGAACAATTGTTATGCTACTTTGTCTTAGGTTGTTACACAGGTACTTTCTGTGAACATTAGTTGGTTGGATACTTATGGTTATGCTGCGACGATGTGAACATCAGATGTTTTCACTTATGTGGGCTTAAATATGATCTTTTTATATGTTATGAAGATCTTATATGAATACCTCATTTCTTAATATTACGATCAGTTCATTTAAGTTTATACTTTTTTGGTTAATATGTATATAAACTTATTGGTATCCCTATCATTTTTATACTATTTGTTATACTGTTATTCTCGAATCATATTGCGCATCCACCACATTACTGTTCATATAATTTACGTATTATACGATTATAATACAGGTTATATTCGATGTTTCCTACTTCAAATTATGCTACATTAGTGAGCAATATACGCTATATTTATTAGATTTCAACAACCATCTGTATATAAATCATTTGTCACTCATGCAATTTTTATTGCAAAAAACAGATTATTCGTATCACATACAACAGACTACTCACTGCCTGACTCACTGCTATCAAAATCAACAGACTAATTACTGGTCATATAGTTTACGTATTATACAATCATCATACAGGTTATATACGATGTTTTCTACTTCCAATTATGCAACATTATTAAGCAATATACGCTATATTTATTAGATTTCAACAGCCACCTGTATATAAATCATTTGTCACTCATGCAATGTTTATTGCAAAAAAACAAATTATTCGTATCACATATAACAGACTAATCACTGTCTGACTCACTGCTATCGAAATCAATTGCGTGTTTTTTTGATGTTGTTGTCTCATTCCAATCAGGAGCTTTACTTCCACCCTTGTTCCTAGATCCAGGAGGTCGTCCTCTCTTACGTCCAGCAAGGCTAGCCAACCGTAATCTATTTTCCTCCATTGACAAACATGTCCTACTGTTGTGACCATCAGCAATTCCACACTTCTGGCATTTCCTGGTCATTTTCTTTGTACCTTTTGCTCCCAATTTAATAACCTTTTGTTCACTCCCCTTTATTGTTCTTCCTTTGAGTTTTGAGTTATTTGGTCTTGCCAAGCTTATCCCATCGACTGCAAAATCCAGTTTCTGCAATTCAAAAGTAAATATTTCTTAGCATATAATATTATGCAGTCCAACATTCAGTATAATACCATTATTACCTTTCTGGCATGATCATTTTGTTCATTGTCACCACTCTCATTCATATTTGCGTGATCCTGCAAATTAACCTGTACCTGCCAACACATTTTAAGCTCAATCATAAGCCAATAACTCAAACCTATAAATCATTTATATGTATAACCGCAAATCAATATAGTTGTTAAAGATATTACCTCTTCTAATGGACGTATCGGTATAGGTATTTGAACATTGTCCACACCCCATTCAAGTATATTAGATACGTCTTGAATTTCCTGAAAAATTGGTTGAAAGCTCAGTATACATCATTTACAAATAATCATTCACAACAATATGATCAAAACCTTCTTATTCCTTTCATCGAATTCACCATCCTTTTCGATGTCTCTATTGTCTTCATCATCGTCCTGAGATTTTATTGTTTCATACCTCATCAATATATTATGATGAATAATATGTTACAAAATACATATTAAAACATTACATACCTGTATACCATCTCCTCCACTAGTTCCACATGTCTCCTCAACTTCTATATCTGTTTCCAAACGCGAAAGTACCTCGAGAAGCTCATCCATTACTGCTAGGGCTCTATCATTTCATGCTTTGGATAAACTAGCATGATGCACTACTTTCATTGCCTTTTTTAGCAACATCTTCTGTCTATATGATTTTGTTTCTCCATCCTTCCCCTTCAAATTCCTATCATCTCTTGAAAACGGAACATCTTGCCTTGCAGAGTAGGTGTATCTTTGTAATATGTATTCCTTCGGTATCCTTTCAATCTGAAGATGCATAAACGCGCGTAGTACATGTACACAGAATAGCCCTATAAAAACAATAACGATCATAAGAATTTTGTATATATGTTTTCAATGTATATATTTACTATTTAGTACTCCATACCTGTATGTTCCCAATGTTTGCATTCACAAGTATACTTTCCTGCATCTTCATCAGCTATCACTTTCAATTGGTGTTGTCCCCACACAATTTTATTCGATCTTGTTGTATGTTGCACTACCCAATCATTTGCACCCCCTTCTTCGTCATGCATTATCTTGAATGCAGTTGCATATTTCAAAGATTCCTGGAATTTATTCATCACAGCCCTTATGTATGCTCTTGCAACCCTTATCTCAAACATATATAGCGTGTTCGTTTCCTTTTGACCCTGTGGCATATATAATGCAAATTAGATGACACTTATATTAAGGTATAAATATACAACATAACAATTTATCCTCACCATACTTCCCACTGCTTCTTTTGACTCTTTCATGTTTCTACTGTGTAGAAGCTTCATCATTTGCTTGGCGAATTGATGAAGCGGAGTGTTTGCATCGACATGTGCACTTTTCACAAGCCTGTTCATGCTTTCACTACGCTGTGTAGACAACATTAGACCATAATAATGATTCTTGAAAAAAGCAGGCACCCAATCCTTACGTATTCCATACATCTTATTGAGAGTAATGTTATCGTGCAGATGGAAATCTTCAAGTAGCATTGACCATGCAGTCTCAAACTCCAACTCAGTCAAAGGATGATGTATTATAGATTGGAACCGTGTCTTAAAGTCCATTTCCTCAAACCTTGCATACAACTCGTTTAGAAAAGGCATATACCTATTTTGCACATGCCATAGACACAATCGATGTATTGTTTGTGGGAAAACCCTCTCGAGTGCTACTGGCATTGCAGGATCTTGATCTGCAATCATATATGACAAAATTGTACGAATCTTATTCCATGTTATAAAGAAAATAAGATCAAATTTAAGACATATTTTATGTATATACATTTCCTTCATTATTATCAGTCGTACCTGTCAGCATCACTCGTGGCCCTTCGGTTCCCATGCATGTTTTGAAGGCGTTGAATTCCCATTCAAATGTATCAACAGTTTCATCCCCCAACAATGCGAAAGCAAATATAGTGCAATGGAGGTGGTGATTTGAACCAACAAACATACCTAGTGGTTTTTCATATAGATTAGTCTTATGTGTTGTGTCAAATGTAACTGCATCACCAAAATCCATGTAATCCCCTTGCTGGCTTGCATGTGACCAAAATATGCTCAAAATCTTTCCTTCTTTATCCAATTGGAAGTTAGAGAAAAATTGTGGATTATCCTTTTTGCATGATGCAAAAAAAGATAGTAGCTTTGCCACATCATTTGCATTTCTTTCTCGTTGCTTTGCCTTTTCCTGAAATTATTGTCAACATTTAGCATTAGGCGAAACCAACATTTTGTAAATTTCAATTCTGAATAACAATCTAAACATATTATAAACTTACAGGTTATACATGTCATGTGCTGTTACAGGCACACTCTCACGACCACCGTGCAATTCTGATACATAATCCATAATACAATGTTGCGGGATTCGACTCTCCTGCATTGAACTTATGAACTCCATGTATTCAGGATCATGCGTCTTGTTGCATTGTAATTGATTCTTTTCGGTATCCTTCTTAAAAAATTCATGATTATGATCCAAGTGCAACAGATCAATACGCACTAATATAACTGTCTCTTTTGCATCATCATAAATGTTTTTAAGTTTCATACCGGCCTTACATTGTGTCCGCTTCGAGCTGGTATTACGTACTTTTGGGTTTGATATTCCCCTTACTGCACTCTTGCCTTCCATCGAGCAATTCAACCACTTACAATTTTTCCGTTCCCTATACTTTCAATGGAAATCCAACTTCATACGCATACCTACTATAAAATTTATATGCTTCATCCACATCACTGAATGTCATACCAACTTTAGGTACCAACCTCGGATCAATTGTAACTTCCTGTGCAAAAAATAAAATATATATGTATGTTCATATATTCCATAACTTGTATCATGTATTGTGTCCTACATAATTTTACATCGTATGCACAATATAACATTTTTCACACCATCTAGCTGCATTCTATCGTATACAATTTAACCTACAATACTGAAAATCCAAATCAGTTAAATAGTACTTACATGTCTTTGCAGAATCACTGGTGTGTCCTGTTCATGCTCACCAATAGTACGCATAGTATTAAGGTGCTGTCCTCCTTGATTTACTGTCATCCTCGATGCCTCAAATGTGGTCTGATCATCAACCCCCGGGGCCCTCAAAGCTGCTGGTGGAGTAATTGCCTCTACAACAATAGTTGTTTGCATATGCGCACTTGCATCTGAGGTAAACTGGTTCCCTCCTTGTTGTTCTTCCTGCACCATTGTTACGATATCCAAGCATGGATTTGTTTGATGAACTGATGTCGGCGTCGTATACTCACTGATTGACTCATTACCCCATGGCGCCGCCATCTTCTAGATCAGATTACGCCCTTCAGCCAGCCACGCCCTAACAAATGATTTGTACTGTCTACCTTTTTTGGAAGCCTATGAATATTTCCTCTTGACCATGCGCATATCCATTATCGTGGACGCGATATTCACGGCGCATATCCTTTATCCGCTGAATTCTAGGATCGTGGGCGCGCTGATCGTGGGCGTAACAGCCATTTATGCAATTTATACATAGATTTATGATGTCGTAATTGTCTGTTTAAATGCGCTTCCCCAATTTTTGGGTTACACGTCACCGGCCCACGTTCGGACAAATGGCCCACGTTTGGTTACGCATTTTTGTACTAACTATTATACTTGTGTAAATGCAGTGCAGAAATGCGGGCCACCTGGATCGACCCATTCGGTGCGACCAGGCTCGGCTCGGCTCGTCTACGTAACCTGGCCGGGGCTCCCCGCACCTATCTGAAGCCCAGGGCTTCCATTGCCATCAGCCTATATATATATACTACTTTATAAGACGATAGTGTAGACCAGACACAACCGTGCCCTCGCCACAATCCCGACCGTCCGATTGCGTCCATCCCCACCGTCTGATTGCGATTCCATCCTCGCTCGCGAGTCGCGCCGCATCCGCTCCCGCTCCCGCTCCCGCAGCCGCTTCCATCCCCACATTGCGCGCAGCCGCCCCCTTCCCTGCCATGCGGCTGCAGCGGGACGCGATCGAGCGCACCATCAGGGCGCCGCTGGGCACCGTGCTCCGCGACCACGCGCTTGTGCACTCCCATCGGCTGCCGCGGCGCGCCTCCGCCTCGTGCACCCGTCGTGGGTGTGGGCGCTCGCGTCGCCGCTCTTCGCCATCGCGCACGCCGCCACCCCGCGCAGGGCCTCGGGCTTCTTCTTCGCGTCCGCGGGCTTCCTCACGCTCGACGCCGTGACACCGTGTCGTCCCCGGCGCTGGCCTTCCTCTCGGCCTCATCGCCGCCCGCCGAGCTGTCGTCCTCACACGGCCTCGCATGCTGCTTCTCCCCGGCCAACGACGCCTACTTCGTGTGCAACCCGGCGATGGGGGCCTAACACGGTGTCCCATGCCCACCGTGCCAGATCACCTGGCCGCACCCCGCGGTCGTCGTGCTCTTCGATGCTGGCGTCTACAACTTTCGCGGCGACTACACGCTCGTCTGCGCCTTCGAGTCGGCGCAAGGGTCCGACATCTACTGCTTCGCGGTGTTCACGTCGGGGATCGGCGCGTGGCGGGTCGCCAACGCGGTCGCGCCCGCCGGGGCTCGTCCCCGCCTCGGGCGTCGTGGCTGACGGGACAGCCTGGTGGCGGACGGACATCGGTACCACCGTCGGGTACAACTCTGTCGCGAGCCGCGTCGACCTCTCGTTGTGCCCCGGGGACAGCGCCCGGTGGGAGATCGGCTCCGCCGCGGGCAGACTGCACTGCGCCGTGCGCGACGGCGGCGACGTCCTGGTGTTCCGCCTCAACGACAGGCGCGGTGGCTGGGAGCTGGCCACCTCGGTCTCCGTCTGCGAGATACTGCAGCGGCCTTGGCAACCGGAGACCACTTTCGAGCTATCCGACTCCGAGGACGACAACAAGGAGGCGGTGGGTCAGGCAGAGTTGGACCACGCGGGTGCTGTCATTGCTGTGGCCAACAGGTACAGCAGGAGCAGGGTACGGGTGCCGAGAGACGACGTGAGGCTGTTGCCGTTCCAGGGCGCCGATGTGGAGGTGGTGCTGCTGTCCGGTTGGAGAGTGGTGGCATTCGAGACGGTGACACGGCGCCGGCGTGAGGCCGTCCTGCCGGTGCCAGATCAGTCGACCGCCAAGGATTGGGGCGCTGTGGAGTACATCACGCACACCAACACGCTCGCGCTGGTCGGGCCCGTGGTGTTCATGGAGCCTCCGGACGATCAGGTAGAGGTGTCATCGTAATCTCTTGTGCGAATTTTTCAGTGCCTCGTGCGCCATTGCTTCACCGCTTAGATCTACGTACAGAAATAATCAAGCTTGTGCTTGTGCATGATTTCGTGTGGAGAAACAACTTAATTTTTGAGCTGCTTCTGTACATAATAATTAATCCTAACTTGCTTCTGCTACTACATATTTGGGCAATTCTTCACATTCTACAGTTGATTTTCTGACTAATCTAGATGGATGGCAACAAACTAACAATTCAGTGTCACTCTAGGATGTGGATGTTCCTCGAAATATGACCATGTTCAAAGATAGAAGATGGATGTTACTATTTTTTTAACGTCAATATGACTGATGGTACTTACTAATTGAAGTCCACTAAATTAGTACAAGATTGTAACACTCGCTATTAAGTATTGTTTTTCTACTGTATATTGTATTGTTTGTATAGTTAAGTTTAAAATAGATAGTAGGATAGGGAGCAAGATAAATGGTCTGCTAGAGATAGTCTCTCAAAAAAGTGGGAAAGGGGATAAAGCGAACTGCGATAGTGCTAAGTAGTCAGGAGTAGTAGTTGCTAACACGAAAAAAATCGGTGGCAACTGTAATTGTTCCGAAAGGTATTATATATATATATATATATATATATATATATATATATATATATATATATATATATATATATATATATATATATATATATATACTGTAGGGATCAATTTGGGTAGACATATTTATATCGTTCTGTATCTATGTTTAATAATCACATATTTTGCCGTCACTATTGTACTCAACCTGCCCGTCGCCAGGGCCCTAAGTCCATTGGAGGGTCGCAATTTGTGTTCCATGGCATCGCACGGGCACGTTCCTAGTATATATATATGCTTATATGGTGTTCTTTTACGTCTCCTGGTGATGATTAATAATAAATAAAGGGAATGTGTGTTCAAGGCATTTATCTACAGAGGGGAGTTTTATCTGCGACTAACAAAACGTCGGCATGCAATGCAAAGATCTATCCAAAATCTTTACCTGGATCTCTTATTCAAACTAAAGCAACACCAAAAATATCGGCCATGCAACAACAAGATGGCCAATATAATATACTAGAAAAAAGAGGCGCGCTTCACGGCGCCCTACCTCCATTAGTCAAATACATTAACAAACTTCATTTAGTGTGATTCAAAGTAGACAGTGCACACTATAAAATAGACTGGTTCAGTATAAACCAATAGCAAAGCTCTTTTAAAAAATTCAGAGTACAACGCAAAGGAATGCTTAATTTTACCATAAAAAATTCAAGTATGTAGACACAAAACAGCTGACAACTAAGACAAGCATAGTAATTTTGAAGCTGAAGCTAATTTTTATTCTTGCAACATAACTTGAAGAAATGTATAATGATAATTGTTGCAGCAAGATGTTGTGATACTTTCAAGTCAAATATGACTTGGTACATTTTAGTCAAAGAAGCAGGAACAGTGACCTATCTGTGTTAGGGAAGAAGTTAAAAGCATGAGCACTCTCCAACTGCCAGGCCTTGCTTGATATCAAGCTTTTGCAGTTCTGCACAATAAATGTATACAGTTATCAGAGTAGCAAAATGAAAATACAACTGTACATTACGCATACAAATGCTAATTTATAGTGAGAAAAGCGAGAAAGAAAACGGCGACATGTTTATGATACTGTAGAACTGATTCCCTAACGACTATTAATTAATCCATATGTCAATACCTATTATTAGGCTCAAAGTAACTCCTTTATCTTTTTTACAACATTGCACCCCTCGGATGCCTTTGTCTTGCCATCGGCTCTTCCATTTTGTTCATCCAGTCAAAAAGCCAGAATATACCTTTCCACAACAGGTACAGACCAACAACAACGATTATGGATAGCAAAATAATCAGTAGCTGAAAGTTCCCTATGCCCGAGAACAGGATCTGGATGTCGCCTAGAGCGGGGTGAATAGGCGGATAATAATTATCGCTTTAAAACTGGAAATCTTACTCTACTCGAAGGTTGAATCGCAGTGGAATGAAAGACCCTTCGAGTAGGTTGCAGCGGAATAGAAGTTCCTGTCTTAAAATACCCTGCACTTTAAAGACAGCTTGAACCACATATAAATATTGAAGTGCAAGTATAAACAGCAAATAAGACAGAGAAACAACACATAGCATAGAGCAGAGCACACACACATAGGGATTTATCTTGAGGTTCGGCCAAGCCTGAAATGCTTGCCTAGTCCTTGTTGGAATTAGCCACACCTTGGCTTGGAGTCTATTTCAACTCCTTCCTCTGTTTGCTCAGATCTGTCAGTGCGATAGATACAGCCTTCTACTATGTTGATATCAGTTACAACAATGCCGTGGCTGCTTACAATCTTCTCGACAGCACTCTGGCAGAGTAACAATGCGTTCAAGATTTTGCTCTAGCTCTCAGCAGCACTTCCCCTCTCTCTAAAGGCTTATAACTTTGCCTCTACACAAACTAGAGAGATACACAAGAGAGAGAGAGAGAAAGAATTGATCCAAATGATGTATGGACTTGTTGGCTGCTCTTATGTACTTGTTGGAGGCGCCTAGGGGTCCCTTTTATAGTCCCAAAGGGCCTAGGAGCCGTTGGAGCTTCATTTGGAAGCTCCCAGCCTTTCTTGGTTGCGGGTGCACCGGACTATCCGGTGCACCACTTGACATGAACAGTGCTTGTCCGGTGCTCGATCTCCTTCCTTTTCTGGCGAA
The DNA here is from genome assembly GCF_902167145.1 of Zea mays. Lineage (NCBI taxonomy): Eukaryota > Viridiplantae > Streptophyta > Magnoliopsida > Poales > Poaceae > Zea > Zea mays. The sequence continues at coordinate 3,863,747 of NC_050102.1, read as the reverse complement.
GCCAACCGTTGGACCTTCGGTCCCCTTGGCACACCAGACACTGTCTGTTGCACACCGGACAGTCCGGTGCGACCAAGTGACCGTTGGCTCGGACCACGTGTCGCCCGTTGATCACGCTGCCGACCGTTGGCCGCGGGCACTGATGGCTCACCGGACAGTCCGGTGCACCACCGAACAGTCCGGTGAATTTTAGCCACGACGCCCTCGCCAATTCCCGAGAGCAGCAGGTTTGCTGGTGGACCAGCTTGTGCACCGGACACTGTCCGGTGCACCACCGGACAGTCCGGTGCACCGCAGGCTGCAACAACCTGGCTGGTTTTGGCCAACCATCTTCAATCCATTCTCAGTTCTTTTATCAACGTTCCTAGCACTTAGAGGAATATGTTAGTACCATAAAACAATTCACTAAGGCTAGAGTCATACATTGATTCTTTTATTTGCATCTCTCATGTGTTAATCACAATAACATGTGTTGGACTCTAAACTATCAAGTCAACTTGACTTGATCTAGATTGACATATCTGAGCTCCAACACCCTGCAAAGGTCACATAGAATATATCCAAACATAGTAACAACCCAAACTAAAGATCAAGATGAACTTAGCTCTTTTGGGCGGCTTCCAGTTCTGGTTTTGACACTGCTCCTCCTTCTAGTGACCTTGTTCACTTCTTGAGCTTGATCTTGAGCCTTATGACTTACACCACATAACTGTAGATGTTACCTCATTGGTTGTAAGTCATGTCCTTATGTAGTAATCCTTGATGCACCATAACTCTTCTTAACTCGATCAACCTTGACTTTGCAAGTCTTCTTTTTCACCCCTGGCTTTGGGTTCCTGGTCTCCTTGACCTTCTCCTGTGCACTCGATACCTCGAAGCTCTTCTTGCCTCCATCCTTGGCTTGATCGGTTGTCTCTAAGTTACGCTCATCGAGTCTCACTTAAGCAATGTCCATCTTACTTGTGATGTCCATTATCTATAGATAATCTAGTCTTTGGACCATCACACTTGTTCACTTGTGTTGAACCCTATTAGCTTTGCATTAAGCACATGTTCAACACTTAGCACACTTGTTAGTCCTTTAATTGGGTTGTCATCTAAACACCAAAACCACAAGAGAGCTTTCAGTAGCGCTCTCAGAGCATAAGTCTTCACTTCATGCAAAATATAGATATTTGGTTGTAACCTCGTTTGAGGCCAAGGCCAGACTTTGTTTCCATTACGAAAAATGCAAAATATAGATAAGTTATAAGGAGCACGATTTCCAATGAAAGCAGCACATGTGTGTAGATTACAAACCTGAAACTTTGACATTTTAACTTCTTGCCCACGGTCAAGCTGCTTCCTGTGTTTGGGCACATTTACGACTTCCACAGAAGGGACCTGATTATTTGAAGGCAACGGAAATGAGCATAAATGCACCAATATAGTTTGATGGTTACAACGTTTGCAAAGAACAATACAACATATATTTTTTGTATTGAAAAAATCCATGTCGTCCTATTTATATGTTAGTCTGATGCAAATATTTATCCTCTATGAGGAAACAACCAGACAATATGGGTCTACCATTCTAAATAGCACCTGTCACAAAGGCTGTAAAAATGATGTGTCAAATTTGTCTCCCACACATGATCACAATATGCTACAGATAGCTAAAATGCAAGCAATAATAAACACTATAGTGGAAGCAATAGAAAAATAGGACGCAAGGGCAAGCTTTTGCAGAGAAAAAGAAATAAAGCACATGGGGTTTCTCAAAGAGTAGAAGTCGTACTTTGAATCGCTGGCTGCTCAGTCACCCCTTCTTGGTTGCCTGCTGGCCTTCTTATCAACTTTTGTAATACAGAAAGACATTTCAATGGCCTTGATAGCTGGTGTGCCAGTCGATTGAGGCTTCGATAAATGAAAACTGCAAAATCTTTAATAATTAGAATCAGACAACTTGTCATGCTTCATAAATGTTGTTCTGGTTCTCTCTTTTCCTTCCAAAGGGACTGTTCTGGTTCTCCGGTGCCCAACCATGACCGTTCCTAGAATTGGTACAAGCAAACATATTCAACAATAAAATGAATTTAGAAAAGCGAAATTAGGGTGTTGGATTGGAATTTTGGGTTCCTTAATCTAATTAGCACACTAAATTAGTATCGTTTTACTACCTGCGTCCTTCCTAATCTACACAAAATCAATAGGTCTGATAATCTGCAGCATAACGATTTTACACCTAAAAACTAATACTTCAGAAATTCAAAGGATGACTGATAAGCGGCATGGAGATTTTATATCTAGTTCCTTGGAGATTTGACCCTCTTACGTATTCCAGGTAAATAAAAACTACAGAAAATATGCATAAGATAACTCTATTGATCAATTCAAAGACATGTTCTAGTAGAAAAGCAACAAGAGTTACCGATATCCTTATTGCATTGAACACAATAAAGCATTGTGAGGAATGAAGTTGTAACACACATGAAAATTTAGTGTGCAGCAAGCCTGGAGTAAACTAATATAAATGACACATCATTTTGAGAAGAGGACCAACATCACTTGATAAAAATTCATTTGGAGAGGACTGCACACTGCCTTCTTTAAGGAACTTCAAGGAGATTTGGTTTGTATCATTATGCTCTCCAACAACTTCCCTAAAGGCAAATGCCACAGATACATGAGGGCTTATAAGATAATTAAATAAATCTTTGTTTCTGCTCTAGGAATTTATTCGCAGTTATGCATATAAGTATATAATCTATTTATATGGTACAAAGCAGGAAAACTGATGAGTCGGGATCAATAAACATAGCATAACATTTACCTAAGAGAATGGATACCCGTATGTGTATGAGCCTCGTCAGATGACAGTTGTGCTTTCAATATAGAGTATAACACTATAACCTGCTATTTAGCATTCTCAACATGTGCTTCAATCCACTGTCTTTCACTTATTGTAAATCTGTCATCAAAATATAGTGTTTCAGAATAAATTCAAGAATGGTGAGAAAGTTGCAAAGCTAGAAAAACACATTGTTAGGTGTCTAAGAGGTAAACACAACAAACAGAACGTTGTCCCAAATTTTACAAAACAAATAACCCAACGAATCAATAACAATGAAAGGTCACAACATAAAACTTGGGTATTACAAACCTATAGCTATATCAAAATGCTAATTGCAAGCAGAAATAGGGTGCACACCTATTTTTTTATTTACGAATCATAATGAGGCCTTGGTCCTCATAATTCACCTTAGATAATTAGGAGGCTACCCGTTACAGAAGTTGGCCATCCTCATGACCCTAAAGTTTAAGACAATACTTTGCTTCAAGGCTTCCAATGATCTATCTTGGGATAACTTGAAATTAGGCCAAAACTCCTCTGATGGTGGTCCACAAAGCTTAAAAATCTAGTGCAATTGTTCCACCTGTATAAGTGAACACAAAACAACAAACCATCGTAAATTCATATTGATGCTAAAAAATAAAAAAAATACAAAGATGTATGGCATACAAATTTACAATTTATCATGAAGAAAAAGAGATACAGAATGTTCAGTTTAGATACTCGATAACAAAAACTAATTACATGTGGATCATCCACATCCTCAGTATGCAAAGCATATGTAAACAAATAAGTATAGGTTTGTATGTGCCATTAAAAAGGGCACATCAGAAAGCTTGCATAGACTCTTGTGCCTAGGAACAACAAGGAGTCTAGAGACGGAACTATGGTGGACCATGTTTAGAGCGTCGAAAGCTGCTAATCCTGGAATAGAGTTTGGGGGAATGGTGGGGGTATGAGTTGGGCAGAGAAGAGGCCAGAGTAGAAACGAAGCAAGCGAGAGGCTGATGGCTTTCGATGCAGATGCAGAGGTAAGGCTAAGGAGGCGTCGAGCTACGAGGCACGCGGCCGTTGACAACATGGTGGCGTGGCCGGATGGGGAGGCGACTGGATGGGCACCTCGGTGGCGATTGGGGGGAGGCAGAAGGTGTGGTGGCTGCGGTTGTAGAAGAGCAGGTCGCCGGAGCCACAGGTGTCAGAGGAGCAGGTCGCCAACACTGACGACCTAGACGTCTCTAAGCGCGTGGTCGGCGGCGAAGGGGTGGTGGTGGAAGGTCGTGCCCCACGGCAAGGCGGGCTGGTGGAGCGAGTCGAGCACGAGCGACGAGCGCGAGGTGAGGAGACAGGGATGATGTGGGAGGGATGGGAGCTGGACACGACGTGGGGGTATGGGAGCCGGACATGGCGATATCCAAAGCTCAGTTTGAGGATGAGTTCGCGTCCGGACCTTTACGCGTGTCACCATAGCCGGAGCGCCGTACCCGTGAAGCGCGGGCAGGGCTTCAAAACAGGTGAGGTTTTAATAACCCTGATGAAGAATTTGACCACCCTTGAGAGCAGAGCACCACCTGATGACCTGTTTCTATAGTGTTTTGGCAATGCTTAACATCGATCGTGTCGTACATATATTGCAAAAACTAAAAGGAATGGAAACACATGTTTGGATAATGGAGACGACTACTAAATGCTTGCTTGCTTGTAAAGAGTAAAATATTGCCACTCTACTACGTACTCTCATACCTGAATTGAGCACGCTTCTATCACCGCTCCACGTATACGATTCGCTCCAATCAAATCACGTTAGATTTATATTAAAGTCGTCTACATATTAGAAATATTATTTTTCTGCTATTACATATTTTAATTAATTATTTAAATATTTGTTTGACCAATGATTATTAAATTAGCATTCCAATTAAATCTAATTTAGGATTTTCAACTTGCGCTTTTATAAATAAATACCAACATGGTTAATATTATCTGAAATATTCTTTTATTAATAATTGTTTAGTATAAACGTGTTATCTATTTAATAGTACTTACAGGTCGCGTTGGTCCACATGTCGAGTCGTGTTGTTCGTGTGCTGTCGTGCTGTTTCACATATCGTGCACTTTGTCTTGCGCCGTTAATTCGGCTCGCTTAGAGTCACTCATATTAATTAAATCACTTATTTAACTGAGAGCTGATAGTGTAGCGGATTAATCAAAACTAGGTAATAGCTCTAATTTATATTTGATAAATATTGATTAATTCAAGTATTTTGAATTAAATATTCTAGTTCATATTTGTTTAATGTAGACGTGATAACTTCTCAATCGTAACTTCGATCTTGGCGATTCATTTTCTCGTGTGACCGTAGAAGCGAGATATATTTCGTGTTGCACGTTTTTATAATGTTTTCCCTTGTATAGTGTACTGTTCCTTTCTGTTTCAAGAATGTTAAATGTATGTTCGCAATCATCCCTTCCATGGAGTCCGAGAAAGTTGCATGAGAAGCCCCTAAGCAGCAGCTGTTTGGTGATGCAAGTTCTCTGACCTATTATGTCACATCCCGTTTTAAAAGGTAAACCGAATGCGAACTATGTATGTGCCAGGATCAAAAATTCACATACACGGCGATTACATAAATGACACATCATAGCATAATGCCTCGAATTACAATAAAGAGTAACTAATGATATTAAAGACTAGATTCATTTACATAATATAAATCAAAGTACACAGAATCGAAACGTAGCCAATGTAAATTAACCCACCACAGGCAGCTGACTGGGGGAGGTCGCTAGCCTAATCCTCAAACTCGTCGAAGTCCTGGAACTCCTGGAGATCCGCCTCGATGCCTTCTTATCCTTCTTTACCTGAGCATAGATTGCACCAAAGGCAACCTGGTGTTTTGTGAAAGCAAGGGTGAGTACACATCAACGTACTCAGCAAATGTCCCGTTTGGTTGAGGTGGACTAGCTTTATGTGGAGTTAAGCTCAAGCAGTTGCTTTTAGTTGGTCAGGTATTTATTATTAGTGGAAGCCAAGTTTTATCATATAACCAACCTGTGAACCATTTCCTCGTCGAGGAAACATCATTATCATCATCGAACCAAAACCATCAATAGAATCATTGTATCTCAGATCATCTGTATCTCTAATCAAAGAGGATCCCAAGGCCGCTCATAACCGTGAGCACGGCTGATATATCAGTTTCTAACCCTCTGCAGAGGTCGCACACTTTACCCACAAGTCATGATTCTCGTTCTGCCCGGAGATCATGACTCTCCATTGGTCACTACCAAGGTGACCTATCAGGGTCTCACTACGTAGCCTTTACAAAGATTTCCAGAGGTCATAGCCACCCATTAGGTTTCTCCAGTTTGATAAACATAGTACATCTCCCCAGAGAAAGGGTGACTAACAAAACCAAATCAAAGAACCTCTACAACCAGCCTCGGCAGAGCAAGTACTGTGCCCGGACCCCATTGACGGCCCTACGGCGAAGCCAACTACTCCTCTGGTTCCTCTAATTAATAAGTTAAGGGCGTCCCATTCCACCCTCATGGTTGCACTGTTATCCCAGGTTGTCACTCCCCAAATAGGTCCTTACGGAAAGGCACGCGGCAATGGCACGCGTGGCCGGCGCCGGGGACGGGCGCAGCAGCCGCGCCGATATTACTGCCTGTTTCATGGCGAAGACTGCGCGCACCCAACAAGGGATTGCGCGAAAACAAAGGCCACTAGGGATAGGATGTCTCGGGCGCAACCAGCCGACAATCAAAGAGTTGTCGCGCACACTTATCACCAACATCAACCATACAACAACGTCCATATCCAGCACCCACCCAACCACGCATATCAGCATCATCAGGAAGTACAAGTCCTCCCACCCCGCCTCCGCCTCCGCATCACCCAAAACCCACACCACCAGAATCACCCACCAGCGCCAAAGCAGGAAGACTTCGCCGATCAGCCATATCGCGGAGTCATCCACATGATCACCGAAGGGTCCAGCGTTGACTTCGAGACGAAGCGACAAAAGAGGGATCACTACCGAAGCGTCAACGACATCACCCTCACTGGCCTAGTCGTGCAGACAAAGTGGTCACATGTGCCACTAACCTTCGATGCCAGAGATATCGATCTGCGCAGCGCACCCCATGTCGACGCCATGGTAATCAACTGCAGTGTGGCAGGCTGGGACCTGCACAAAGTCCTAGTTGACAACGGCAGCCAGGCAGACATCATCTTCCTGCACGCCTTTGACCGCATGGGCATCAACCACAGCTTACTCAAGCCTTCGGACAACCCCCTATATGGCTTCGGCGGCAAAGGCACTTTCCCTGTGGGCAAGATAGAGCTACCCCTGTCATTCGGCGTAGCACCCAATGCGCGAAGCGAATAGGTCACCTTTGACATCGTCGACATGGTCTACCCCTACAACGCCATAATGGGTCGGGGCTCCATCAATAAATTTGAAGCGGCCATTCACGGCCTGTACCTCTGCATGTAAATCCCGGACCCGCAGGGTGTGATAACGGTTTACGGTAACCAGCAGACTGCACGCAACATTGAGAGAGACTTCGTTTTAGACCAGCGGAACGTACACTGCCTTACAACACAGCGCAAAGTCTCTGAGGCGACCGTCCAACCACCAACGAAAAAGTCAAGGCACAGCTGCAGAGCAACGACGGTACGAAGACAGTCCCCCTCGACCCGGCAACGCCCAAGCAGACGGTTGTAATAAGCGAAGACCTGACTTCGCAAGATGAGGAGAAACTCATCTCCTGTCTCTCCAGAAACAAGGACGTCTTCGTCTGTCCGCCCACGACCTGGTCGGAGTCAGCTGCACAGTCATCGAGCACATTCTAGGCATCGACCCTTCGGTGCACCCAAAAAAGCAGTGGTTGTGCAAAATGTCCGATGAAAAGACAGAAGCCGCCAAAGCCGAAGTGCACCGCCTGCTGGAGACCAATTTCATTGAACCAATCGCCTACCCCACGTGGCTCGCCAACGTAGTCATGGTACAAAAGAAGAGCGGCAAGTGGCGCATGTGCATTGACTTCACCAGCCTTAATAAGGCATGTCCCAAGGACAATTTCTCGCTACCATGGATCGATAAGATATTCGATAGTGCAGCCAGATGCAAAGTCATGTCACTTCTTGATAGCTTCTCCGGCTACCACCAGATATATATGAAGGAGGAAGACAAGGCCAGCACCAGTTTCATCACACCCTTCGGCATGTACTGCTTCATTAGAATGCCGGAGTGACTCAAGAACGCGGGCTCAACCTTCTCTCGTCTCACCAAGACGGTGCTCGAGAGCCAAGTGGGCTGCAACATTTTCACGTATGTGGAAGACATCGTCGTCGCAAGCAGAAATAAAGAAGACCACCTGGCTGACCTTGCAGAGACATTCACAAACATGTGGGACGCACGACTTCGCCTCAACCCTGAGAAGTGCGTCTTTGGTGTTCGCCAAGGGAAGATACTGGGCTACTTGGTGTCGCACCGTGGGATCGAGGCCAACCCGACCAAGATTCAAGCAATCATCAACATGACACCTCCACTGTCAGCCAGGGACGTCCAGCGTCTGACAGGCAGATTAGCCGCCCTTAACAGATTTATTTCCAAGTCCGTAGAGCGGAGTCTACCTTTCCTCAAGACGCTGCACGGTGCAAAAGACTTCACATGGGGACCAGAACAAGCGGCAGCCTTCGCATCACTCAAGCAGCACCTGTCAGAATTGGCAATTCTTACCAGTCCCGACCCCTCGCTGCCTCTGCTGCTCTACGTCGCAGCCTCGCCACATGCAGTCAGCGCAGCGTTGGTCCAAGAGCAAGAAAGAGAGGGCACGACCCGGCAGTGTCCAGTCTACTATGTCTCCGAAGTCCTCATGACTTCCAAATGCAACATGACGGAGTTAGAAAAAATTTCCTACGCAGTTGTCATGGCATCGCGCAAGTTGCGCCACTATTTCGAGGCGTTTAAGGTGCGGGTCACCTCGGACAGGGGACTGGGTGAACTATTCAGAAACCCGGAGGCGTCCATCCGAATCGCCAAATGGGCAGTCGAACTCTCCGGGTACCATATCACCTTCGAGCCCAGGACAGCAATCAAGTCACAAGTCCTGGCAGACTTCATCGTCGACTGGACAGGGCCAACACGGTAGCAAGAAGAGCCCTCAGAGAAGGTGTGGACCATCCACTGTGACGGCGCATGATGCCATGCGGGGGCAGGCGCGGCTGCAATTATCATGTCACCCACAGGCGTCAAGCACAGATACGCAGCACGCCTTAGCTTCGCTCTGGAGTCCGATAGATGCACCAACAACATAGCAGAGTACGAAGCCATCATCCTGGGCCTTCGCAAGCTGAAAGCACTCGGCGTCACCACCTGCATAGTCAAGATAGACTCCAAAGTCATTGTCGGCCAGGTCGAAAAAGAATATTCAGCAAAAGACCCCGCACTCATGCAGTATCTCACGGCTGTTCGCAGTCTCGAGAGGCAATTCAAGGGCTTCACCTTACAACATGTGGACTGTGCCAGAAACGAGGAGGCCGACGCGTTGGCTAAGGCAGCAACCAGAGGCGAGACCTTGCCCTCTAACGTGTTCTACCACGTCATTGGCACACCAGCCATCCGCAACCTAGAGGGATTACAAGTAACCAATGACGCCGAAGGCCACGCATTGTCAACCTCATTGTAATATCCAAAAAAATGTTGACTAAAAGTTGATCTTCGGTGGGTGGATGTGGGAAAAGGGTTGTGGGCTGTTGGATGCTGCATCAGAAGTCATCTGAGGCGTCACTTCTTTCATCCCACAAAATAAACCCTAGGTGGCCACCCCCTCCCCTTTCTTGGCTGCCACCCCCTCCCCTTTCTTGGCTGCCTCTCTTTTCCCCCTTGGCTGGCCACCCCCTCTCCCCCCATTGTAGCAGCCCTCCAATACTTCTTCCTCCCTAGATCTCCCCCCCACGCAGCAAGGATCGAGAAGAGGAGGAGCAAGATGGATTGAAGAGGAATAGAGGATCAAGGAGATGTTCTTTCCCATCTCTTCTTGAAGATTTTCTTGGGGAAACCCTAGGTGGCTACACTCCAGATCATGCCTAGTACATTTCTTCTTCTTCGATGAAGGCAAGTGAATGTAGTGGTGGTTGCTTCCGTTCTGACCTGTTATTTCTATTGTCTACACTCTAATATTCAGAAGTATTGGATTCTTTCATATTTGGACTCTATGGTGATGCTTTACTTGCTTGCATTATACTGATGCTCAATCATATATTGATGATGGTTATGATTCGAGTATGACTCATGAGATTAATTCACACCCCTGAAGGTAAATGAAGTATTATTTGAGGTTGGTATTGTATCTGAAGGTAAATGAAGTATTATTTGAGGTTGGTATTGTATCTGAAGGTAAATGAAGTATTATTTGAGGTTGTATTGTATGTGAAGAAAGTGAAGTATATTGATAAATGTAGCATGACATATACATTGCATGATTCACTTGCATCTGAAGTTGGGTCGTGACCGATGGTCCGACCGTATGGGTACAACTTATCATCGTACGTTGCCCGAGGAGGGGTACGATGCGGCTTCATACCCTTAGAGGTATGAAGGCAGAGGACATATGCATTGCATTCATATGCATTCATTGTAGTGATATTTGCAAATCATGTGGTTTTATACCCTCAGAGGTATGAAGACAGAGGACCTACACATTGCATTTCTATGCATACATTGAAGTGATATTTGCAGTTATTGTTGACGCAGGGAAGTGTTATACAACCTATTATGGTTGTTCGAGGAAATGAGATGGTATTGGTTATATTGGGACTAATGAGTTCTATATCTACAAGTAATTCTGATCTTAATTGTGATTCTTTTAAAATGTTGATTACTTCAATTTGTGGTTTAAATATCTCGTCAAAACAATTCGCTTGCTGAGATGTTTCATCTCACTCTTGCATTACTCAATGCAGGTGCTTGTTGCTCATCAAGGGAAGTGGGAAGTAGCAGCACATCCACCTTCACTCTCATAATAACGCTGTTAGGCACAGTCATGATTTAATTAGAAGCTTCTTGTCAAACGATGTTTGTTTCTAACTAGTTGTGCGCACTGGTTAATTTAGTTCATGCTGTTATGGTTGTCTTCCCATTGCTAGCAGATTATTAATGTCTATTATGTTTTCTTATCATGATATCTATTTATACTTTGTTGCTTTCCCGTTTATGCAATTTTCAAAGGAGACGCTGTCGAAATTTTATATACGAATGTTAGATGTGTAGTTTAGTAGCATTCTGGGGTGTTTGTGGATCCCGGGGTATTACACTCATCATGACTGAAGAATGACGGGCCGTAATAACACTGTTTTTGCAAGGATACTACCACCCGAGTGACATCAATGAGGCCAAGCGCCTCAAGCACCAAAGCCGGGACTTCGTACTAGTCGATGGCCAGCTATACAAGAAGGGGATCAGTCAACCCATGCTAAAATGTGTCACCGAAACCGAAGGCATTCAGATCCTACGCGAAGTCCACAGCGGAACTTGTGACTCTCACTTAGGGCCCAGGGCCCTCGCTGCTAAGGTAATTCGTCAAGGATTTTATTGGCCCGCTATAATCTGCGTCGCGAATCGAGTCACGAGGTCGTGTGAAGCTTGCCAGAAGTTTTCTCCCCGCTTAGTAACCCTTCGCAGTTCACCAAGCTGATTGCCCACACATGGCCACTTCAATGATGGGGGCTGGATATTGTCGGGCCACTACCTACGGCGCAAGGGAACCTCAAGTTCACCTTTGTCGCCGTCGAATATTTTACCAAGTGGATCGAGGCCAGGGCAGTATCCACAATAACGTCGAAGACTGCCCAGAAGTTCTTCTGGCAAAACATTGTTTGCCGATTCGGAGTCCCGTCCGAGCTCACAGTCGACAATGGCAAACAGTTTGATAGCCAGGACTTCAGGGACTTCTGCTTCTCCATCGGCACCAAGCTTGCCTTCGCCTTGGTATATCACCCGCAATCCAACGGCGTCGTAGAGCGCGCCAACGGCAAGATTTTCATTGCCATCAAGAAAAGGCTTCTCGACGACAAGAAGGGTAAATGAGCCGACCAGCTACCTGAAGTAGTCTGGGCCTTAAACACGACCGAATGCTGGGCAACCGGATTCACACCTTTTCATCTACTATATGGATCGGAGGCCATGACGCCGCAGGAAATAAAGCATGGGTCACCCCAAACATGCACATCAGCAGTCCCCGACGTAGACGAACCAACATCCAAAGGCCTCATCGACAAAGACCGCGTCTTCGCCCTGCAGGCCCTCAACAAATACCAAGCTCAAACCAAGGCCTGGCGCGACCACGTGGTCGTCCCAAGAGAGTTCAACGAAGGAGACCTCGTACTCGTCCGAACCACCCAGACAGAGTCACGAGGCAAACTGGAGCCAAAGTGTGAGGGTCCGTTCATCGTCAAGTCGAAAGCGTCCCCAGCGCGTACAGGCTAACAACGCCATCCGGCGAAGACCTAGAGCATTCCTGGAATATTGACAATCTCCGCAAATTTTTTGTTTAAACCCTCAGGGCCCACGCGCCCTTGTAATCCACCAAACAGTACTATTCTGGCCCGCACTCTTTTCCTCCTGAGGGGTGAGGTTTTTAACGAGGCGGAGCCATGTAATACACCCGCAAAAATCCCCCGCAAAAAATCAAACGCAACATGTCGAAAAAGACCGCATCGACGATCTTTGGCATTCGACCACTCCGAAGTCACCGCGAGAGGCAGCACTGACTACCCTCGCATGCGACACTCCACGCAAAAGTCGCCTAAGGGTGCAGCCGGAATAGCACAATAAGTGTGTTAATCGAAGTCTTTTATTTAAAAGACACTCCGTGCAAAAGTCGCCTAAGGGTGCAGCCGGAATAGCACAACAAGTGCGTTAATCGAAGTCTTTTATCTAAAAGACACTCCGCACAAAAGTCGCCTAAGGGTGCAGCCGGAATAGCACAACAAGTGCGTTAATCGAAGTCTTTTATCTAAAAGACACTCCACGCAAAAGTCGCCTAAGGGTGCAGCCGGAATAGCACAACAAGTGCGTTAATAGAAGTCTTTTATCTAAAAGACACTCCACGCAAAAGTCGCCTAAGGGTGTAGCCAGAATAGCACAACAAGTGCGTTAATCGAAGTCTTTTATCTAAAAGACACTCTGCACAAAAGTCGCCTAAGGGTGCAGCCGGAATAGCACAAGTGCTTTACATATTACAATTATATACACACGGCGAGGGCATCACATATTACATCGGCTCAACCTTCGGGATGATACCCATCTCCCTATAATTAAACAGCATTATCCTCAATTCCTCACCCTCAAAAAGTTTCCAAAGATCCCCCTCGCCTATGCTCGCCCCAATCGGCGAGGACAACAATTCTCGTTTACCAACTCGGTCTACTCGGAGACGGCCACGCTCCATCGCCATACGACAGCGCCTACCACTTCGCGAAAGTTCACCCACACTATGTTTTCCCACCACCCTTCACCGCCTATACCCAGTACTCGCACTAGGAAGATCCTCGGCACCCTCCACACGCGGCGAAGTCTCCGCCGCAGCCACTTCTAACGCAACAAAATAATCCAAGCCTTCATCCGATGACTCCTCCGTCCAAGGAAACGAACTCCCAGATTCACCATCAGACTCAAAACACTTAGACCCAGAACCAAACAAACTATCATCGGCAGGCACTACGGTTGAGGCCGCCACAAAATCAGTATTGTCAGCAGCGGTTGCTTGCGCAGGCCCAAACGTCGGAACCTGCGCAGCAACCGAGGTTCAGTATCACAGAGACAAAAGTTTACACTTAAAATCCCTAAACCCTATTCCGCCACCTACGAAGGCCTGGCCGCCGCCGTGGGGTCTTCGGCAGCTGGTTCGCCCATTGCCTTTGAAGCGTCCTCACCCATCAGCGCAGGGGCTGGCGCGGGGTCTTCGTCAGCTCCAGTCGGCGCGGGGGTCACCGAGGGGCCCTCGCCCGCATCAGATGGCGGTGCCAGCTCCACCCCCAATGCCTCAGGCAGCATGCTGTCTGGAAGCGTGCCGTCCAGATCGCCAAGTCCTCAACCTCTTCGTCATGTGCCATCTACAGCAATAGCACACTCATTCAGCAAACCACACATACCCAAACATACCCACACATATAATCGCACAAGATGAGCCTTTACCTGATCAATCGCCCGGTCGGACCTCTCCTGGACTGTCTCTCGGTCGTCAGGGCCCCACATCCTGTCGAAGAGCGCCCTCGCTGACCGCTTCAGAACCGGGTCCTCGACATGGAAGATTTTGCGTTTGAAGCCTTCGTCCGACTGGTCGAAGACCTCGAAGTGCCCGCACCCCTCACGGGACAAAAGCATTCACGGCCCCCTCGCAGGTGACGAGGGAGGCAAAGGACATCAGGCTCATCATGATTGTCGGGAGCACCCCTAGCTCCTCCTGCAGCCACTCAAGGAAGCGGAGGCCCACCTCTTGGCTGGGCGCTTCGAAGGCAGCGGTCCGCGCACCTAGCTCCTGGTACGTGTCCACGAGCTGCGCATGCATCCGCTCGACCTCCGCGCGCGTCGAGGCCTCGGTTTTGTCCACGCGGTTGCGCAGGGCGCTGAGCCTCGCCTCCAGCTCCTCGACGCGTTGGCGGGCGAGACTGGCCTCTGCCCGCGCAAGTTTGGCATCGGCTTGAGCAGCCTGCGCATCGGCAATGGCCTTGTTCGCGTCCCTCCTCTTCTCCGCCAGCTGACGCCGGAGATCCCCCTTCTCGGCCTCCGCAGCAGCCAACCTCTCCGTCAGCCTACGGCTCTTGTTTTCCGCAGCCGACTTCTCCCGAACAACATCTGTATGCTGCGCCCGGAGACGCTCGACTTCGGCAGCCAACTCTGAAGTCAAGGCACCCGACGCAACTTGGTCGGCGAAGGAGGCCGCCTGCCACAAACAAAAATATGTGATTCGCAACCACATACAAACAATGAACTAGCGAAATATGTGATTTCCAACATGACTTACATGCTTCAGCTGCTGCGACGCATGCCTCCGCTGCTGGGACATAGAGCCCACCAAATCCTTAGCGGAGGCGGCCGACGAAATCGCGCCGCTCGCGCAGAAGTCGGACCACGGGTCCTACGAAGCACCCTTCGTCCCAACCGCCGCTGTTGGCGAAGTGGACGCCACCGGAGTCAGGACAACAGCCAGCTGCCCTGCATTCGACACTACACCATGATCTTGTTTAAGACCTAGTCCCCGTTCAAAAAAAAACTTACCAACGAGATAATCCCCCACGCAGATGTCCGTGTCAAAATCGGCAACACGCGTCGCCACTACGTCAGTGCGCGCCGGCGACGGTGGCCTCCGCTCCTTCGCAGGCTCGGCCGAGGGCGGCTTGCCCGCGCCAGAGGCAGCCACCCTCGCACCCACCGAAGACTTGCTGGGCCCGGGGGCGGCCAGCTTCGTAGCCGACGGTGGTTTGCCACTGCCAGGGGCGGCAGTCTTCGTGCCTCCCCGTGCCTTCTTCGCCTCACGGAAAGGGTCCCCGACCCTAGTGACCACCCGGCACTTCCGCGCCGCATCTTGTCGATCCTTCTCCATCACTGCCGATACAACAACAACAATATTTCATCCATAAGGAAAAATCTTCAACTCACGGGCCATACGAGACGTAAACATGTCTTCGCCGGCCGCGCGGGGGATCAGAACGTTCCTTGGCCATCGACCCCGGTAACCTTCAGCATTCGCGCCGAAGACTCTCGAAGCTCGGGCGAAGACATCCTTCCCCCGAGGGCCGCGCAAGTTCCCATCAACTCCACAGCAAAATTATCAGAGACCCCCAAACCCCCACTACAGTACCTATTTTTCTCTTCTTCGTGGCTGGGGCAGCCTTCTGCGAAGGGCCTTCCTCAGCCATGGCCACTGGTTTTTTCCTGCGGCGGTCAGCAGCCGTAGCAGTGTCATCTCCAAGATAACCACCGTATGGCAAACGATTTAATTTGAAAACCCGATTCAAGCGAACATTTGACCCTCGGATATCCCAAGTCCGTAGACTCTCTGTCCTCGACGCATACCGCCCCACAATCCTCACCACCCCGTCCTCCACTTCACAAACGAACATGGTCGGGTCTCAGCCGCGCAGATCCAAAGAGAAGGCCGGACTTCGCACCAGTTGTTGGCCCAAAGTAGGCATCTGGCGAGGGCATACTTCGCCCAGCACCCAGCCATGCGCCAGGGGCCACACTCCATAACCGATGAACTCTTCAACCAAATCACGCCCACTGCTCATACAGGCAGCGCACCGGGCCCCCTCGTCCTCATCATCCTCCACCACCTCAAATTGTGGGAATGCCACATAACAATGGGAGCACATCACGGCCACAGGGAGCCCTAGGACGTCTTCGACTTCGCTTCCCGAAACATAAAACCAGTAATCCCACCAGTTGCCCCACTTATTGCGAGCACAGGGAACTAACTCCACGACTTCCGCTGAAGTCTTTCCGGTCCTCGGTGTGAAGGTGCACGATCCAAACTGTGCAACCTTGTTTCCAATCTTTCTTTTTTGCCAATGCAGACAGTAATTCTTAGCGAAGACCTCTACAGAAGGCTGTCCACCATACGAAGTCGCCGCCCAGACATACTTCGCCAGGGCCACCACGGCGTTCGGTGTCAACTGGTGGACCTGGACCTCAAATCTCTGCATGACCTCCGCCACGAAACGATGTGCAGGTAGGCGAAGGCCGATGGTGAAGAATGCCTCAAACACGACTAAATCGCCCTCGGGCTCGGGAACCTCTTCCGCCCCCGGGACACGCCCAACGTCGTTCCTAAAATACCCCAACTGTTGCATATCCTGCACGCGAACCGAGGAAATCCTCAAAACACCAAACTCCACTGTGTGACCCAGCTGCAACTCTGTCGTCGCCAAATTGCTCAAGGTATCTTCGGATGACAAATCGGTCGGCGGCGTGTTTGCAGCAGATGAGGAAGAAGACGACATCGCTACGTACCGTTGGCGACGGCATGTGGTTTGCTTGACGCGGGCCAGATCTCCGATGCAGAAAGAACCAGGAGGGCAGGCGAGTGGGCGAGTGGTTTTCAAAAGCTAGGGTTTTCCGACGCACGCAAGGGTGAGAGTTAGCCCGCTGCGCCGCCCCCTTTTTATACACACGGCGCGACGCTTCAAAAAACCCACAGTCCAACAGTGCCACGTCCCATCAACAGTCAACTCAACAACCCCCGCGGGACCACTTCGAGCGAGGGCAGCGTCTCCACCAACTAGAGACGTCTTCGGCACCAGATGACTCAGTCGAACTGCTCCCTCGAAGGGCAAATGTTGGGGCGAAGGCAAAGACACTACCCTTCGCTCGAAGCCTTCGTCGCGCCGCTACATCAACAAACGCGTGACGACTGGCGCGGTTGCCCTTCGTCATCTCCACTCCAACACGAAGGCTAGACCCCGATGAAGTCTGCTTGTCCCGCGTCCCTCATCACGCCCAGAGGCCCACGTGGAATTCGGCCCACTGCAACGGGCCCCGCGTGGACAGGCGGGTTACAGGCCTTATCTGTAATAGCTTTTCTATAATGACAGTCTGTAACCCTCCTTTATGGGAATATTCTAGGGATAATCCGGGTACCCGAGGACATTACCGTCCTTGTCTCGGGACGTTCGACGCTCGGGTACCTATAAATACCCTCGTACAATGCCCTTGAGAGGCGAGATTAACAGAGCAATTACCATCCCGCGTTAAACCTTGTTTGCATCCTTTCCACTCCCCACTAGGGGCCCAATCCCCAAAACCCTAGGGCGCGCGTGCCTGGCTCCCAGCCAGAAGAAGCCGCCGCCGCCTCCCTGCACTTTCTTCTCCCTCCTCTGTTCTCTCTCTCTCAAGCGTCTTCTTTCCTCTGCTCTCTCTCCACCGCTCCCGCCTAGCGCGCCTCGCATCGCCGCTGCTAGGCCAGCTCCACCGCGCCGAGCGCGCCCACCCGCAGCCGACCGCGCGCCCTGCCCTGCGCCTGCTCCTGCGCCCAGGTGCGCACGCCGTGACCCCGCCCAGGCGCGTCCCGCGCAGCAGCCGAGCCGCCGAGCACCCTGCACCGCGCGCGCCCCAAGCCGACTCGACGCCCCTGCGCCCTGACGTGAAGGTTCGACCAACGCCACGTACCACGCGCCAGAAGCCGAGCCGCCAAGCGAGCCCGCGACCGTTTTTGCGATTAATGGACTTCATGCATCCGTTACCCTCCCCTCATTCCTCCTCTCCCCATTACGAGCAGAAAACAGCAGCGCATCAATGGCCATGAAGCACAACCAGTCGTTATTCCCTCTCCCTAGCAGACTCTTTCTCTCCCTCCTGCTCTCTATAAAAGGGCAGCAGAGGTCTCTCCCTTCTCCTTCCTACTCGAGCTCACCTCTCTCTCTAGCTCTCCTCGCTCGCTAGTGCACTGCTCGTCACCGGAGTTGCCGTTCGTCGCCGGAGTTCACCGGAGCCCGCAGTTCGTCACCAGAGCCACGCACTCGCCATCCGCCGTCCGTAGTCGAGCCCTGCTCTTCACCCGACCAAAACCCCGTCGAGTCCTCCCCGTCGCACGCACGAACCCAAGGTTGAAGACGACCCGAATTATTTTGTATATTTTATAAAATACCTTTTGATTCAATTCATGAATTATATATTTAGTTTGTTGTAATATGAACACGTGTGATCCATAATTTATGTGTATGTACGTTATAGAATTTTTGGTAGAGATATGCGATCGTTAGTACACCGTGATATTTCATGTTAGTCGTGGCGTTGATTTTTGGATTAGAAAAATATGACATAGATTTAGTAGTCACACGTTGGTGATAAAAATACTAGATAAGAAACTTTGTAGTCAAATTTGGTCACAATAAACTTTAGAAACTAGTTGGAGAATTATAGTCATAGGTGCATTTTAATGGATTTAGAAAATGGTATAGAACTCATGTCATATGAATAATATAGGATTTCTAGATGATTTAGCTAATTATTTTATTAACATTTTCTTTTTATAAAGAAAGGAGAAAATATCATTAGTAGGATGGAAAATAGATATTTGCTAGTCAAATAAACATGTTCGCAAATTTAGCACTTAAATTTTTAGAGTAAGCAAAATACTAGTTTATGTCAAAATAACCTCGCTTGTGTTATAAAAAGTTCAATTAGTATTTATAGGGATTTTTAAAATGTTATATTCATTTTTGCTATGCTCAATAATTTGAGTGAGAATTAAAAAGGATAAAAGATATTAATTTATTTATTAGTATTAAAGACGATAATTATCATTTAATTTCATTGATGATGTTAAAATATATTAATACTAGTTAAAACTGTATTTATTACACCCACTCATAAATTCATCATTAGGACTCACAATAATAACTATAATTGAATTAATAAGTATTTACGTGTTTAGGACGTATTTAAGGTGTGATAAGTGCGACGTGTTAATGTGCATGTAATGGTGTATGATTATGTAATGGTGCATGTTTATTTATTGGTGTATGTTTCTTTTTGTATGGCGACGTTGTCGGGTACCATAATTAGGGGTACCCCCAACGCTCCTAATCATGGCTGGTAAACACCCTCAGACCAAATGACGGGTGCGGTTCGAGCCAAGACTTCGTCTACCCGAGGGACGCGATCTCACCCGAGCCTAGCCTCGGGTTGGAACAGTAGTCCCAAACGAGTTCACGCCTCGCCCGAGGGCCTCCTCAGGCAGCGGGCGCCCCCTCGGCACTCCCAAGGCCCGGCTCGGGCAGGCTTCGTTGTGAAGCAACCTTGGCCAGACCGCCTCAACAACCGACCGCTTCGCAGGCGCATTAAATGCAGGGGATGCCTGATGCCGTATCCTGACACACGCGCCTCAGTCGGGCAGGCCGAAGTGACCGCAGTCACTTCGCCCCTCTTCTTTACTGTTCGATATGACAGGAAAACAGCGCCGCTCGCTCCGTTCCGACTGCCGTGTCAGCCACCCCAGCAACGACTGACAACAAGTCATGATCAACCACCGAGTTCAGCCTCGGGCGCAACTGGAAGCTCCACCTCGCCCGACCTCATGCTCTGGCCTCGGGAGGAGGTCTCCGCCTCGCCCGACCTCAGGCTCTAGCCTCGGGAGGAGGTCTCCGCCTCGCCCGACCCCCGGACTCGGCCTCGACCCCGGTCTCGGGAGGAATCGCGTCCTCGCCCGACCCTGGCCTCGGCCTCAAGAGAAGTCTCCGCCTCGACCGACCCTAGGCTCGGACTGACCGCGCTAATAGGGGATGCATCATTTCCCTATTCCTAGCCTGCTCAGGCTACAAGGAACAAGACCGGCGTCCCATCTGGCTTACCCTGGCGACGGGTAATGATGGTGCCCCGTGTGCACCATGACACCGGTGGCTCTCAGCCCCTTACGACAGCAAGGAGACGTCAGCAGGATCCTCACCGCGTTGCCAGCTGTGCTCCTACAGGACTCAGGTGCTCCTCCGACGGCCACGCCATCACATGTACAGGGCCCAAGCTCTCCCCCAACGACCACGTTGGCATGTACACAGGGCTTAGGCACTCCACTGCCGGACACGTTAGCGCATAGCTACGCCCCCCGTTGTACGTCTGGATCCTCTCCTTGCCTCTATAAAAGGGAGGTCCAGGACCACCCTGAGGGGGGTTTGCGCGAGGGAAGCGGCGGACGAGCTCCGTGTCCCTCTCTCTCTCACGCGACGCGCTTGTAACCCCTACTGCGAGCGGCACCCCTGGTGCAGGATAATACAAGGCTTGTCCCAACTCTTGTGTTCCATCCCGCACCAACCCATCTGGGCAGGGACACACAGCGACAATTCACTTGTCGGTCCAGGGACCCCCCGGGGTCGAGACGCCGATAGTTGGCGCGCCAGGTAGGGGCCTGCTGCGTGTTAACGAACACCTTCTCGTTGAGATCCAGATGGGGAGTCTTCAGCAACCTCTCCAGCTCGGGACGATGCTCCTCTTCGGGAGTCTCGAGTTCATGTCCCTCGACGGCAGCTACGACATGGTACTCCTCCCCCCACGGCGTGACGACAACGACGGTCTTCGACTCGCCCGGCGGCGGCGAGCTCTACGACAGCATCTCCCCGCGGCAGAAGAGGAGCACTCCGGTCGTCCCCGCCACCCTCCTCGTCGGAGGAGGCGGAGACGAGACAACCATGGCCACGCAGGAGGCGGCACCTTGTCGGCTGTCGCACCAGAGCGAGTCGATGACGCCGGCACTCCCCGGGGGACATGTCGGACATTGCCCTCGCACCTGAGGCGACGACGGGTGTCACTTCCCCGCGACGTGTCAGCCCCAAGCGGACTGATGACGTCAGCACCCTCGCAAAGGACCTGCTAGGCGTTACCCTCGTACCTGAGATGACGGTGTGCTCCACCCTTGACGCGACTTCACCACCGTCCAACGACCAAGAAGGGCCCGTCAAGCACACCCTCGAAGAATGTGTCATGCTCCGGCGCTACTTCCATAAGACCGAGCCCCCGACGGAGGACGGCAAGGGCCATGACAACGACAAGAAGGAGGGCGGCAAGGAAGAGGGACTCCCGGAAGTCCATAACTGCTTCATGATCTACGGCGGGCAGGCGGCGAACGCCTCGGCTCGGCACCACAAGCAGGAGCGCCGAGAAGTCTGCTTGGTGAAGGTGGTGGCGCCAGTCTACCTAGACTGGTCCGACAAGCCTATCACCTTCGACCAAGGCGACCACCCCGACTTCGTGCCAAGCCCGGGAAGGTACCCGCTCGTCGTCGATCCGATCATCGGCAATGTTAGGATCTCCAAGGTCCTCATGGATGGAGGCAGCAGCCTTAACATCATCTACGCCGAGACCCTGGAACTCTTAGGGGTTGATCAGTCCGAAGTCCGGGCCGGTGCGGCACCCTTCCACAAGATCGCGCCCGGGAAGCGAATCCTACCCCTCGGACGGATCGACTAACCCGTCTACTTCGGAACTCCCTCTAACTTCTGAAAGGAAGCTCTCACCTTTGAGGTCGTCGGGTTCCGAGGAACCTACCATGCGGTGTTGGGAAGACCATGCTACGCCAAGTTCATGGCCATCCCCAACTACACCTACCTCAAGCTCAAGATGTCGGGCCCGAATGGGATCATCACTGTCGGATCCACGTACCGCCACGCGTACGAATGCGACGTGGAGTGCGTGGAGTACGCCGAGGCTCTCGCCGAGTCTGAGGCCCTCATCACCGACCTGGAACGCCTCTCCTAGGAGGCGCCCGATGCGAAGCGGCACGCCGGCAACTTCGAACCAGTTGAGGCGGTCAAGTCCGTCTCTCTCGACCCTAGCAACGACGCCAGCAAGCAAGTTTGGATCGGCTCCGAGCTCGACCCCAAATAGGGAGCAGTGCTCGTCGACTTTCTCCGTGCAAACGCCAAAGTCTTTGCATGGAGTCCCTCGGACATGCCCGGCATACCGAGGGATGTCGCTGAGCACTCACTAGACATCAGAGCTGGAGCCCGACCCGTGAAGCAAACCATGCGCCGTTTTGACGAAGAAAAGCGCAGGGCCATAGGCGAGGAGATCCACAAGCTACTCGCGGCAGGGTTTATCAAAGAGGTATTCCATCCCGAATGGTTAGCTAACCATGTTCTTGTAAGGAAGAAGAATGGGAAATGGAGGATGTGTGTAGACTACACTGGTCTAAACAAAGCATGTCCGAAAGTTCCCTACCCTCTACCTCGCATCGATCAAATCATGGATTCCACTGCTGGGTGCGAAACCCTGTCGTTCCTCGATGCCTACTCAGGCTATCACCAAATCAAGATGAAAGAGTCCGACCAGCTCGCGACTTCTTTCATCACACCTTTTGGCATGTACTGTTACACTACAATGCCATTTGGGTTGAGGAATGCAGGCGCCACTTACCAGAGGTGCATGAACCACGTGTTCAGAGAACACATCGGTAGAACGGTCGAGGCTTACGTCGACGACATCGTTGTCAAGATGAAGAGAGCCTCCGACCTCCTCTCTGACCTTGAAACGACATTCAAGTGTCTGAGAGCGAAAAGCGTGAAACTCAATCCCGAGAAGTGTGTCTTCGGAGTCCCCCGAGGCATGCTCCTTGGATTCATCGTCTCCGAGCGGGGCATCGAGGCCAACCCGGAGAAAATCGCGGCCATCACCAACATGGGACTGATCAAAGATTTGAAAGGAGTACAGAGGGCTCTGAGCCGCTTCATCTCACGCGTTGGCGAGAAAGGCTTGCCTCTGTACCACCTCTTAAGAAAGGTCGAGTGCTTCAC
The DNA here is from genome assembly GCF_902167145.1 of Zea mays. NCBI lineage: Eukaryota > Viridiplantae > Streptophyta > Magnoliopsida > Poales > Poaceae > Zea > Zea mays. Next base: position 3,840,624 of record NC_050102.1, on the reverse strand, counting down.
TTGGACCCCCAAGGCCGAGGAAGCCCTTGGAAACCTTAAGGCGCTCCTTACGAACACACCCATCCTGGTGCCTCCCGCTGTAGGAGAAGCCCTCTCTATCTACGTAGCCGCGACTACTCAGGTGGTCAGCGCCATGATCATAGTCGAGAGACGAGAAGAAGGGCATGCACTGCCCGTCTAGAGGCTAGTCTACTTCATCAGCGAAGTGCTTTCCGAGACCAAAATCCGCTACCCACAGATCCAGAAGCTTCTCTACGCAGTGATTCTGACACGGCGAAAGTTGTGACACTACTTCGAGTCTCATCCGGTAACTGTGGTGTCATCCTTCCCCTTGGGGGAGATCATCCAGTGCCGCGAGGCCTCGGGTAGGATAGCAAAGTGGGCGGTGGAGCTTATGGGCGAAACGTTATCATTCGCTCCTCGGAAGGCCATAAAATCCCAGGTCTTGGTAGACTTCCTGGCTGAGTGGACTGACACCCAGTTACTGACAACTCCAATCCAGCCCGAGCTCTGGACCATGTACTTCGATGGGTCACTCATGAAAACAGGAGCAGGCGCTGGCCTGCTCTTTGTTTCACCCCTTGGAAAGCATCTCCGCTACGTCATTCGCCTCCATTTTCCGGCATCAAACAACGTGGCCGAGTACGAGGCACTGGTTAACGGGCTACGCATCGCCATCGAGCTAGGGGTCCGATGCCTCGACGCTCGAGGCGACTCGCAGCTTGTCATTGACCAAGTCATGAAGAACTCCCACTGCCGTGACCGGAGGATGGAAGCCTACTGCGACGAAGTCCGGCGCCTGGAAAACAAGTTCTATGGGCTGGAGCTCAACCACATCGCCCGATGGTACCACGAGACTACGGACGAGCTGGCGAAAATAGCCTCGGGGCGAACGACGGTTCCCCCGGACGTCTTCTCCAGAGACCTACATCAACCATCCGTCAAGATCGACGATGCGCCCGAGCCTGGGGAAGCCTCGGCCCAGCCCGAGTTACCCTCAGCCGAGCCCGAGGTACCCTCGGCTGGACCCGAGGCACCCTCGACCATCGAGGAAGAGGTCTTGCCCGTCGAGGAGGAACAGAATGGGGTCACGCCAGATCCGAACTAGCAGACCCCATACCTGGAATATCTCCTCCGAGGAGAGCTTCCCATCGACAAGACCAAAGCTCGGCGGCTGGCTCGGCGCGCCAAGTCATTCGTCTTGCTGGGTGATGAAAAAGAGCTCTATCACCGCAGCCCCTCGGGCATCCTCCAACGATGCATATCTATCGCCCAAGGACAAAAACTATTACAAGAAATACACTCGGGAGCTTGCGGCCACCATGCAGCGCCTCGAGCCCTCGTGGGGAATGCCTTCCGACAAGGTTTCTACTGGCCAACCGCGGTGGCCGACGCCACTAGGATTGTGCGCTCCTGTCGGGGGTGTCAATTCTACGCAAAGCAGACGCATCTGCCCGCTCAGGCCTTGCAGACGATACCCATCACCTGGCCATTTGCTATGTGGGGTCTAGACCTCGTCGATCCCTTACAGAAGGCACCTGGGGGCTTCACGCACCTGCTGGTCGCTATCGACAAATTCTCCAAGTGGATCAAGGTCTGACCCCTAAACAGCATCAGGTCCGAGCAGGCGATGGCGTTCTTCACCAACATCATCCATCGCTTCGGGGTCCCAAACTCAATCATCACCGACAATGGCACACAGTTCACCAGAAAAAAGTTCCTAGACTTCTGCGACGACCACCACATCCATGTGGACTGGGCCGTTGTAGCTCATCCCATGACGAATGGGCAGGTGGAGCGTGCCAACGGTATGATTTTGCAGGGGCTCAAACCAAGGATCTACAACAACCTCAACAAGTTTGGCAAGCGGTGGATGAAAGAGCTACCCTCGGTAGTCTGGAGTCTGAGGACGACGCCAAGCCGCGCCACGGGTTTTACGCCGTTCTTTCTAGTCTATGGGGCCGAGGCCGTCCTCCCCACGGACTTAGAATACGGGTCCCCAAGGACCAAGGCGTACGACGACCGAAGCAACCAGACCAGCCGAGAAGACTCGCTGGACCAACTCGAGGAGGCTCGGGACGTTGCCTTACTACATTCGGCACGGTACCAGCAGTCGTTGCGGCGCTACCACGCCCGAAGCGTTCGGTCCCGAGGCTTCCAAGTGGGAGACTTGGTGCTTCATCTGCGATAGGACGCCCGAGGGCGCCACAAGCTCACTCCTCCTTGGGAAGGGCCCTTCATCATCGCCAAGATCTTGAAGCCCAGAACATACAAGTTGGCCAACGACCAAGGCGAGGTCTACAGCAACGCTTGGAACATCCAACAGCTACGTCGCTTCTACCCTTAAGATGTTTTAAGTCGTTCATGTACCTCATTTACATACACAAAGTCTAACCGTCAAGGAAGGGTCGGCCTTACCTCAGCAAAGCCCGACCCTCCCTCGGGGGCTAGAAGGGGGGAACCCCCTCTGCGTCAAAATTTTCCTCGGAAAAGTTTTCCACCAAAACGACTTTCGTGTTTCCTAACTATATCGGTAACAGAACCCCGCAAAACAAATAAGAGCGCATGTAAGCGGCAAGGCCGACCGAGCCGAGGGACTCCTACGCCTCCGGGATACGGATACCTCACTCGTCACCTTCCGCGAAAAATAACTCTTACTCGGATAAGCAATTCTGCTACTGATGAACGAGTCCGGATACTCGAAACAAGAGGAAAAGAAATGCAGCTTTATAACACGACGACAAAGTGTTTAGGCCTCGGCGGCTGCGAAAGACACATGCATGTTCCAAACAAACTGCTCCAGCAGAATCAGGCATCGCCCGGGGGAGGAGCGGCACCCTCGGCTTCGTCTCCACCCTCAGCGCCGTCTCCACCCTCAGCGAGATCCGCCTTGGCCTTGGACAGTGACGCAAGCGGAAGGATCTCCACCTCGAAGGAGGACGCCAGCACCGTGCTTGGGCCCGCGATGGCCGCGTCAAGCCTCTGAACTTCAGCTAGGGTAGCTTCATCTTTGTCGGGTAGACAGTACCCCTCGCTGACCCGCTCCAGATCCACATCGTAGTGGGAAGCGAGCACGGCGAAGGCCCACCTAACGTCGTGATGCAGCGCCTCGTGGAGTCTGCTGCGCACATGGCCGCTCAAGGCCTGCAGGCGACTCTAGGGGGAGCTTCCCGAGGGGACGTCGTCAAGACCAAAGACCTGGCAGAAGGCCGAGATAGCTTCAGACATGGCCACGCGGTCAGCCTCCTTCTGCTCAGTCGCCTGGGCAAGTGCCTTGGCGGACTCGTTGAGGGCTGACTCGAACTCTGCAAACAGCCAAACAGAATTCTTCAAACACGAGTTGAAGAATGAAGATCGAAGACACAAAGCGGCCCAAACATACCTTCAGCCCGGGCACGCTGCTCTGAGGCTGCGGCTTGGGCGGACTGGGCAGACCCGACAGTCGCGGCCAGGTCCTCCGCAAGGGCTCCGGCCCGAGCAGACACCTCGGCTAGCTGGCCCCCAAGGGCCTCAGCCCGGCTTTCGGCCTTGGCGGCCTGGTTCCGAGATTGGTCCCGCTCGCCGATGACCTGGCCAAGCTCCAGCTGCCGCTGCTATGCCTCTGCGCGTGCCGCCGCTACCTCCACCCCCAGCTCATCACAGAGCAACCAAAGTCCGCCGCCTCGGCGCTCTGTTGGGCGAGGCGTTCGGTAGCCTCGGTAAGCGCGGCCCTCAGGAACCGCAGCGAACCCTAGACGTCGGCCTCACGGTGGATGAACGACGACTTGGCGGTGCTCAGATCCGTTAGATCCTAAGGAAGGGAAGCAGGGCATCACAAAGAATGCCCTGGCCATGCGAAAGGTATGCCTGAAATCCTTACCTGGAGGATCCTGGGAACATCCCTGGAAAAGATCTCCATGGTCGACTGAAGCGACCCCATCGCTGCCTCGGCATACTCACGGAGCTCATCCCAAGACTGCTCCTCCTGCTCATCGTCAAGGACGAAGAGGGGTTTTGGGGCGCCGCGGGTCCAGAACCGGAGCGCCTGCGCGCGCCGCTCATTGGGATCGCGCCGCGTGGGGATGAGGTCGCCGCTCCCCAAGACGGGCCGCGGTTCTGCACCCCCCTCCTCCAAGGCGTCGGGACCCCCTGCAGTCGACGCATCGGGTACCCCCTTGGCTAAGGAGGCGGGCTCCCGATCACTGACCTCAAGCAGCGGTACCTCAACCATCTCAACATCAGCGGTGATGGGTGGCTCCACGGGTAGAACGGCAACAGCCTCGGCAGAAGCTGGTGCCGGCGCCGACAACACGTCAAGTGGGCTCAAGGCCACGGCCTCGTCAGCAGTCTCCCCCGGCACGACGACCGCCTCGATGGAGGGGTCAGCCTGGGGAGCTCGCCCCATGGCAACTCGCGCCGCCTGGGCCCCCGCTTGGGGGCATCTTGTGCGGAGGCCGGCCGACCGGCGTGGCACGGTGCGGCACTGGCTGCAGAAGCCGGCACCGTCTTAAGGGCCTTCCTAGGAGCCAGACCGGCCGAACCGTGCCTCCGTTTGCTGGGAGGAAAAGGTAAAGCAGGATCAGGACACACGAGGAAGGAGCCAGGACATAGGTATCCTCAGATACTTACCCGCTCCGGACCAAGGCCAATCGTGCCTGCGGGGAGGCCCCTTGGGCCTCGGTCCCTGCAGGCGTCGCCGAGGTTCGCCCCGCTGCCGGCTTCAGCGCCGTTCCCACTTCGGATGCCCGGGGCACCGAAGGGACGGCCTGCCCATGCGACGTCACGACGGCCCGAGGATCAACCTCCTGTACGGCCGGCACGGGCGACTACTCGCGGGGGACAGGCGGGACGGCCTGACTCCCCGGGGTCACCTCAACTACCTCGGCCAAAGGGTCAAGTACCCCCTCAGCCTGCCCCTGCTCTTCAGACCGGGACCCTGATGTCCCGGCCTTGGATACCGACAGCGCCAGCCCACTCGGGGGCTGGCTCGACGACCCCTGGCCCAGCCTCAGATCCGGGCTGAGGCCAAGGCAGGCTGCCATGTCGTCGTCTTCGTCGTCATCGTCGTCGTCGTCAGGCGTCTCCGGCGACGGCTCCCTCGGGAGCCCGTCCCTCTCCTGCCTCCGATGGCGCCTCTCCAAAGCGTCCCGAGCCCGCATCCGCTTGCGAGCCCGAGCCTTTTTCGCGTCCTTCTTCTCCTTCTTCTTCTCCACAGCGACCCTCCGCGCGGCTCGGTCCACCGTGTCCTCCGGGACCGGTGGCAGGGAAGGCTTGTAACACCCCAACTCCTAGAGACAAGCGGAAATCCCGACTGAGAGAATCAAAGGCAACCTGACACAAGATAGGAGAAGGAGCGGACACTCACCAAGGACACGCACCCACGCTCGGGACGCATCAAGGGCTGGGTAAGGGCGCTAGAGTCTAGCCTCCCCACCGTGCCCGCTACCCGCCTGCGAAGGTCGTCGGCAGAGAGGGGGACCGAGGACATCTGCGAACCCTCCAAGTCGACTCCCGGCATCATCTCCGAAAGTGGCAACCGCCGCTCTGCCAAGGGAAGCACCCTCCGGCGATGGATGGCGGCAACCACCCCTGCCGCGGTGAGCCCCCCATCTCGTAACTCCTGCAAGGCCTCTAGAAGGGGCTGGAGTTTCTCCTGTTTCTCGTGTGTGGCCCCATAGCGCCAATTGTTGCCGGGAGCAGTCACCACTCATTGAGAAAACGACGGGAGCCTTCCATCGTCATTCCGGAGGTAAAACCACCAGCGCTGCCACCCCTTGTTTGAAGACACTAGGATGGCGGGGATGTACTGTTGCGCGCGCGCCTGCCTCAACTGGAGGGTGCAGCCGCCGGCCCGCACCGCCATACGAACCTTCTTCTCCCCAGTCGTCAAGGCAAAAAGCTCCGCGGAGAAGAGATGGGTCCACAGATCCCAGTGGGGGTCAATCCCCAAAAAGCCTTCGCAAACCGCCGCGAAGATGGCCGCTTGCGCAATGGAGTTGGGGTTGAGGTTGTGCAGCTCCACCCCGTAGTAATGCAGGAGCGCCCGCATGAAATGGCTTGCTGGCACTCCGAACCCCCGCTCATGGAAGGAGACGAAGCTCAGCACATACCCTGGCGGCGGGGTCGGGTCAGCCCCGCTCGGAGGGACCATCCACTCCGACTGCGGGTCACCGGAGAGGGGACGAAGCAAATCGTCGGTGACTAGGGCCTCCAGATCATCCACTGTGACGATGGAAAAAGGCCACGGGTTGCGCGGCGGAACGACGGTCACCCGGTCGGCCATCGCCAAACGAAGGGGGTGGTGGCGGAGCGGACAAGGTACGCGGTTTTCTTTGTCTGGCTATTCCCTTAGGTTGCGAAAACCAAAGCAGGAGGCGAGCAGCAGAGTAAAGAACCGCAACCGGTCCCTCTTTCGGGTATATAAAGGCCCGGGCAAGACCCTTTCAACACTTCGCCCGAACCCGCCACGAAGTTCAAACTCAAAGACGAAACGCCCGTTCCTCGAACGACTCGCGCATGCACAATGGCTGCCCCGCGAACCACCCGTCCCGTCGCATTAACTCCCCGACGTGGCAGGCGACACCTCTGGCAGGCGAGGCGGGCGTCGCTTCGCCTTCGCCATAATGACCGCGTCAAAAAAGGTGCGCCACCTTATTTAAATTCATATCCTTCCCCTCCTCCTCTCTCTCTCTCTCTTGCCACAGGGACCGAGAAAGGGGATGTTGTGGAAAGGATCCTTCTCGTCGGAGGAAGCGGGCCCCGAGCCCTCCTACTGATCAGGGGTTCGAAGGCTGGCCCCTTAGAAAGGTTTCGACAGCCGCCCCAGAGCACTCGGACTTCAAGCCCATTACTGATCAGGGGTTCGAAGGCTAGCCCCTCGAAAGGGTTCGACAACCGCCCCAGAGCGCCCGGGCTCCATGCCCACTACTGATCAGGGGTTCATAGGCTGGCCCCTCGAAAGGGTTCAACAGTCGCCCCAGAGCACGCAGAGTGAGGGATGACTCTGGGTACGTTCGATACATAGCCGAGGCTCGGGCTACGCTCCCGAGGTACCCTAGGACATTTCTGAGACCGGCGGGAACGATTTGTAACGGAATCCCACCGGAGGGAGGCATCGAGCCCTCGGACCCTGTCGAAGGGGTCTGGGTCCGGCGAATCACCCGCAGGTACTTTTGGAGCGCGCCTCTGGACCACCAACCGACCCCTAACGAACGGGGCATGCGCGTCCACTCGGATCACCCATTAGTAGCTCACTGGAAACACCATGTTCGGCGCCCTCCGAGGGCAACATGGCGCTTCCCCCCCCCCCCCCCTCCTCCTTGCGGAAAGGCGACGCAGGGGCGTATAATAAAAGTTGGGAAAGTCCTTGATCGTCCTCTCGCTCCGTGCAGAAGCTCGGGGGCTGCTCTCGCACCCGGCTACGGCCAAAACTGTTGACAGCGTCAACAAACTAGCTTGATAACTTGGAACCCGACCATGCACCTGGGCTACGGCTGGGCCGCATGAGGGAACGATCAGACCGGCCGAAGCACCACGAAAAGCATTCAGACCTCAGAGGAGTCAAACCACTCCTCTGAGGCCTCGGGGGCTACACCCGGCGGGTGCGCTCGCGCGCACCCACCAGAACAAGGCAAAAACCGAGAAAGGTCGGTCCCCTCACCGAAAACGCGGCAAAAGCCTCCAAGCGAGTACCATCACTCTCTTCAAGCTCGGGGTCTACTGTCAGGTACCATAATTAGGGGTACCCTCAACGCTCCTAATCATGGCTGGTAAACACCCTCAGACCAACTGACGGGTGCGATTCGAGCCAAGACTTCGTCTACCCGAGGGACGCGATCTCACCCGAGCCCAGCCTCGGGTTGGAACAGTAGTCCCAGACGAGTTCACGCCTCGCCCGAGAGCCTCTTCAGGCAGCGGGCGCCCCTTCGGCACTCCCAAGGCCTGGCTCGGGCAGGCTTCGTTGTGAAGCAACCTTGGCCAGACCGCCTCACCAACCGACCGCTTCATAGGCGCATTAAATGCAGGGGATGCCTGACACCGTATCCTGACACACACGCCTCAGTCGGGCAGGCCGAAGTGACCGCGGTCACTTTGCCCCTCTTCTTTACTGTCCGATATGACAGGAAAACAGCGTCGCTCGCTCCGCTCCGACTGTCGTGTCAGCCACCCCGGCAACGACTGACAACAAGTCACGATCAACCACCGAGTTCAGCCTCGGGCGCAACAGGAAGCTCCGCCTCGCCCGACCTCATGCTCCAGCCTTGGGAGGAGGTCTCCGCCTCGCCCGACCCCCGGACTCGGCCTCGACCCCGGTCTCGGGAGGAATCGCGTCCTCGCCTGACCCCGGCCTCGGCCTCAAGAGAAGTCTCCGCCTCGATCGACCCTGAACTTGGACTGACCGTGCTAATAGGGGATGCATCATTTCCCTATTCCTAGCCTGCTCAGGCTACAAGGAACAAGACCGGCGTCCCATCTAGCTTACCCCGGTGACGGGTAATGATGGTGCCCCGCGTGCACCATGACGCCGGTGGCTCTCAGCCCCTTACGACAGCAAGGAGACGTCAGCAGGATCCTCGCCGCGCTGCCAGCTGTGCTCCTACAGGACTCAGGCGCTCCTCCGACGGCCACGCCATCACATGTACAGGGTCCAAGCTCTCCCCCAACGGCCACGTTGGCATGTACACAGGGCTTAGGCACTCCACTGCCGGACACGTTAGGGCATAGCTACGCCCCCCGTTGTACGTCTGGATCCTCTCCTTGCCTCTATAAAAGGGAGGTCCAGGACCACCCTGAGGGGGGTTCGCGCCAGGGAAGCGGTGGACGAGCTCCGTGTCCCTCTCTCTCTCACGCGACGCGCTTGTAACCCCTACTGCGAGCGACACCCCTGGTGCAGGATAATACAAGGCTTGTCCCACCTCTTGTGTTCCATCCCGTGCCAACCCATCTGGGCAGGGACACGCAGCGATTTCACTGGTCGGTCCAAGGGACCCTCCCCCTGGGTCCGAGACGCCGACAGACGTGTAACATTATTAGAGGCTGACGGTGTGGTAGATGAACCAAATTCGTTCGAAGACGATTCGCAGGACTCATTTGAGCAAGGCAAGTGGATTCTCCCTCTGCATATTCTTTTTGTACCCACTCATTGCATATAATAATGTTTACTTTTAATATACTGCATAATTTGATGGGTTTTACCTAATTAAGGATTTCCTAGATTTATCAACTGTATTCTTTGTTTAACCTGGGAAATAATTAAGCTTTGCAAGATTTATGCTACCGCTCAACTTAATGATTTTTAATGTCACTCATCAATTGGTATCTATGTTCCAAAAATTTAATTGGCAATTATGGCATTAACCTGATGGTTAAGATAACATTATTTCAAATTAATTGGAACATGGAGTGACCACCCAGGATAACAGTGCAACCATGAGTGCTATCATGGCTCTGGCTTTGGTAATTAGCTTTATATGCTTAGTGCCTGGCAACCTTACCTGAAATATGGGCAAGAGGGGGAGCGGTAGGTGCTGGCAGCCCACGTTAACTTGGGGACGTATTCTTGGCTAAGGTACCTCACCCAGGGGGCCAGCACCATCGTCTTTAGAAACCTTAGCGGGTTGCTTCGTATTAAGTGTATTTTGTGAAAGCCTCATAATGGATCCCTAGCCATTCACCTCGGCATTGTTTAAGGGTTCGATCAACCCAGGCTAGATGGGATACATGGCTTATGGGTAAAGTTGTACCACCTCTGCAGAGTGCAAAACTGATATATCAGCCGTGCTCCCGGTTATGAGCGACCTGGACTCCTCACATGATAATTAAACTTGAATATGGAATTAAATTGAGATCTGATGATCTGCCAATAATTTGCTTAAGTGGTTTCACTTAAGTGTTTTTGTTATATTCATATTCCTTTGTTTAAATGGGATATTTGGGATTCACACTTATTAGTAAGACAGGTGTTGTTAATAAAATGTTGACCAACTAAAATGCTTACTGCTCAACCTTAGCCTCACCTTGTTATACCTGCATTAATTTTTCCCCCACTTGCTGAGCCCCGACCATAAGTGAGCTCACCCTTGCTAATATTTTGATCAGAGGGTGATGCTGGAGACTTTGATGGAGATTTTATCGACAACGATGAATTCTAAGTCTAATGATGCGCCGGTCATCTTACTGTGGGAGATTGCCCAGTTGTTTACTTCCGCCTTACTTTGATGTGATACTTGTTAAAGATACAATGTTTCAGATGATGTAACAAAGTATTATACTCTCTTTACGCCTTTATTGCATTGTCTTTTGATATACTACACTTGTGACGTCAACATATGTGTGGAAATGGATCCTGGCACACATATGGTATGCGCTCGGTTCTACCCCTAGAACCGGGTGTGACAGAAGTGGTATCAAAGCTATGCTGACCCTAGGTCGTTAGATTAGTTAGAAATGGAATGCCTAGTTATTCAAAACTTGCTAATTTCATTCTTATAAATTATTTTATCAGCCTTACCTCTTTAAAAGTTCAACTGAGTTGACTCTTCTCTTGTAGATGGTTCGTACTCTCCAAACTACCTGCATCAACACCAGCTATGCCCCTCAGCCCCGGTAGATCCCGGTCTACCCAGTGGTAGTCGAGGAAGTTCCGACGGATCTCCCTCCCATCTGAGTGGAGAATGTAGTCAACCTGGAGGACAGCTCGGAGGAGCAGCTACCGACGCCTACCCCGTTGGTAGAGTCTCTGGCCTTCGCAGCCAGGTCATCGACGTCAGCACCGCCTGCACCAGCCTTCCAAGCACCTACACCCGGAGGCGACGACCCCGATGACTCCGGAGACGACGATGACGAGGATGTCGACAACGAAGAAGGTGGAGATGAACATGTCCACGAGGAAGCTGACTACGCCCAGCAGGACTACTTCTTGGGGTTTGGTCCTGTTGTCGAACATTATATATCAATGTTCGAGACGGGGCACTTCCCCAACCTGCTGCAAGAAGTGTTGCACGCGCTAGGCACCTACGTCCGCCCCCTGTACGAAACAAGGCGAGTGAGCGAGCCTCCCCGGGCTTGCTATTACATCACTTGTATCCACGTCAGGGTGATGGATGCAGGGGACAGGGGATTCAGGACTGTCTACTCACGAGTCCCTGACACCACTGTCCACCTACGCTGCCTCGGTCAGCGATGCTGCCCGTCGGACCCTGTGGTCGCTCAGCCACACCTACCGGCAGCAGCTGCAGAACACGAAGTTTAGGCATCTTCCTCAGCGTCTGAGTGGAGAAAGCCAGACCAGCATCGTCCTAGGTGAAGCTGGTGAGGATCGCCTCAACACCCTAGCGGGTGTAGTGGCCGGTCTCAACATCGATCTGGACAGTGCCACCCTAGATCTCTCTAGGGTGCACTTGGAGCTGGAGAATGCCCATGCCAGGATTGCAGCCCTGGAAGCCCAACTGCAAGGACTGGATCCGCCCGAAGCTCAGGTCCCCGCCATGGCGTTTGTTGGGGACTTGTTCTCAAATGCTTCGGCTTAAGAACAAGGCAACACATAAAATGTTAAACAATAGAATCCTTCGTCCTTCGAAGCATTATCTCCTCTAGGATATAATGCTTTTCGGACGAAGGCTATGAAAGGGTGTATTTTCATAAACACAACATACAAGGAAGAAGGATAACCCATATGAGATATAAAGAATAACATGGGCAATTATACGTTATTATCAATTTATTTTTGCATTATTGTTATGAAGAAATAGAAATTGTATCTAATTACAAATGTACCTTCGGCTTAGAAGGAGATGAAAATATAAATGTGACGCAAAAGCCAATGCCAAGTCAGCATGTCCAGTACGGGGGTACTGTTCACCTATTTATAGGCACGGGACACAGCCCATATAAAATTACAATCATGCCCTTTACATTTGGTAGTAATTCTATAGTAATCCACCGAGGTCCGAACAGCCTTTTCATCTTTAAGTCGGTTCCTTTTTCCGCTACCACGCCGAAGCTTTCCCGTCCACATCTTCGGTGTTGAATCAACCTTCGTATTACTTTGGGCTTCTCCTACTGTGATATCGACTTGAGTCCGAAGATACCTGTTTACACATTATACTCTAGAAACACTGTTAAATCCTGTTTTTGAAGACCTTCGGAAGCCGAAGGCCCCCAACAGCGTTGTCTCCTCCCCGCAAGAGGCTGCGCTATGGGGAGCCCGGATCCGTCACTAGGCTGCTTTAGGTGTTTCGAGATATGATGTAATAAGTTATGCTTCACGTTAGACGTTGAACACTCTTTTAAGTTTTCATATTAATAAATAACAACCATGTGATGGTGATTGGTTGACATGCTTGAGTTGGATCTTTGTTTGAGTGCAATGGTCTTATGGAATGATGGCCATAAGAACATATAAAAATTTTTAAACATAAGCTATTTCCCCCCTAGAATCTTTTCTACTCTTCACTCCTCTAAGATGTTCACTTCCCAACCAATCAAATGGTGAACGCTCGTCAAGGACCCAACAACAACCGGAACCAGCGTGGTCAACAAGTACCACCACCACCGAATCCCAACATGGAGCAGTTCATTGCCGCCCAGATGCAGATTCTACAAGGACTCACTGCGGTTGTTCAACAAATTAAGCAGAACCAGCAGAACCAACAACATCAGCAACAACAGCAGTATGCACCCCCGGCCAAAGATAAACACCGGGATTTCATGAGTCATCACCCACTGACATTTTCTCATGCGGTTGATCCTCTGGATGCCGATGACTGGCTCAAGGTCATTGGAAAGAAGCTTGACATCACTCAGTGCAACGACCGGGAAAAGGTCTTGTACGCCTCAGGAAGACTCGAGGGTTCCGCGTCCGACTGGTGGGATGCCTTCACAGCAGCACACCCCAACGCAGATACAATAACCTGGCAGGAGTTTCAAGAGAACTTCCATGCTCATCATATTCCCTCAGGAATTATGAAGTTGAAGAAGAAGGAGTTCCTTTCCCTTATGCAAGGGAATATGTCTATCAGCGAGTATCGTGATCGCTTCACTCAGCTTTCACGCTATGCACCGGAAGAAGTGGACACGGATGAGAAGCACCAAGAGCGTTTCTTGGAAGGACTAATTGGACCTCTGAATTACCAACTTCAGAGTCATACTTTCCCCAATTTCCAGACACTGTTGAATAAGGCAATTGGACTTGAGAGTAAAAGAAAGGAGCTATCTGACCACAAAAGAAAATTTCAAGGTTAGTCCAGCAGGAATACCCACCCGAACAATGCTCAAGGTTCGCAGTTCCGCTCTGGAAATCAAAGCGGAAACAATTATCAAGTGCAACGCTCTGGACAGCAAAGCCAGAGAAATAATCAGAGTCAAAACCAACAAAGGAGCAACTCTCAGACCAACCAGAGGTCTGGTGGGAGTTCACAGAACTGTCAAGGTGGCGCCAGTAACACGCAGGCCAGAAGCAACAACACACCTGTCCAACCCAATGGTTGTTTCAAGTGCGGTGAGCTAGGCCACTATGCCAACAACTGCCCAACGCGCAACCAGCAGACACCTCTGAAAAGCAATAACCAGAGAAATGACCAGAACACCCCCGCTCGTGGATCTGCTCAGAACAAGACTCCACAGAACCAGAGTAGAGGAAGGGTCAATCACGTCACTGCAGAATCAGTGCTTGAGGATGACGACATAGTGTATGGTATGTTCCTCGTTAACTCCATACCTGCATCAGCTTTATTTGACTCTGGAGCATCGCATTCTTTTATAACTGAGTCATTTGTGGAAAAACACAACATACCTAAGTACCCCCTTAAGAAGATGTTACACATTAGTTCACCGGGAGGTAACATGAAGGCCACACACTCATGCCCCCATGTTAATCTCAAGATTCAAGGAATAGAATTTTTCGGTCGACCCAGTGGTCCTAGGATCCAACTGTATTGATGTGATTCTTGGATGCAACTGGTTGAAAAGTTGTGATGGAGTGATATAGTGTGCCAATGGAACAATTATGTTAACAAGTCCTCAAGGTGAAAGAATCCAAGTTAACATAGACAAGTCAACAGATGAAAAAGGGAAAATAGTGATCAATCACTTGGAAGAAAAGCCCTTGGAAAATATCAAACTAGTGTGCGAATACCCAGACGTATTTCCGGAGGAATTACCAGGTATGCCACCTGACCGTGATATAGAGTTTTCTATTGAATTATTACCCGGAACTGCACCTATCTCGAAAAGACCTTATAGAATGGATGTCAAAGATTTAGTAGAACTAAAGAAACAAATAGAAGAATTACTAGAAAAAGGTTTTATTCGCCCAAGTTCATCCCCTTGGGGAGCCCCAGTGCTATTTGTGAACTAGAAGGATGGTTCGAGGAGAATGTGTGTTGATTATAGAAGTTTCAATGAAGTAACCATCAAGAATAAATACCCACTACCTCGGATTGAAGATTTATTCGATCAAATGAAGGGAGCTAAGATATTCTCGAAGATAGATCTGAGATCGGGATATCATCAGTTAAAGATTCGAGCAGAAGATGTACCCAAGATAGCCTTCACGACGAGATATGGATTATATGAGTTTTTGGTCATGTCGTTTGGACTGACTAATGCACCAGCATACTTTATGAACTTGATGAATAAAGTATTCATGGAATATCTGGATTAGTTTGTGGTCGTATTCATTGACGACATACTGATATACTCTTCGAATGAAGAAACACATGAAGATCATCTAAGGCTAGTCCTACAAAAGCTTCGTGACAACCAACTATATGCAAAGTTCTCGAAGTGTGATTTTTGGTTGAAGGAAGTTGCTTTCTTAGGGCATATCGTTACCAATGGTGGAATTAAAGTGGACCCAGCAAAGATAAGTGAGATACTAGATTGGAAGCAACCAAAGGATGCGTCCAAGATCAGAAGTTTTCTTGGATTGGCAGGATACTATAGAAGATTTATTGAAGGTTTTTCCAAGTTAGTGAAACCTCTTACCTCTCTACTGGAGAAAGGTAAAGAGTTCAAATGAGATGAAGCTTGCCAGAATTGTTTTGAAGAACTTAAGAAAAGGTTAACCACTGCACCAATATTGGTAATGCCAAACATCCACAAGGGATTTGATGTGTATTGCGATGCATCACACCTTGGACTTGGATGTGTGCTAATGCAAGAAGGAAAAGTGATAGCTTATGCCTCAAGGCAGTTGAGGAAACATGATAAGAATTATCCTAAGAATGATTTGGAACTAGCTGTCGTAGTGCATGCTTTGAAGATTTGGAGGCACTATATGATTGGAAACAAGTGCAGAATCTTCACGGATCACAAAAGCCTGAAATATATATTCACTCAGAAAGAACTCAACCTCAGACAGAGAAGATGGCTTGAGTTGATTAAGGACTATGATTTGGAGATACAATATCACCCTAGAAAAGCAAATGTAGTAGCTGATGCTTTGAGCCATAAGGGTCAAGCGAACAACATCACTACTCATTTGATGTCACAGGAATTGTGCTGGGAAATGGAACAACTCAACCTTGGTATGCTCAATAATGTAGAAGCAACAGTTATGGAAGTTGAATCTACTTTGGAAGAAAAGATTCGTAAAGGACAAGAGTCCGATGAGAAAATTAAGGAAATTAAAACTTTGATTGGTTTAGGTAATGCCCCAGATTTCATGGAAGATGAACAAGGCACAGTATGGTTTAAGAAGAGAATCTGCGTACCAGAAATCGAGCACTTGCGCCAACTTATTTTGAGAGAAGTTCATGATTCAGCTTACTCTATTCACCCTGAAAGTACAAAGATGTACCAGGATCTTAAGGAAAAGTATTGGTGGTACGGTTTGAAAAGAGATGTTGCTACTCATGTTGTATTATGTGACGTGTGTCAGCGAGTTAAAGCCGAACACCAAAGACCAGCAGGATTGCTACAACCTCTTAAGGTACCTGAATGGAAATGGGAAGAAATCAGTATGGACTTCATAGTTGGACTACCCCGTACTCGGGATGGCTATGATTCAATATGGGTCATAGTAGACAGGTTGACTAAAGTGGCACACTTTATACTTGTGAAGACAACTTACTCAGGAGCCCAGTTAGCAGAATTATACATGTCGAGGATTGTTTGTCTGCATGGAGTACCAAAGAAGATCGTATCAGATCGAGGAACCCAATTTACCTCGCGCTTTTGGAAAAGATTACATGAGTCCATGGATACCAAGCTAAACTTTAGTTCAGCTTATCATCCGCAAACGGATGGGCAAACAGAAAGAACAAACCAAGTGTTGGAAGATATGCTAAGAGCATGCGCTCTAAAGCATGGTAGAAGCTGGGATAAAAGTTTGCCTTATGCAGAATTCTCGTATAACAACAGTTATCAGGCAAGTCTAAAAATGGCACCATTTGAAGCACTTTATGGACGAAAGTGTAGAACACCGCTTTATTGGAATCAGACTGGAGAAAGTCAAGTATTCAGTCCAGAAATTCTCCAAGAGGCAGAAAAGCAAGTACAGATTATTAGAGAAAATTTGAAGACAGCGCAGTCAAGACAGAAAAGCTATGCTGATAATAGAAGAAGAGAATTGATGTTTGAAGTAGGAGACTTCGTATACCTTAAAGTTTCACCGATGAGAGGAATGAAAAGGTTTAAGGTTAAGGGAAAATTATCACCTCGTTATATCAGCCCATTCAAGATTTTGGAAAGAAAAGGTAAAGTAGCCTACCAGTTAAAGCTACCCGATAGATTATTGGATGTGTATGACGTATTTCACGTATCACAACTCAAGAAGTGCTTAAGAGTACCAGAAGAACAGTTACCCATGGAAGAACTGAATGTTAATGAGGATTTGACCTATTCGGAGTACCCGGTCAGAATTCTGGAAACATCTCGCAGAATTACACGGAGTAAAGTTATTAACATGTGCAAAGTTCAGTGGAGTCATCATTCGGAAGATGAGGCCACTTGGGAAAGAGAAGATGAACTCAGAATAGAATTTCCCCAGTTATTCTCGGAAGTTTCTTAATCTCGAGGACGAGATTCTTTTTAAGAGGGGTAGGTTTGTAACACCATAAAAGCCATCAATTAAAAATAATGAATTTAGTTATTATGTTAATTAGGGTAATAATTTTTTTAGTGTTTAATTTTTATTTGCATTTTGATCATTTTCTTTGTATGTGCTTGATTGATTATCGAAATGTTTATTATCAACTCTTTTTAAAGAAAAACCTAGTAATTAATATAATAATTAAATAATATAATAGTTATTAGTCTAAAAACAAGTATTTTATTTATAAATAGTTTTGGTGCATTTTTTATGAATTTTTGAGCTATATAAAAATGTAATTCGGAATTTAGAAAAAAAACATCCTAACCTAGCCGACCCACTAGGGGCCCA
This sequence comes from Zea mays, assembly GCF_902167145.1. Lineage (NCBI taxonomy): Eukaryota > Viridiplantae > Streptophyta > Magnoliopsida > Poales > Poaceae > Zea > Zea mays. The sequence continues at coordinate 3,823,262 of NC_050102.1, read as the reverse complement.
ATCCCCAAAACCCTAGGGCACGCGCGCCTGGTTCCCAGCTAGCAGAAGCCGCCGCCGCCTCCCTGCACTTTCTTCTCCCTCCTCTGTTCTCTCTCTCTCTCAAGCGTCTTCTCTCCTCTGCTCTCTCTCCACCGCTCCCGCCCAGCGCGCCTCGCATCGCCGCTACCAGGCCAGCTCCACCACGCCGAGCGCGCCCACCCGCAGCCGACCGCGCGCCCTGCCCTGCGCCTGCTCCTGTGCCCAGGCGCGCACGCCGCGACCCCGCGCAGCGGCCGAGCCGCCGAGCACCCTGCACCGCACGTGCCCCAAGCCAACTCGACGCCCCTACGCCCCGACGTGAAGGTTCGACCAACGCCGCGTACCACGCGCCAGAAGCCGAGCCGCCAAGCGAGCCCGCGACCGTTTCTGCGATTAATGGACTTCATGCATCCGTTTCCCTCCCCTCATTCCTCCTCTCCCCATTATGAGCAGAAAACAGCAGCGCATCAATGGCCATGAAGCACAACCGGTCGTTATTCCCTCTCCTGGCAGACTCTTTCTCTCCCTCCTGCTCTCTATAAAAGGGCAGCAGAGCTCTCTCCCTTCTCCTTCCTACCCGAGCTCGCCTCTCTCTCTAGCTCTCCTCGCTCGCTAGTGCACTGCTCGTCGCCGGAGTTGCTATTCATCGCCGAAGTTCACCGGAGCCCGCAGTTCGTAGCCGGAGCCACGCACTCGCCATCCGCCGTCCGTAGTCGAGCCCTGCTCTTCACCCAGCCAAAACCCCGTCGAGTCCTCCCCATCGCACGCACGAACCCAAGGTTAAAGACGACCCGAATTATTTTGTATATTTTATAAAATACTTTTTGATTCAATTCATGAATTGTATATTTAGTTGCTGTAATATGAACACATGTGATCCGCAATTTATGTGTATGTGCGTTATGGAATTTTTGGTAGAGATATGCGATCGTTAGTACACCGTGATATTTCATGTTAGTCGTGGCGTTGATTTTTGGATTAGAAAAATATGACGTAGATTTAGTAGTCATACGTTGGTGATAAAAATACTAGATAAGAAACTTTGTAGTCAAATTTGGTCACAATAAACTTTAGAAACTAATTGGACAATTATAGTCATAGGTTCATTTTAATGGATTTAGAAAATGGTATAGAACTCATGTCATATGAATACTATAGGATTTTTAGATGATTTATCCCATTATTTTATTAATATCTTCTTTTAGAAAGAAAAGAGAAAATATCACCGGTAGTATGGAAAATAGATTTTTGCTAGTCAAATAAACATGTTCGCAAATTTAGCACTTAAATTTTTAGAGTAAGCAAAATACTAGTTTATGTCAAAATAACCTCGCTTGTGTTATAAAAAGTTCAATTAGTATTTATAGGGATTTTTAGAATGTTAAATTCATTTTTGGCTGTACTCAATAATTTGAGTTAGAAATAAAAAGGATAAAAGGCATTAATTTATTTATTAGTATTAAAGACGATAATTATCATTTAATTTCATTGATGATGTTAAAATATATTAATACTAGTTAAAACTATGTTTATTGCACCCACTCATAAATTCATGATTTAGGACTCATAATAATAGCTATTATGGAATTAATAAGTATTTACGCGTTAAGGACGTATTTAAGGTGTGATAAGTGCGACGTATGTTTATTTGTGTAATGGTGTATGTTTATATAATGGTGTGTGTTTATTTATTGGTGTATGTTTTACTTTTGTATGTGCGATGTGCGACTCTATTAGAAGCCGACTATGTGGTAGACGAACCAAATTCGTTCGAAGACGATCCACAGGACGCGTTTGAGCAAGGCAAGTGGATTCTCCCTCTGCATATTCTTTTTGTACCCACTCATTGCATATAATAATGTTTACTTTTAATATACTGCATAATTTGATGGGTTTTACCTAATTAAGGATTTCCTAGATTTATCAACTGTATTCTTTGTTTAACCTGGGAAATAATTAAGCTTTGCAAGATTTATGCTACCGCTCAACTTAATGATTTTTAATGTCACTCATCAATTGGTATCTATGTTCCAAAATTTTAATTGGCAATTATGGCATTAACCCGATGGTTAAGATAACATTATTTCAAATTAATTGGAACATGGAGTGACCACCCAGGATAACAGTGCAACCACGAGTGCTATCATGGCTCTGGCTTTGGTAATTAGCTTTATATGCTTAGTGCCTGGTAACCTTACCTGAAATATGGGCAAGAGGGGGAGCGATAGGTGCTGGCAACCCACATTAACATGGGGACGTATTATTGGCTAAGGTACCTCACCCAGGGGGCCACCACCATCGTCTTTAGAAACCTTAACGGGTTGCTTCGTATTAAGTGTATTTTGTGAAAGCCTAATAATGGATCCCTAGCCATTCACCTCGGCAGTGTGTAAGGGTCCGATCAACCCAGGCTAGATGAGATACATGGCTTGTGGGTAAAGTTGTACCACCTCTGTAGAGTGTAAAACTGATATATCAGCCGTGCTCCTGGTTATGAGCGACCTGGACTCCTCACATGATAATTGAACTTGAAGATGGAATTAAATTGAGATCCGATGATCTGCCAATAATCTGCTTAAGTGGTTTCACTTAAGTGTTTTTGTTATATTCATATTCCTTTTGTTTAAATGGGATATTTGGGATTCACACTTATTAGTAAGACAGGTGTTGTTAATGAAATATTGACCAACTAAAATGCTTATTGCTCAACCTTAGCCTCACCTTGTTATACCTGCATTAATTTTTCCCCCACTTGCTGAGCCCCGACCATAAGTGAGCCCATCCTTGCTAATATTTTGATCAGAGGGTGATGCTGGAGACTTTGATGGAGATTTTATCGACGACGATGAATTCTAAGTCTAACGATGCGCCGGTCATCTTCCTGTGGGAGATTGCCTCTGTTATTTATTTCCGCTTTACTTTGATGTGATACTTATTCAAGATACAATGATGCAGATGATGTAATAAAGTATTATACTCTCTCTTTACGCCTTTATTGCATTGTCTTTTGATATATTACACTTGTGACGTCAACCTATGTGTGGAAATGGATCCTGGTACACATATGGTATGCGCTCGGTTCTACCCCCTGGAACCGGGTGTGACAGTTTTCTGACGCACGCAAGGGTGAGAGTTAGCCCGCCGCGCCGCCCCCTTTTTATACACACGGCGCGACGCTTCAAAAACCCGCAGTCCAACAGTGCCACGTCCCGTCAACGGTCAACTCAAAAACCCCTGCGGGACCACTTCGAGCGAGGGCAGCGTCTCCACCATCTAGCGACGTCTTCGGCACCAGATGACTCAGTCGAACTGGTCCCTCAGAGGGCAAATGTTGGGGCGAAGGCGAAGACACTACCCTTCTGTCACACCCGGATTTTAGGGTCCAAAACCCGGGCGCGAACATAATCACCAGGTGTGCTGGGACCAAGTCTCACACATATGATGCATAGTGGCACAGGATCGAATGTCACATCTTTACTATATAACAGGAGTTCTATACAAAATAAATAAATAATTACATCATATGAGGAAATGATCCAGCAACCCAAAGTTGACTGGGAGACGACGGCCTAGACCTCTCACGAATACACCACGGCATCCTCCAAGCGCCTCATCCTGCGGTACCTGTTCTTGACCTGTGTGGGGGGTGTGAGACAGCAAGAGTGAGCTCACATACGTTCATCGCTCAACAAGTTGTGGGGAATAATGTGCATGAACTCGCCAAAGGTGGGAGCTCACGTGAAGTGTAAGGCTTACCAAAGAGGATGGTTAAAGCTGAGCATTGCTTTTAAAGTTGGTCAAAATTTTATTAGCAATTACTAAGTACAAGTAAATACCAAACCCAGTTAAGTAGTAGAACAAAAGTAACAACATCACCTGCGATGCAATGCATATGACAAATTGAATTTAGTTCCATAAATTAATCATGTGAGTGTCCGAGCTGCTCATGACCGTGAGCACGGCTAGTATACCAGTTTTACACTCTGCAGAGATTGCGCATCTTTACCCACAAGTCATGTTACCCATCTGCCAAGGGATCGCGACTTCCCATACACCTCTACCGAGGAGGCGAGGCAGGGTAACACTACGAGGCCTTTACAAAGTTCCACTAGCTTCAGAAAATCCGCTACAGTTTATAGGAAGCTCCAATGCAGGAATCCCTTGCAGGACCGCCATCGCAACAAAATCCTCCCGAGGGCCTCCCTACACTGACCACTCCCCTACTGCCCTTGCCCCTTTCGGGTAAGGTAGTCTTCCACTAGCTTTCCTAATTAATCGGCCAAGGGCGTCCCATTAAACCCTTGTGGTAGCACTGTTTTCCCGGGTGGTTCTCCATGTTCCAATTAACATAATGATCTTAACATGAACAATAAATAACAATTGATAACAAAAGTATAATCATGAATAGTGTAATCTTCATACCCAAAACCACATAAAGCAATAGCAAGTACTATCCAAAAAGTCAAGTGGTAATCAAGGTATAAAGATAGTCAAACTAGGGTAACCTATTGGGTCCCATCAAAATTAACCTATGCAGATCATTATGATTAATCAGAACATGACTGGGTAGAAAGAAGTGATCAAGGGCACAACTTGCCTGGGACTTGAGATTCCAGGTACCAGGATGATCTTCGGATGACTCGTGACCTCACTGCTAGTCGTAGCAATACAAACAAACATTGTATAGGCAAAATTAACATTACACCAAACATATATGCAAAATACACAGTAATAATCTTCACATTAAAATAAAATTCTAGGAACAGAAATCATAATTTTTGGACTTATAGATTTTAAGTTATGCATTTTCAAATGTTTTATGTGTTTAAAATGGGATTAAGTAAGGAATTAAATTTATTACTGTTTTCATAACAGCACAGAGGCTCTAAGTGATAGAGAATAAAATTATAAAATTTTAGGAACTGGAATGGAGTAATTTGGAGTTCATATGCATTTTCTATGAATTAAACAAATTCTAGGAATTGTTTTTATATTAAAAACTCATTTTCCAATTCATTTTCCTGATTTTATAATTCTCTGGACGGGGCCACAAATACAGAAAAGTGCAGGGGCCGGCGCAAAAGAATTCCTAGGACTCGGTGGACTGTTCCAGTGGACCGCGGGTTGATTATAGTTAAAGCTAGGGTGTCTTGTGAAAAACGAGCTCGCGAAGGGGTATCGCTCGCCCATGGCCGTTGGATCAACAGTGGACGACTACGATTAGATCTAATCTTCACAGGAGCCGGTATACTCTGGTGGCCGCAGGATCGACGAGGGACGGCAGAGATTTTAAGTAATCCAAGACCGCACCATGCTCGTCCGATCAAGATGGATGGTCCAGATCCAATCCCTCGAAAGGTTATCTCTCTATCTAATCTCCACCGTTGGGCAAGAATCCAATGGCCTGAGGCACCCGCCCCAAACCATCGTCTCGAGCGGCGGCGCTGTACAGGAACACGACGGAGGCCATTGCCGCCGTTCCCAAACCGCGATCTCGAGCGCGAATCCCCAAAATCAAGGGGCGGTAAACAGAGCAGAGATGAAGACGAGACATACAGAGGTGTTCTCACCATCGGTGGTGACGAGGAAGAGGCTGTCGACGCGATACGGCGGAACAACGGCCACGGTGGCGTGCCGATGAGAAATTCGTTAAGCCCAGACCGCCCTCAGTCCAAGAACTCCACACGGAGATGCGCGCAGACCCCTCACGAAGCACCCCGAGCACAAATTTCGCCAAGACAATGGCGACCTAATCTCCCTCTCTCGTGGCGCACTCTTTCTCACTGCAGAGGGTTATTGTGTACGTGATGGGTTCCAGTTGAGCTCGATGCCCAGAGTTGGGAGGACGAGGATGCCGCGATGCCCGATTTATACCCGGTAACGAAGTCCGAGCAATTCTTGCGAACGAGCTCCCGATTAGCGCGGAGGGGATCACGGCGAGCGAGTCGCGCGGTCTGTTACCGGGGAGAAGGAACAGCTGACAGGGGGGCCCACTTGCCATTCACACGTGAAAAAGAAAAAGGAAGGGAGGGGTGATGGGCTGTGCGATGTGAATTGCCCAATTGGGCCGGCCGGGAAAGAAACGGCCCAAGCGCATGGGTGAGTTTTTCTCCTTTATTTTTATTTATTTCTGTTTTCATTCTCTTTCCTAGATTTCAAACTCCATTAAATTTTGGTTTTGAATTTGCGCTCAACTTTTAATAAACAAACAAAAGAACTCAGTATGAATTTAAATCCATAATTTTATTTATTTATATATAAAAAAATGATTTTAAATACGCCAATTTTGCTCACACATTATATATTGAGAAACTAATCTTTAACATTTATTATTTTGCTAAAAGATACCATAGCTTAAACTTTTTTTAGAAGATATTTATAAATGTTTTATTCAATAAATTAACTCATATAAGGATTTTATATATATTCTCTTATTGGAAAACATATTTTTCCAAGTTACAGGATAAACTTTCTTAAATTACCCAAAACACTACATAATATATTATTGTTATTATTATTTTTTTTCTAATACAAATTTTTGGGCTTTACAAATCCTACCCCCCCTTAAAAGAAATCTCGTCCTCGAGATTTGTAAGAGAAAGGATATATATACTCATATTGTTGTGGGAACATATGCACAAACAAAGAAATCTCGGCATGATGCGTAACTTTATTAGCAAAACAAAGGGTCAAATCGACCTTATCATTATTCCTATAATAGTAAAATACAAACTACTAGCTAAACTAATATTTAGGTTTTACAAATAGTAATATATATATATATGTATCTATATTTATGTTTATCACTATTCTTGTTGTTCGTTGACTTCTTCACCGACTACTTCATCTTCAACTGGCTCTTCTTCTTGAATTTCAAGTTCACCTGGTTCAACCTCTACTTCTGCATGATGGGCATGTCCCCGGTTGATAGATAGGGGCTGACTCTTTCCTGCTGAGGCTTGTCCTTGCTTCATTGGAGTCGGTGTAGTGTAGGCGGCCATGTTGGGACAGTAGTTGGCGTAGTGTCCCGGTTGTCCACACTTGAAGCATGCCCGGTTGGTGGTTGTGTTGGGAGCAACGGGTCCTGCTGGGGTGCTTGCTTTTGGAGGAGCAGTTGGTGCCTGTTGAGTTTGTTGTCCAGAACTGCCACTAGCTGGTGTACTTGGAGTGGTAGTATAGCGAGGACGGGAACTACTTCCAGCCTGCCCTTGGTTAGCAGCCTTTCTTTTCTCTCCAAATATACTCCTCTTGTTTTCTACAGCAATAGCTTTGTCAAGTAGCCTTTGGAAGGATGGGAATGTGTGCGATACCAGTTGATATTGCAAGGGTCCAATCAAACCGTCCAGAAAAAGCTCCTGCTTTTGCTCATCATCCTCAACATCTCTAGGAGCATATCGAGATAACTGGATGAATTTGTCCCTATATTCACTCACGGACATACTTCCTTGCTTGAGGGAGAGAAACTCCTTTCTCTTAATCTTCATGAGTCCAGCAGGAATATGATAATTCCTGAATTGAGTGGAGAATTCTGCCCAGGTAATTGTATCGACATCAGCATGAGCAGCGCAGTACGCATCCCACCAATCTGCAGCAGGACCAGCGAGACGACCTGATGCGTAGAGTACTTTCTCACGGTCCGAGCACTGAGCTATGTTGAGCATCTTCTCTATAGACTTTAGCCAGTCATCAGCTTGTAGTGGATCTGTGGAGTTGGAGAAGGTTGGTGGTTTGTGGCTCATGAATTCCCGATGCTTATCTCGGGGTGGAACTGGTGGTGGAGGTGGAGGCAATGGCACCTGTTGTTGTTGCTGCTGTTGTTGAAGTTGTTGTTGCAGCTGCTGTTGTTGCACCCTCCTCTCCTGGCGTATCTCTTCCCGCTCTTGGTGCATCTCCCGACGTGCATCCTCTCTTTCCTGGCGCATTTCCTGGCGTTCTTGCTGCATTTGGGCGCGCATATCTGCCATAGTGTCAGCCATTTGCTGCATCATCCTCATTTGAGCTGCCATTAGTGGGTCAACTCCGCCTGGTGGAGGATTAGGGGGATTCATCTCTGCTGGCTGTGGCTGGGGTTGTCTATATATCCACCGGGTGTGTCGATTGGGAGGTAAATCAATTCCACCACCCTGCCTGGTATTGACCATCTGAGTTAGATACATATGGTAAGATAGTTTTGCAAGGTAATCATTTGGTAGGCAGAATGATTAAGCTAATAGTTGGTTACGTAATGAAAAATTCTTTGGTAGGGCTTGACCAGATATTTTATGTCAAGACTAGGGTAACTAATTGTATGAGGTGATTGTCCAAAGGTAAGATAGAATCTGTCACGATGAGATAGATATGGAATACTAGATTTTTTTTAAGAGGAATAATCTAGATTGTCTAGTTATCTTACGAATACTATCCTTTATGCCTAGATGTACACACAGATGTAATTGTGGACATTACTCCACAACCCATCACACTCAATCAAAGATCCAAATCATACAAGTATCATAAGAACAAGCACTCAAGTGTATAGATACCTAAAAAAATAGTTTTTATTTTTGTTCCTAAGAGTAGGTCTCCTATTCCTAAAGGTCACTTTAGGTACAGGATTTCAAAGTGTGAAATCCACATTTGTCTTAGAAAGAAAAGGTAAGAATAATCAGAGTAAAGCGGAAAATAGATGAGAAAAGATTAAGAAAAGTTTAGAAAAGAATCAGAGTAGCAAAGGTAAGTAAATAAGGGTTGTCCGGTTCTATCTAGGTTTCGTCCTACAGTCAACATTCCTCTGATACCACTTCTGTCACACCCGGATTTTAGGGTCCAAAACCTGGGCGCGAACATAATCACCAGGTGTGCTGGGACCAAGTCTCACACATATGATGCATAGTGGCACAGGATCGAATGTCACATCTTTACTATATAACAGGAGTTCTATAAAAAATAAATAAATAATTACATCATATGAGGAAATGATCCAGCAACCCAAAGTTGACTGGGAGACGACGGCCTAGACCTCTCACGAATACACCACGGCATCCTCCAAGCGCCTCATCCTGCGGTACCTGTTCTTGACCTGTGTGGGGGGGTGTGAGACAGCAAGAGTGAGCTCACATACGTTCATCGCTCAACAAGTTGTGGGGAATAATGTGCATGAACTCGCCAAAGGTGGGAGCTCACGTGAAGTGTAAGGCTTACCAAAGAGGATGGTTAAAGCTGAGCATTGCTTTTAAAGTTGGTCAAAATTTTATTAGCAATTACTAAGTACAAGTAAATACCAAACCCAATTAAGTAGCAGAACAAAAGTAACAACATCACCTGCGATGCAATGCATATGACAAATTGAATTTAGTTCCATAAATTAATCATGTGAGTGTCCGAGCTTCTCATGACCGTGAGCACGGCTAGTATACCAGTTTTACACTCTGCAGAGGTTGCGCATCTTTACCCACAAGTCATGTTACCCATCTGCCAAGGGATCGCGACTTCCCATACACCTCTACCGAGGAGGCGAGGCAGGGTAACACTACGAGGCCTTTACAAAGTTCCACTAGCTTCAGAAAACCCGCTACAGTTTATAGGAAGCTCCAATGCAGGAATCCCTTGCAGGACCGCCATCGCAGCAAAATCCTCCCGAGGGCCTCCCTACACTGACCACTCCCCTACTGCCCTTGCCCCTTTCGGGTAAGGTAGTCTTCCACTAGCTTTCCTAATTAATCGGCCAAGGGCGTCCCATTAAACCCTTGTGGTAGCACTATTTTCCCGGGTGGTTCTCCATGTTCCAATTAACATAATGATCTTAACATGAACAATAAATAACAATTGATAACAAAAGTATAATCATGAATAGTGTAATCTTCATACCCAAAACCACATAAAGCAATAGCAAGTACTATCCAAAAAGTCAAGTGGTAATCAAGGTATAAAGATAGTCAAACTAGGGTAACCTATTGGGTCCCATCAAAATTAACCTATGCAGATCATTATGATTAATCAGAACATGACTGGGTAGAAAGAAGTGATCAAGGGCACAACTTGCCTGGGACTTGAGATTCCAGGTACCAGGATGATCTTCGGATGACTCGTGACCTCACTGCTAGTCGTAGCAATACAAACAAACATTGTATAGGCAAAATTAACATTACACCAAACATATATGCAAAATACACAGTAATAATCTTCACATTAAAATAAAATTCTAGGAACAGAAATCATAATTTTTGGACTTATAGATTTTAAGTTATGCATTTTCAAATGTTTTATGTGTTTAAAATGGGATTAAGTAAGGAATTAAATTTATTACTGTTTTCATGACAGCACAGAGGCTCTAAGTGATAGAGAATAAAATTATAAAATTTTAGGAACTGGAATGGAGTAATTTGGAGTTCATATGCATTTTCTATGAATTAAACAAATTCTAGGAATTGTTTTTATATTAAAAACTCATTTTCCAATTCATTTTCCTGATTTTATAATTCTCTGGACGGGGCCACAAATACAGAAAAGTGCAGGGGCCGGCGCAAAAGAATTCCTAGGACTCGGTGGACTGTTCCAGTGGACCGCGGGTTGATTATAGTTAAAGCTAGGGTGTCTTGTGAAAAACGAGCTCGCGAAGGGGTATCGCTCGCCCATGGCCGTTGGATCAACAGTGGACGACTACGATTAGATCTAATCTTCACAGGAGCCGGTATACTCTGGTGGCCGCAGGATCGACGAGGGACAGCAGAGATTTTAAGTAATCCAAGACCGCACCATGCTCGTCCGATCAAGATGGATGGTCCAGATCCAATCCCTCGAAAGGTTTTCTCTCTATCTAATCTCCACCGTTGGGCAAGAATCCAATGGCCTGAGGCACCCGCCCCAAACCATCGTCTCGAGCGGCGGCGCAGTACAGGAACACGACGGAGGCCATTGCCGCCGTTCCCAAACCGCGATCCCGAGCGCGAATCCCCAAAATCAAGGGGCGGTAAACAGAGCAGAGATGAAGACGAGACATACAGAGGTGTTCTCACCGTCGGTGGTGACGAGGAAGAGGCTGTCGACGCGATACGGCGGAACAACGGCCACGGTGGCGTGCCGATGAGAAATTCGTTAAGCCCAGACCGCCCTCAGTCCAAGAACTCCACACGGAGATGCGCGCAGACCCCTCACGAAGCACCCCGAGCACAAATTTCGCCAAGACAATGGCGACCTAATCTCCCTCTCTCGTGGCGCACTCTTTCTCACTGCAGAGGGTTATTGTGTACGTGATGGGTTCCAGTTGAGCTCGATGCCCAGAGTTGGGAGGACGAGGATGCCGCGATGCCCGATTTATACCCGGTAACGAAGTCCGAGCAATTCTTGCGGACGAGCTCCCGATTAGCGCGGAGGGGATCACGGCGAGCGAGTCGCGCGGTCTGTTACCGGGGAGAAGGAATAGCTGACAGGGGGGCCCACTTGCCATTCACACGTGAAAAAGAAAAAGGAAGGGAGGGGTGATGGGCTGTGCGGTGTGAATTGCCCAATTGGGCCACCCGGGAAAGAAACGGCCCAAGCGCATGGGTGAGTTTTTCTCCTTTTTTTTATTTATTTCTGTTTTCATTCTCTTTCCTAGATTTCAAACTCCATTAAATTTTGGTTTTGAATTTGCGCTCAACTTTTAATAAACAAACAAAAGAACTCAGTATGAATTTAAATCCATAATTTTATTTATATATAAAAAATGATTTTAAATACGCCAATTTTGCTCACACATTATATATTGAGAAACTAATCTTTAACATTTATTATTTTGCTAAAAGATACCATAGCTTAAACTTTTTTAGAAGATATTTATAAATGTTTTATTCAATAAATTAACTCATATAAGGATTTTATATATATTCTCTTATTGGAAAACATATTTTTCCAAGTTACAGGATAAACTTTCTTAAATTACCCAAAACACTACATAATATATTATTGTTATTATTATTTTTTTTTCTAATACAAATTTTTGGGCTTTACACCTTCGTTCGAAGCCTTCGTCGCGCCGCTACATCAACGAACGCGTGACGACTGGCGCGGTTGCCCTTCGTCCTCTCCACTGCAAGACGAAGGCTAGACCCCGACGAAGTCTGCATGTCCTACGTCCCTCATCACGCCCAGAGGCCCACTGCAACGGGCCCCGCATGGACAGGCGGGTTACGGGCCTTATCTGTAATAGCTTTTCTATAATGACAGTCTGTAACCCTCCTTTATGGGAATATTCTGGGGATAATCCGGGTACCCGAGGACATTACTGTCCTTGTCTCGGGACGTTCGACGCTTGGGTACCTATAAATACCCCCGTATAATGCCCTTGAGAGGCGAGATTAACAGAGCAATTACCATCCCGCGTTAAACCTTGTTTGCATCCTTTCCACTCGCCCGTTGGATTAACTTGCCTAGGAGAGTAAGTTCCAACAATTTCTGTTTAAGTTAATGACTATGTTGATGTTTCGAACATCACGATGTAATAAAGTAATACTTCTTTACACTATTATTTGAGCACTGTGTAATGATGTCCAATTATGGAATCGTTGTGTACGTGAATTTCTGATCCTAGCATGTAATGGTTCACATTCGGTTTGGCTTCCAAAACTAGGTATGACATTCACCTTCACCGTCGATCACCGTACATGTGCCCCACACCTGTAGACCACAAGCCGAGAGACATGGTTGCACAACATAATAACTCATGGCTCGATTAGTCCAATACTCAACCCGAGACGGTTCTAGTTGACAATCACTCATCATCAACCCGAACCACAAGAGACAAATCAACCTTGTGTTCGCAATCTCCCCCTTGATGAGTGCATTGTCAACACCACTACATGAACATATATAAGCAAAAAGAAGGAAGAAGAAGAGAAGCTCACTAAAATGAACAAAATCTTGATAAAAGCCAAAAAAGGTCATCCAGAGGGAGCAAAGCTTGGTCCCCAAAGAAATGGGTAATGACTCAACATGACCAAGCAAGAAATGCTAGTCGTCAAAAAGAGACAAAAGCAAGGCTCAACACCACTAGCCAGCAGCCAAAACCAAATTAGAGGAGAAAATCAGCACAAAGGCTGAAATCAAAGTTAATTCCTCCAAAAGAGGCAAAGGCTCAACACAACTAGCGAAAGCTCCCGAATGGCTCAAAGACTCCCCTAAGAAAAATGTCTCTCCCTGAAGCACAACTGAAAGATCTCACAGAAAGCAAGACATCCTTATAAAAAATGTGTATACAAGAACTCCTCAAAATCTTCCACAAATGCACATCTCCAAGAGATTCCCCAAAAACAGAAAACTCTCCCCTTGCATGAAATTCTCCCTGAAAGCCTCCAAAACTCTCCCCCTTGATGGGAGCACAGAAAGCCCCAAAAATTCTCCCCCTTGTTGACAAGTGCACTTAGCAAGCGTCAAGATAGGGTGAAAGGAGAAAGAAGCCAACTCCCCCTAAGGGAATGCAAGGATCAAAAGGAGAATGCAGAAAATGTAGGAAGTGCAAGAGCTTCAGGAGTATAGCCAATAGAGTGTAAAAATGCTCTAAGTTGTGTTTGTAGTCAAATTAAAAATTCATTCAAAAACTTCAATATTTATTACTTATTTTGTTTTATGAGAAAATACTCTTATTTAGATTTTAGGGTTATATATATATATATTCTAAATTCCAAAATTAGAATTTTGGGGTGTAAGAGTACCATAGTCTTGGGATACCGACGACTGTCTTGCCTAGGCTTTTGAATATCTGCATCAATGTAAGCATTCTAAAAAAGAAGTCGTGATTATTAAGCTAGATTTTGAGAAATCCTTTGACACATTGGAGCATAATATCATCCTTTTAATGCTTGCCAAGCTAGGATTTTCTGAGAAATGGATTCAGGCTCCTCGGTAGTTCTATTAAATGGAGTTTCTAGCAAGAGCTTCCAATGTAGAAGAGCGGTGCGTCAGGGGAATCCCCTGTCCCCTTTGTTGTTTGTACTGGCTGATGATCTACTTCAATACATCATCAACAAGTGTCGGGGACCATAATTAGGGGTACCCTCAAGACGCCTAATTCTCAGCTGGTAACCCCCATCAGCATAAAGCTGCAAAGGCCTGATGGGTACGATTAAGTCAGGGATCAGTCCACACGAGTGACTCGATCACGCTTCACCCGAGCCTAGCCTCGGCCAAAGGCAGCCGACCTCGAGAGACTTCCGTCTCGCCCGAGGCCCCCTTTTTATGGCGGACACATCACCGGCTTGCCCGAGGCCTTGGCTTCGCTCAGAAGCAACCTTGACTAAATCGCCGCACCGACTGACCAAATTGCGGGGGCATTTAACGCAAAGGTGGCCTGACACCTCTATCCTGACACGCGCCCCCGGCAGAGCCGAAGTGACCGCCGTCACTCCACTGCTCCACTGGCCAGTCTGACAGAAGGACAGCGCCGCATGCGCCACTCCGACTGCAGTGCCACTCGACAGAGTGAGTCTGACAGGCAGTCAGGCCTTGCCAAAGGCGCCACGGCGAACTCCGCTCCGCCCGACCCCAGGGCTCGGACTCGGGCTAAGACCCGGAAGACGGCGAACTCCGCTCCGCCCGACCCCAGGGCTTGGACTCGGGCTAAGACCCGGAAGACGGCGAACTCCGCTCCGCCCGACCCCAGGGCTCGGACTTGGGCTAAGACCCGGAAGACGGCGAACTCCGCTCCGCCCGACCCCAGGGCTCGGACTCGGGCTAAGACCCGGAAGACGGCGAACTCCGCTCCGCCCGACCCCAGGGCTCGGACTCGGGCTAAGACCCGGAAGACGGCGAACTCCGCTCCGCCCGACCCCAGGGCTCGGACTCGGGCTAGCACCCGGAAGACGACGAAACTCCGCTTCGCCCGACCCCAGGGCTCGGACTCCGCCCTGGCCTCGGCCGAACGACTTCCGCCTCGCCCGACCCCTTGGCTCGGGCTCGGCCACGGCAACAAAAGGCAGACTCAACCTCGGCTTCGGAAGAACCCCCACGTCACCCTGCCTAGGGCACAGACCGTCACGCCAACAGGAGGCGCCATCATCATCCTACCCCGAATCGACTCGGGTCATGGAGAACAAGACCGGCGTCTCATCCGGTCAGCTCCGCCAGAGGGGCAATGATGGCGCTCCACAAGCTCTATGACGACGGCGGCCCCCGGCTCTCTTACGGAAGCAGGACAACGTCAGCAGGGACTCGACCGCTCCAACAGCTGTCCCTCCATCAGGCTCCGCCGCACCTCCGACAGCCACGACATCACGCCAGCAGGGTGCCCAGATCTCTCCGGCTGCCACATTGGCATGTACCTAGGGCGCTAGCTCTCCCTCCGCTAGATACGTAGCACTCTGCTATACCCCCCATTGTACACCTGGATCCTCTCCTTACGACTATAAAAGGAAGGACCAGGGCCTTCTCAGAGAAGGTTGGCCGCGCGGGACCGAGGACGGGACAGGCGCTCTCTTGGGGCCGCTCGCTTCCCTCACCCGCGTGGACGCTTGTAACCCCCCTACTGCAAGCGCACCCGACCTGGGCGCGGGACGAACACGAAGGCCGCGGGACTTACACCTCTCTCACGCTCGACTCCGGCCACCTCGCCTCTCCCCCCTTCGCGCTCGCCCACGCGCTCGACCCATCTGGGCTGGGGCACGCAGCACACTCACTCGTCGGCTTAGGGACCCCCCTGTCTCGAAACGCCGACAGTTGGCGCGCCAGGTAGGGGCCTGCTGCGTGCTGACGAACAGCTCCCCGTCAAGCTCCAGATGGGCAGTCTCCAGCAACCTCTCCGGCCCGGGACGGTGCTTCGTTTCGGGACTCTTGAGTTCATGTCCTTCGACGGCAGCTACAACATGATACTCCTTCCACCGCCGCGCGACTACGACAATGGCGGCCGACAACCCGCCCGTCGGCGGCGGAATCGACGACGTCTTCCCCGCGTGGTGGAAGAGCAACATTCGGGCTCGCTCCGTTCCCTCCCCCGCCAACGGAGGAGGAGGCGGGGCCGTCAAGGCCAGACGGGAGGCCGCGCTTCGTCGGCCGTCGAGCGAATCGACGCCCCCAATGCCCCGACGGAAGGCACGCCGGACGTCGACCTCGCGTTCAAGACGGAGGCAAGCGCTGTCCCCCCGCGGCGCGCTGACCCCGAGCAAGAAGACGACGCCGGCGCGCTCGCGCAAAGCCTGCAGGATGTCGCCCTCGAACCAGAGATGACGGCGCAACCAGTCCCCGATGTGACTACGTCGCTCCTCGTCGACCAAAAGGTAACGACTAACTCCCATCTTGCGTCATTTCGACTCGGCCTCAACCCGCCAAACGACCTCGTTTGGGCGGGCGCTCTCATTGAGGCGAGTGCAACCCCACTGAGGTTCCGTATGCGGTCGCCTTGGGACCGACTGACGGACGTCTCGACCTACGGGCCCTCTGGGTCCGAGGAAGATGACGATCCCGACATCGGTTGGGATTTCTCCGGACTTGGCAACCCCAGTGCCGTGCGGGACTTCATGACCGCATGTGACTACTGCCTATCCGATTGTTCCGATGGACGCCGCAGCCTTGGCGACGAGAGCTGTGGCCCAAGCCGCGAATGTTTCCACATCGAGCTAGGGGATCCCACCGAAGGCAACCATCTTGGCATGCCGGAGGATGGTGATCTCCCTAGGCCGGTGCCTCGCGCCGACATCCCACGGGAGCTAGATGTGGTCCCCGCTCCGGCGGGGGGTTACGACCCACAACTCGAGCAAGTCCGCGAGGCGCAGGCCAGGCTCAACGAGGGAACAGGAGCGCTTGCGCCGATCCATCGGGACGTCGGACAAGCATGGGTGGGCCAACCACTGGCCGGAGAAATACGTCATCTGCCCCAAGGTCTCCAGCACCGCGTCGCCAACGATGTCAGGATCAGACCGCCGCCCGCATCCAGCGGGGTTGGTCAGAACCTGGCAACCGCAGCAATGCTCATCCGCGCGATGCCGGAGCCGTCAACCACCGAGGGTCGGCGAATCCAGGGAGAACTCAAGAATCTCCTGGAAGGCGCTGCGGCCCGGCGGGCCGAGAGCACTGCATCCCGAAGGCAAGGATATCCCTCGGAACCTCATGCCGCGACTTCCCGATTCATGCGGGAAGCCTCGGTCTACACCGGGCGCACGCGCAACACCGCGCCTGCGGCCCCGGGCCACCTCGGCAACGAGCACCATCGACGCGACCGTCGGGCTCACCTCGACGAAAGGGTGCGCCGAGGCTACCACCCCAGGCGTGGGGGGCGCTACGACAGCGGGGAGGATCGGAGTCCCTCGCCCGAGCCACCCGGTCCGCAGGCCTTCAGTCGGGCCATCCGACGGGCGCCATTCCCGACCCGGTTCCGACCCCCGACTACTATCACGAAGTACTCGGGGGAAACGAGACCGGAACTGTGGCTCGCGGACTACCGCCTTGCCTGCCAACTGGGTGGAACGGACGACGACAACCTCATCATCCGTAACCTCCCCCTGTTCCTCTCCGACACTGCTCGCGCCTGGTTGGAGCACCTGCCTCCGGGGCAGATTTCCAACTGGGACGACTTGGTCCAAGCCTTCGCTGGCAATTTCCAGGGCACATACGTGCGCCCCGGGAATTCCTGGGACCTTCGAAGCTGCCGGCAACAGCCGGGGGAGTCGCTCCGGGACTACATCCGGCGATTCTCGAAGCAGCGCACCGAGCTGCCCAACATCACCGACTCGGATGTCATCGGCGCGTTCCTCGCCGGCACCACTTGCCGCGACCTGGTGAGCAAGCTGGGTCGCAAAACCCCCACCAGGGCGAGCGAGCTGATGGACATCGCCACCAAGTTCGCCTCTGGCCAGGAGGCGGTCGAGGCTATCTTCCGAAAGGACAAGCAGCCCCAGGGCCGCCCATCGGAAGAAGCTCCCGAGGCGTCTGCTCCGCGCGGCGCCAAGAAGAAAGGCAAGAAGAAGTCGCAATCGAAACGCGACGTCGACGACGCGGACCTTGTCGCCGCCGCCGAGTATAAGAACCCTCGGAAGCCCCCCGGAGGTGCAAACCTCTTCGACAAGATGCTCAAGGAGCCGTGCCCCTACCATCAGGGGCCCGTCAAGCACACCCTCGAGGAGTGCGTTATGCTTCGACGTCATTTCCACAGGGCCGGGCCACCCGCCAAGGGTGGCAGGGCCCACGACGACGACAAGAACGAAGATCGCCCAGCAGGAGAGTTCCCCGAGGTCCGCGACTGCTTCATGATCTATGGAGGGCATGCGGCGAATACCTCGGCTCGGCACCGCAAGCAGGAGCGCCGGGAGGTCTGCTCGGTGAAGGTGGCGGCGCCAGTCTACCTAGACTGGTCCGACAAGCCCATCACTTTCGACCGGGCCGACCACCCCGACCATGTGCCGAGCCCGGGGAAATACCCGCTCGTCGTCGACCCCGTTGTCGGCGATGTCAGGCTCACCAAGGTCCTGATGGACGGAGGCAGCTGCCTCAACATCATCTACGCCGAGACCCTCAAGCTCCTGCGCGTTGATCCGTCCTCCGTCCGGGCAGGCGCTGCGCCCTTCCACGGGATCATCCCTGGGAAGCGCGTCCAGCCCCTCGGGCGACTCGACCTCCCAGTCTGCTTCGGGACACCCTCCAACTTCCGAAGGGAGACCCTGACGTTCGAAGTGGTCAGGTTCCGAGGAACCTACCACGCCGTGCTAGGGAGGCCATGCTACGCGAAGTTCATGGCCGTCCCCAACTACACCTACCTGAAGCTCAAGATGCCGGGCCCCAACAGGGTCATCACCGTCGGCCCCACGTACAAACACGCGTTCGAATGCGACGTGGAGTGCGTGGAGTACGCCGAGGCCCTCGCCGAGTCCGAGGCCCTCATCGCCGACCTGGAGAACCTCTCCAAGGAGGTACCAGACGTGAAGCGCCATGCCGGCAACTTCGAGCCAGCGGAGACGGTCAAGGCCGTCCCCCTCGACCCCAGTGGCGACACCACCAAGCAGATCCGGATCGGTTCCGGGCTCGACCCCAAATAAGAAGCAGTGCTCGTCGACTTTCTCCGCGCAAACGCCGACGTTTTTGCGTGGAGTCCCTCGAACATGCCCGGCATACCAAGGGAGGTCGCCGAGCACTCGCTGGATATTCGGGCCGGAGCCCGACCCGTCAGGCAGCCTCTGCGCCGATTCGACGAGGAGAAGCGCAGAGTGATTGGCGAAGAGATCCACAAGCTAATGGCAGCGGGGTTCATCAAAGAGGTATTCCATCCCGAATGGCTTGCCAACCCTGTGCTTGTGAGGAAGAAAGGGGGGAAATGGCGGATGTGTGTGGACTACACTGGTCTCAACAAAGCATGTCCGAAGGTTCCCTACCCTCTGCCTCGCATCGTCCAAATCGTGGATTCCACTGCTGGGTGCGAAACCCTGTCCTTCCTCGATGCCTACTCAGGGTATCACCAGATCCGGATGAAAGAGTCCGACCAGCTCGCGACTTCTTTCATCACGCCGTTCGGCATGTACTGCTATGTCACCATGCCGTTCGGTTTGAGGAATGCGGGCGCGACGTACCAGCGGTGCATGAACCATGTGTTCGGCGAACACATCGGTCGCACAGTCGAGGCCTACGTCGATGACATCGTGGTCAAGACGCGGAAGGCTTCCGACCTCCTCTCCGACCTTGAAGTGACATTCCGGTGTCTCAAGGCGAAAGGAGTCAAGCTTAATTCTGAGAAGTGTGTCTTCGGGGTGCCCCGAGGCATGCTCCTAGGGTTCATCGTCTCCGAGCGAGGCATCGAAGCTAACCCGGAGAAGATTGCGGCCGTCACCAGCATGGGACCCATCAAGGACTTAAAAGGGGTACAGAGGGTCATGGGATGCCTCGCGGCCCTGAGCCGCTTCATCTCACGCCTCGGCGAAAGAGGTCTACCTCTGTACCGCCTCTTAAGGAAGGCCGAATGTTTCGCTTGGACCCCTGAGGCCGAGGAAGCCCTCGGCAACCTGAAGGCGCTCCTTACAAAGGCGCCTGTCTTGGTGCCGCCGGCGGACGGAGAAGCCCTCTTGGTCTACGTCGCCGCAACCACTCAGGTGGTTAGCGCCGCGATTGTGGTCGAAAGGCAGGAGGAAGGGCATACATTGCCCGTTCAGAGGCCAGTCTACTTCATCAGCGAAGTGCTGTCCGAGACTAAGATCCGCTACCCACAAGTTCAAAAGCTGCTGTATGCTGTGATCCTGACAAGGCGGAAGCTGCGACACTACTTCGAGTCCCATCCGGTGACTGTGGTGTCATCCTTCCCCCTGGGGGAGATCATCCAGTGCCGAGAGGCCTCCGGCAGGATCGCGAAGTGGGCGGTGGAAATCATGGGCGAAACGATCTCGTTCGCCCCTCGGAAGGCCATCAAGTCCCAAGTGTTGGCGGATTTCGTGGCCGAATGGGTCGACACCCAACTGCCAACGACCCCGATCCAACCGGAGCTCTGGACCATGTTTTTCGACGGGTCGCTGATGAAGACGGGGGCCGGCGCGGGCCTGCTCTTCATCTCGCCCCTCGGAAAGCACGTGCGCTACGTGCTGCGCCTCCACTTCCCGGCGTCCAACAATGTGGCCGAGTACGAAGCTCTGGTCAACGGATTGCGAATCGCCATCGAGCTAGGGGTCAGACGCCTCGACGCTCGCGGTGATTCGCAGCTCGTCATCGACCAAGTCATGAAGAACTCCCACTGCCGCGACCCAAAGATGGAGGCCTACTGCGACGAGGTTCGGCGCCTGGAAGACAAGTTCTTCGGGCTCGAGCTCAACCACATCGCTCGACGCTACAACGAAACCGCAGACGAGCTGGCTAAGATAGCCTCGGGGCGAACGACAGTCCCCCCGGACGTCTTCTCCCGGGATCTGCATCAACCCTCCGTCAAGCTCGACGACACGCCCGAGCCCGAGGTACCCTCGGCTCAGCCCGAGGTACCCTCGGCTCAGCCCGAGGCACCCTCGGCCCAGCCCGAGGCACCCTCGGCCCAGCCCGAGGTACCCTCGGCCCCCGAGGGCAGGGCACTGAACGTCGAGGAAGGGCAGAGCGGGGCCACACCAGATCAAGATTGGCAGGCCCCGTACCTGCAATATCTCCGTCAAGGAGAGCTACCCCTCGACCAAGTCGAGGCTCGGCGGGTGGCGCGACGCGCCAAGTCATTCGTCTTGCTGGGCGACGAAGAGGAGCTCTACCATCGCAGCCCCTCGGGCATCCTCCAGCGGTGCATCTCCATCGCCGAAGGTCGGGAACTGCTGCAAGAAGTACACTCGGGGGCTTGCGGCCACCACGCAGCGCCCCAAGCCCTTGTCGGAAATGCTTTCCGGCAAGGCTTCTACTGGCCAACGGCGGTGGCTGACGCCACTAGAATTGTCCGCACCTGCGAAGGGTGCCAATCCTATGCGAAGCGGACACACCTGCCCGCTCAGGCTCTGCAGACAATACCCATCACCTGGCCCTTCGCTGTATGGGGTCTGGACCTCGTCGGTCCCTTGCAGAAGGCGCCCGGGGGCTACACGCACCTGCTGGTCGCCATCGACAAATTCTCCAAGTGGATCGAGGTCCGACCTCTGAACAGCATCAGGTCCGAGCAGGCGGTGGCATTCTTCACCAACATCATCCATCGCTTCAGGGTCCCGAACTCCATCATCACCGACAACGGCACCCAGTTCACCGGCAAAAAATTCTTGGATTTTTGCGAGGATCACCATATCCGGGTGGACTGGGCCGCCGTGGCTCATCCCATGTCGAATGGGCAAGTAGAGCGTGCCAATGGCATGATTCTACAAGGGCTCAAGCCTCGGATCTACAATGACCTCAACAAGTTCGGCAAGCGATGGATGAAGGAACTCCCCTCGGTGGTCTGGAGCCTAAGGACGACGCCGAGTCGTGCCACGGGCTTCACGCCGTTTTTCCTGGTCTACGGGGCTGAAGCTATCTTGCCCACTGACCTGGAGTACGGCTCCCCGAGGGTGAGGGCCTACACCGAACAAAGCAACCAAGCTAGCCGAGAGGAATCGCTGGACCAGCTGGAGGAAGCTCGGGACAGGGCCTTGCTACACTCGGCGCGGTACCAACAGTCCCTGCGACGCTACCACGCCCGAGGGGTCCGGTCCCGAGAACTCCAGGTGGGCGACCTGGTGCTTCGGCTGCGGCAAGACGCCCGAGGGAGGCACAAGCTCACGCCCCCCTGGGAAGGGCCATTCGTCATCGCCAAAGTTCTGAAGCCCGGAACATACAAGCTGGCCAACAATCAAGGCGAGATCTACGACAACGCTTGGAACATCAAACAGCTACGTCGCTTCTACCCTTAAGATGTTTTCAAGTTGTTCATATACCTCGCACCTACGCAAAGTTTAGTCGTCAAGGAAGGGTCGGCCTAGCCTCGGCAAAGCCCGACCCTCCCTCGGGGGCTAAAAGGGGGGAGACCCCCTCTGCGTCGAATTTTTCCTCGAAAAAGGATCTCTTTTTAGCAGGATTTCTTTCGTGCTTCTTGACTACTTCGGAAAGCGGATCCTGGAAACGACGAGGTACACGTAAGCAGCCAAGGCTGACCGAGCCGAGGGACTCCTACGCCTCCGGGATACGGATACCTCACTCATCACCTTCTGCGATAAGTAACTTGCGCTCGGATAAAGCGACTCCGTGGACCGAACGAGTCATCACGCTCGGAAGCTCTCCTGCCGAAGCAGTCCTTCAAGCTTTCTCGACTGAGTCGGGGACAGGGCCTCATGGACGAGTGAAAGTACGCGTAAGCCGTAAGGCCGACCGAGCCGAGGGATTCCCACGCCTCCGGGATACGGATACCTCACTCGTCCCTTCCGCGAAAAGCAGCTCTCGCTCACACAAACATCCCTGTTACCGACAGAGTCCAGATGCTCGAAACAAGAGAAAAAAAAGACGCGGCTTCGCAAGCGCGGCGAGGGTGTGTTCTTCTGGCCTCGGCGGCCGCAGAAAGCACACGCTACAAGATGATCTGGTCCTGCAGGCTCGGATCTTCACGCTGAAGGGAGCCGTAGCACCCTCGGCATCGACGACGTCTTCAGCAAAGCCCGACCCGAGGCCTCGACTGATCGACTTTGGCGTCGGCTCCGCTGACGGACAACACGGCTAGGCTCCGGCCCACCAGGTTCCCATTCTCGAGCCAACTCCGCCTCTGTTCATACTGATATCGCTACCCCTGGCCTCGGTCCACCAAAGGGCGGCCGAGGGGTCTCTTCAACTAAGCTAGAGGAGCCCCAGACAACAAGGCCGAACGGGCCGAGGGATTCCTACGCCTCCGGGATACGGATACCTCACCCGTCACCTTGACATGGGGCAACTCATGCTTGGTAAAGCGGTTCAGATAATCAACAGGCGAGACTTAATGCTCGAAAATGAGGAAAAAACACGGCTCCGTGCCGAAATTACATACACGTTCAGGCCCCGACAGCCACAATGAACGAAGAACACTGGCATTCGAAGTGCCATTACAAACGGAACTCCGGTTCCCCCTCCGCAGGTACGAACAACCCCACTCCGAGGGGGAAGGCCTGCGGAGCAACGGAAGGCCGACGAACGGCGCGCCGTCACCTGCTCCAGCAGCGGCGACGACGACTTCTGCTCCGGGGGGCCGAACAGCGGCAACGCTGACCTCAGGGTGGATGCCGCTGCCAGGAGGCCCCCGCCCATGCCAAAACTCGTGAGGCAAGGACGGGCAGAAGGCCGTAGAGGTTGGAGGTCAGCCCGTGGCCGGTCCCGGCCGCCGCGCCGGCGGAAGAACCCCTTCCAGCTGTCGTGGCAGACGCCGGCGCCGCAAGTGGCCCCGAAGCCACTCGCGACTGAAGACCAGGCACGCTGCAGCTGCCGGACGCCACGGGCAATGCCCGCTTCTCCCCCCATCACTGAGTGAAGGAGCGGGCCACCGCCCACGCAGGGGCCGACCCCAACTCGGCACTCTCCCCTCCCCAGCCTTGGTGATGAAAATCCTTGAGGCTGAGGAAGGGGCAGAGGCCGCAGCCCGGCTCGCTTTCCCCCACCATCAAGCTGGAGGTCGCCCTCTCGGGTGACCGCCGGTGAAGGGGCGCGACCGGGCTGCGTGATGAAAATCCTTGAAGCCGAACGATGGCTGAGAGGTACCAACTCCCATGGAGTTGCGTTCCTCCAACGAGGAGGCGGAAAGGCGGCGGATACCCCCCATCCGGGGGCTTGGAAGATGGGAAGACACGACGCTTAAGGGAGGAAGAAGACATGGTTGCCTTACGAAAGGAGTCTCCCTCCTTTTAAAGGCAACTCTCCCTACGTGCGCCCCCAGGCGCCGCGAGCTGAGTCTTCTCCAACACGCTCCAAGGCCCTCCCCTGCGACTCGGGGGCTGGGTCCCGCATGTCATGCAAGCCAGCCCAGGGCAGAAGAAGCCAAACCGCCGCGTGTGGTGCGCACGACCGTCCGGCGGTCACAGGCGACCCCCCATTTCCGCCCAGACCAACGGGCAGAAGGGGCGGGCAGCCATGCAGGCGGCATGCAACCGCGCCAGATGGACGCGCTTCTCCGACTTCTGACACGCCAGCTTGGGAACCCAGGCCCACGCGTCGAGCAACCGGCGCACCAGTTGCTGCATGCAAGCAACCGCACCGCCACTTGTGCCACCATCGCGCCTCTTCGGTTGCAAAGCCTATGCCACGACTCGAGGCGACCCAACAGCGCCAGCCTGGCGCGTCGGTCAAAGCGACCGAAAGTGGGCCGGCAGTGATAGCGGTGGCAGGCGGGCGGGCGCAGCGGTCACGTCGTCAGCCAGGCTCACGTCCCATCCTGAGACAGCAAGAGAGCCTCCTCTCGCGGCGTGGAGACGGTGCACCCGTGACCCGTTCCTCGAACGGATCGCACGCGCGCAACGGCCGCCTCGCCAACCACTCGCCCCGTCGCATTAACTCCGCGGCGGGACACGCGGCGCCTCTGGCAGGAGGAACGCGCGGCGCTTCACCTTCGCCGTAATAACCGCTTCAGAAAAGGTACGCCACGTTGTCCGATTTCGTATCCTTTTCCGTTTTCCTCTTTCTCTATCTCTTGCAACAGGGACCGGGAAAGGGGGATACCCCGAAAGGGATCCTTCTCCGCGAAGGAACCGGGCTCCGAGCCCCCCATTACTGATCAGGGGTTCGAAGGCTGGCCCTCCGAAGGGTTCAACAGTCGCCTCGGATCGCGTGGGCCCGACACCCACTACTGGTCAGGGGTTCGAAGGCCAGCCCCCCGAAGGGCTCCATGGCCGCCTCAGGCTACTCGGGCTCCGCGCCCATTACTGATCAGGGGTTCGAAGGCTGGCCCCCGAAGGGTTCACAGTCGCCTCAGACACCGAGCGAGGGATGACCAGGGGTACGTTCGATACATAACCAAGGCTCGGGCTGCGCTCCCGAGGTACCCTAGGACATTTCCGAGACCAGCGGGAACGATCTTGTAACGGAATCCCATCGGAGGGAGGCATCGAGCCCTCGGACCTCGTCGCCAGGGGACCGGGTCCGGCAAATCACCCGCAGGTACTTTTGGGCGTGCCTCTGGGCCCCTAGCCGACCCCCAACGAACGGGGCACGGACGTCCACTCGGATTACCCGCTTGCAGCTCACCGGAGACACCATGTTCGGTGCCCATCGAGGGTAACATGGCGCACTCCCCCCCTCCTCCTTGCGGAAAGGCGACGTAGGGGCGTATGTAAAAAGTCGAGTCTGTCCCTGATCGTCCTCTCGCCCTGTGCAGAGGCTCGGGGGCTGCTCTCGCAAAAACCGGCTCCGGCCAAATCGTTGACAGCGTCAACATACCAGCCCGAGAGCTTGGGCCCCGACCGTGCACCCGGGCTACGGCCAGTTCGCATGAGGGAACGACCAGACCAGCCGAAGCGTTAAGCGAAGTATTAAGACCTCGAAGGAGTGTAACCACTCCTCCGAGGCCTCGGGGGCTACACCCGGCGGGTGCGCTCGCGCGCACCCACCGGAACAAAATGCAACCGAGAAAGGCTGGTCCCCTTGCAAAAAAGTGCGACAAAAGCCTCCAAGCGAGTGCTAACACTCCCTTCGAGGCTCGGGGGCTACTGTCGGGGACCATAATTAGGGGTACCCTCAAGACGCCTAATTCTCAGCTGGTAACCCCCATCAGCATAAAGCTGCAAAGGCCTGATGGGTACGATTAAGTCAGGGATCAGTCCACACGAGTGACTCGATCACGCTTCACCCGAGCCTAGCCTCGGCCAAAGGCAGCCGACCTCGAGAGACTTCCGTCTCGCCCGAGGCCCCCTTTTTATGGCGGACACATCACCGGCTTGCCCGAGGCCTTGGCTTCGCTCAGAAGCAAACTTGACTAAATCGCCGCACCGACTGACCAAATTGCGGGGGCATTTAACGCAAAGGTGGCCTGACACCTCTATCCTGACACGCGCCCCCGGCAGAGCCGAAGTGACCGCCGTCACTCCACTGCTCCACTGGCCAGTCTGACAGAAGGACAGCGCCGCCTGCGCCACTCCGACTGTAGTGCCACTCGACAGAGTGAGTCTGACAGGCAGTCAGGCCTTGCCAAAGGCGCCACGGCGAACTCCGCTCCGCCCGACCCCAGGGCTCGGACTCGGGCTAAGACCCGGAAGACGGCGAACTCCGCTCCGCCCGACCCCAGGGCTCGGACTCGGGCTAAGACCCGGAAGACGGCGAACTCCGCTCCGCCCGACCCCAGGGCTCGGACTCGGGCTAAGACCCGGAAGACGGCGAACTCCGCTCCGCCCGACCCCAGGGCTCGGACTCGGGCTAAGACCCGGAAGACGGCGAACTCCGCTCCGCCCGACCCCAGGGCTCGGACTCGGGCTAGCACCCGGAAGACGACGAAACTCCGCTTCGCCCGACCCCAGGGCTCGGACTCCGCCCTGGCCTCGGCCGAACGACTTCCGCCTCGCCCGACCCCTTGGCTCGGGCTCGGCCACGGCAACAAAAGGCAGACTCAACCTCGGCTTCGGAAGAACCCCCACGTCACCCTGCCTAGGGCACAGACCGTCACGTCAACAGGAGGCGCCATCATCATCCTACCCCGAATCGACTCGGGTCACGGAGAACAAGACCGGCGTCTCATCCGGCCAGCTCCGCCAGAGGGGCAATGATGGCGCTCCACAAGCTCTATGACGACGGCGGCCCCCGGCTCTCTTACGGAAGCAGGACAACGTCAGCAGGGACTCGACCGCTCCAACAGCTGTCCCTCCATCAGGCTCCGCCGCACCTCCGACAGCCACGACATCACGCCAGCAGGGTGCCCAGATCTCTCCGGCTGCCACATTGGCATGTACCTAGGGCGCTAGCTCTCCCTCCGCTAGATACGTAGCACTCTGCTACACCCCCCATTGTACACCTGGATCCTCTCCTTACGACTATAAAAGGAAGGACCAGGGCCTTCTCAGAGAAGGTTGGCCGCGCGGGACCGAGGACGGGACAGGCGCTCTCTTGGGGCCGCTCGCTTCCCTCACCCGCGTGGACGCTTGTAACCCCCCTACTGCAAGCGCACCCGACCTGGGCGCGGGACGAACACGAAGGCCGCGGGACTTACACCTCTCTCACGCTCGACTCCGGCCACCTCGCCTCTCCCCCCTTCGCGCTCGCCCACGCGCTCGACCCATCTGGGCTGGGGCACGCAGCACAGTCACTCGTCGGCTTAGGGACCCCCCTGTCTCGAAACGCCGACAACAAGGTTGCTAGTATTGCTAATAATAGCGGCACCCATTATGATTCACACTCAACCAGGCTTCTCAGTTATCCCATATACTGATGATACCTTGCATTGGTAGTAATGAAAGCCTTCCAACGTGAGTTATTTTGCTTGAAGTGAATTCTTCATTCTTCTCTGGCAGGATGTATGGAACAACTCTCTGCTCAGACAGACTTACCCTTGCTTGGACTCTTTTGCTAAAAAGGAAGATTGCTCCCTCACGGAATATCTTGGCAATCAAAATCTTGAGCAAAATTTTTATTCTCTTTTGTCCCTGAAAGCTCTTGAGGAATATTTGGAATTATGTAACTTTGTTAATTTGATCCAGAATGATAGGAGAGAAAAAGATTGGTGGATTGTTTCCTGGGTCAATGGCAACTTTCAATGTGTTCAGTCACCTCTTCCTTTTCTCTAGATTTGGAAGTCCAAAGTTTGCAAAAAGTTGAAGGTTTTCATTTGGCTAGTGTTGACACCTTTTTCGAGCGCCAAACACTCAACAAGAACCGGCGGTGGTGCTCTCTGCACAGGCGCGGACGGTCCGTGGCCAGGGGCCGGACGGTCTGCGACCTGGTACAGGGGCTGGCGTTCCCTGCCTGACGGCCGGACGGTCCGCGCCCGGGGCCGGACGGTCCGCGCGTGTGCAGGGGGAGGCGAAGGTCGCCGGCGGCGCCTGGATCTCGCTCCTGGAAGGGACCCCGTCGGGGAGGAGAGATCCTAGGGGTTGTCTAGGCTCGGGTAGACCGACCTAGACTCCTCTAATCGATGTAAAGTCGAAGGGAGGCGGAGAATTTGGGGATTGGAATAACAAACTTGGGCTAAACTAGAACTAGACTAGAACTACTCCTAATGCATAAGGTAAAAACGAGTAATGGATTTGATTTGATTGATTGTTGGGGGGTTCAATCGGTCGTAGCCCTTTATCTATATAAAGGGGGAGGTTTGGATCCGCTTCCAACTGATTTCCGAGTTAATCCCGCGGTTTTAGGTAACAAATCCCGTGATAAACTAGGAACCCTAACTGACTCTGCGCACGCGCGGACCGTCCACGCCACCACCGCGGACAGTTCGGACCGTGGACCGTCCAGCCTCAGGGCCGGACCGTCTGCACGGCTATTTTGGTTTCCAACATATGCCCCCTGCCTTTTGGTGAAGGTTGACGAACCAAAAGCATATGAACTAAACCTGATGTAAGTCGCTGGCTTTTCGATATGGAGATTATTCAATAAAGCACCAATATAAAGGCCGTTTCGGATTGTATCTTTCTCAGCCATGACCATTTGATCAATGGATCAAAAGGAATAGAATGGAGGTGCCCCCCAGTCTGGATAGACAAAGGGACTATACATGTACCATGGATTCATCATCGTGCCATTCCATGTTTGAACAGGATAATATACCGATGATGAGTAAATAGGTGGAAAGTACCCTGGTCTCATAGAATGAATAGGCGATGCTTGTTGTGTCGCCTTTCGGGCCGTTTTGTTTAACCGTTTTGTTTTAGCAGGTGACCGGGGTTTCTTTGTTGACCGATCACGTGGAACAGTCTTTTTGCTATCATTTTTGGAGAGCAACTGATCAAAAGTAGGATCGGCTTTGATCAGCCGATTATATGTGCTTTGACCTTGCGTCTTTTTCCTTGCTTTGTGTAGAGGTTTACGCCTTTGGTCATAGGGGGATTGTCTGGCTGAGTTAGCCGGACCGTTTGTATGAGCACCGGATCGTCCGCACGTAGGTGCCGGACCATCTACGATGCTCGGGCTAGGCTGATGTGTTTGGTTCATTAACTGTGCCTGCCCCCCGGCGTCTTTGGACTTTTTAGCCTTCTCGTCTAAAGCCTTTCGAGCAATCTCCTTTTGTGATATATATGACATGCGGGGATCGCCAATGACGATGCCCTTGCCTTTGCCTTTATCGGCCATTTCGGGCCGAACCAAGACCTTTTTGCATCTGAGTTCTATTGTATTAACAGGAAAAGGTTGTGTGTCTACTTGCATCTCCTGAAAAGCCAATCGACCCTCATTTATGGCCGATTGTATCTGTTGACGAAAAACATTACAATCATTGGTGGCATGAGAAAAGGAATTATGCCACTTACAATAAGCATGCCTCTTTAATTCATCAGGAGGAGGAATAGTATGAGTTAATTTAATGTTGTCGTTTTTCAGTAACTCGTCAAATATTTTATCGCATTTGGCAACATTAAAAGTAAACTTAACTTCTTCTTGTCGATTCTTTCGAATCGACTGTAAAGTAGAACACGCTGAAGGTTTAGCCTGTCCTGGCCAAACCAATTCGGCGGTGTAAACATCTGTGGATTCATCGTCCGAATTATCGTATCCCACTAGACGCATCTTATGACTAGCCGATTTTGATGTTTCCTTACTTCGGCTTTCACAGGTCATAGCCCGCTGGTGCAAGTGCACTAGCGAAAAGAATTGGGTGCCATCTAATTTTTCTTTTAAGTAGGGTCACAACCCATTGAAAGCCAGCCCTGCTAATTGTTTTTCTGCGACATGGATCTGAAAGCATCGGTTTCTAGGGTCCCAGAATCTCCGGATATAGTCATTAACCGATTCTTCAGGCCCCTGTCAGACTGAGGCTAAGTCAGCCAATTCTAATTCATGTTCTCCTGAGAAGTGTTCATGAAATTTCTGCTCTAATTCTTCCCAAGAGTTAATAGAGTTTGGTGGCAAGGCTGCGTACCATGCGAATGCAGTGTCAGTAAGGGACAACAAGAACAAACGAACGCGGTAGGCTTCCCCATCAGCCAATTCTCCCAAGTGTGCTATGAATTGGCTTATATGTTCATGTGTGCTTTTCCCACCTTCACCAGAAAACTTAGAGAAGTCTGGTATTCTAGTTCCCTGTGGATATGGCAAGGTGTCGAATCGGTGGCTATATAAGGCTTCCGATACGATTGCCCTGTACCTGACACACTAACACCGAGTTTGTCCCTGAACATCCCGGCTACCTCGTCTCTGATCCTCTCCGCCATATCTGGCGACCATCCATTGAGTTTGTGGGTGGAAATCTCAGGTTGCCTGACATCATTCTATCGGCTTTCCTCCCAGGGATGTTTGAGGTGTGTGCTAGGTGTCCTATTAATGTCACCAGCTCCTGCCCTATACCTCTCAGGCTCCCTTGTGGCAGAACAGTATTCAGCCCTATGTCCATGAGGTGGTATGGTATGATTATAATGTGTTGCTCGTGGGGCACCATAATGCTGCTACGATGAATGTGGGAACTGTGCGTATTGCGCAGCTCTCGGCTCTGTGTATGCATATCCGGACGGTCCGGCGTAAGAGGCCGGATGGTCCGCGACCTGGCCAAACGGTCCAAAGGTATATCCGGATTGTCCATCCGTATATAGTGCTACGTGGGTAGTCTCATACCCAGATCGTCTGTCATAAAGAACTGGACGGTCCGTGATCGGGCCGAATGGTCCAGGGCTGTACCCGGACGGATCAACCATATATGGCGCGACTTGGGCAGTCTGCGCGTGGACTCGTGTAGAGTCGTATGGTCCAGCGTAATACGTTGGTCGGTTCATGCCATATCCGGACGGTCCGGCGTAAGATGGTGGACGGTCCGCAACATATCCGGACGGTCCGACGTGATGTACCGGACGGTCCGTGATGGGGCCGAAGTGTTCAGGGTTGTACCCTGATGGTCCGGCCATGTACGGTGCGACCTGAGTGTTTTGTGTGCGGGCCTGCATCTAGTCGGACGGTCCGGCGAAATACGCCGGACGGTCCGCGGTATAACCGGACTATCTGAGATGATGCTCGGACGGTCTGGTCACGTCTAGTACCTGTCGCGTGCCTAGTGGTTGCGGCTGTGATGGTGACACGAAAGCATGCATCGGCATACCATATGATGGTTGGGTCAAGGGTGACCCGTTTATAGCTGATGTGTTTGACGTGGGTGGCACTGTATTAGACTCTTGCGATGGAAAGTTAGGAGCAGCTGATTTCTCGTATGCACGTAAATGCATTTTAATAGATTCATCTACATATTGCTTTAACTGATCTCCTCGTTGATCCATAAAAGTCGTAAGAGATACATCTGGAGTACTTATAGCGGGACCCTGAAGTGGAGGTAGGAGAGATTCCATATCGATCTCCCCTTGACGGACGATCTTCTGGTGGCGATCTACCGTGAAGTGTGACAAGTACTTGTCCGCCGCCTCCTTGCGTCGTTCAGAGAGTTTATGCAGCAGTTCTGCCTCTTCCTTGTCGCGTTGTTCGTTCCATTGCCGCATCACCTCCTTCTCATCGCGCATTACGAGGTCTTCAAAAGGCCTTTGGTCATCAGCCGGGAGCGCCTCCATGGCCGGCTTGATGATGTTGGTGGTGGAGATCTTGGTGTGATCCTTAGAACCGGCCATCTATGGGCCGATTTTTAGCAGGTCTGGACACCTAGTCCCCAGCGAAGTCGCCAAAAAGTATGTTGACACCTTTTTCGGACGCCAAACACTCAACAAGAACCGGCGGCGGTGCTCTCTGCACAGGCGCGGACGGTCCGCGGCCAAGGGTCGGACGGTCCGCGACCTGGTACAGGGGCTGGCGTTCCCTGCCTGACGGCCGGACGGTCCGCGCCCTGGGGCCGGACGGTCCGCGCGTGTGCAGGGAGCGGCGAAGGTCGCCGGCGGCGCCTGGATCTCGCTCCCGGGAGGGACCCCGTCGGGGAGGAGAGATCCTAGGGGTTGTCTAGGCTCGGGTAGACCGACCTAGACTCCTCTAATCGACGTAAAGTCGAAGGGAGGCGGAGAATTTGGGGATTGGAATACTAAACTAGGGCTAAACTAGAACTAGACTAGAACTACTCCTAATGCATAAGGTAAAAACGAGTAATATATTTGATTTGATCGATTGTTGGGGGTTCAATCGGCCGTAGCCCTTTATCTATATAAAGGGGGAGGTCTGGATCCGCTTCTAACTGATTTCCGAGTTAATCCCGCGGTTTTAGGTAACAAATCCCACGAGAAACTAGGAACCCTAACTGACTCTGCGCACGCGTGGACCGTCCGCGCCACCACCGCAGACAGTCCGGACCGCGGACCGTCCGCACGGCTATTTTGGTTTCGAACAGCTAGTATTCATGGACATAATCAACTCAAGGAATTTGCTAAGAAGAAAGTGCTACGATTTACCAAATAATGATCATTGTTGTATTTTATGCGAGATGAACTGCGAAGAGACCACTTATCATCCTATATTTGAGTGCCCTTTCAGTGCCGAATGCTGGAATTACGTGGGTATACACTGGGAGATTTGGAAACAACAAAATTCGGCTATCTTTAGAGAATCTGTTATGTCCTTCAATTCCTGGAGGACATGCTTCAATTCCACGCCGAAACTTCAAATAATCAGATTTAGCCCTGAACTTAAAATACTTGTCTCTATGTGCCTTTCTTCTCTTTAAGCTCACTATCGCTTTCTCCGGAGTCCCTGTTTTTAATCTTAATAAAATCTATAGTTGTGGGGTTTTCGCTGCAGCCTTTCTTTGTCAAAAAAAAATTTGTTGATATCTTGGGAAATTTGAACAGAGATGCCGTTGGAAGACCCGACTCTAGAAACTGATTCTTGTAATGCTAACATAATATTGGCAACTGAAAAAAAATATATATAGCGTATCTAAGTTTAGTCGTATCATTAAAGCAGACCGAAACTGAAGGAGAGGAGCAGACGACGGTACAGTTCCGATTCCGATATGATTATCCGGTAACCGGCTCCTGGGCTGGTTTATTGAGTATGGGCCAACCCATGTAGTACATTCCAGCCCAGCTACACGTCTTCTCGGCCTTGCAACAAAGCAACGCGTCCCGTCAAGGGTCACGTCACGTGGAGTGGCACCGCGCGGGCGCGCGGCGCTGCTGGCCGTACGTGAACGCCGCCGCGGTAACCCGGCGGCGTCGGCACAGAGGAACCACGGTAAATTCCACTCCAACTCGCCTTGTTGCACAGGTCGCCGTGACGACGACGACCGAGCAGCCGTGGTCGGCAGAGCAGTGCTGAGTGAGTGCTGACGACGGTCGGCGTGGCCACCAGCTGTGCTGCGTGTTGTGTGTGTTTCGATCGGAGACGCAGCCAGTATGTGTTCCGTATGTTTCTTGAACCGGTGATTAAATAAAACCTCCTGACGAGACGAGATTGCAATCTCTGGCGATGACTGTTGCCAGGCCGTTGCTGTTTTGCTGACGACGACGCTAGCTGTTCATGAGCAGTGGTCGACAGTCCATCCAATTACGCACCACGCGCACACCCCCACCAACTTGCGTTGACACCAAAGATAGGTAGATAGAATCAGGCAGCAAAAAGCAAGCATAATGGTGCCTGCATATACTATATAAAGCACATAAGTATTATATAAAAAACCCTATATATAGCTCTACCCTACCTACTGCCGACAACAGTTGCCATCAGCAAGCAGATCAGCTCTGCCCAAACGGAAGAAGAAAGGGGGGGGAAAAAGAACAGTAACACCAACAAGGAAGCCGACGGCTGTTGTTTCTGTAAGATCTGATGGATCTTGAGTTCTTGACAGCTAGTAGCGCGGTCAATCAGTTAAGCGAGCGAGAGCTATATATTTGTGGTGCTGTGACACGACGGGCCGTCTAACACCTACTCTCCATTTCTGTGCGAGCTTGCCTGGCTCTCGATGGATATATATGCATGGCCGCCTGCCTCGATCGAGCTCGCCCGTCCTCCCAGCAGGGCAGGCAACCGTAGCTTTCCCACTCACTGTCCGTCTGTCCCGGCAAACACACGTACTATGAACGGCGACGCGTCAGCGAACGGTCGGTCACATATGCGCAGCGTCGTCCCTCGACCTCGACGTGATCCTATCCTCCTTTTTACAGCGTGTTTCAACCGTCAGTTGTTGGGGAGCACACTGTGCTTTCAACAGCGTCGATCCTGCTAGCTAGTGGCTTTCTGCAGTTTGCAGTCCTCGTCGTGGAACGAGAACGACAGCGTTTTGCTTTCTGTCTGTCAGACAGGATGAGGAGAGCGCGCGTCTGCGTCGTCCATCGAGGTAGGGGTATACATGTATGCTGCATGTCGATGATATCCAGGGAGTTGGAGCATTTCCTGTCCATTGCAGGCACTGCACCAGCTCAGCTCCTGTGTTACTGTCACCGCCCCCAAAGTACCACAGGTACCATTATTAATTGTTGGTGAGCTGAAGCTGAACTGAAGCAGCAGCAGTAACGAACAGTATCGGGTATGATACCATACCATATCACACATACACCTGCGCCGTGCGCATGAACGGACGAACGCGGTTGGGTTAGGTCCGCGGCCACTGCCACAGCTAGCGGGATGATTCTCCGGGCAATACGCTGCAGCAGCGCCAGTGATTGCCGGAGCGGAGAGGGATCTTGTACATGGTCGCCATGATCGGGACACTGTTCCATCCACCTAGCTCGTTGCAGAGGTACTGCGCTACTGCCACCATGAAATATATGCAATGTTCCCTCTCTGATGCTCTCTCGTCAGGACCCTACTGCCTTTGAAAATCCATTTGCCCCATGCCCCCTTGCCATCTATCCACATGCTATCAGCATTCAGCAGCCAACAACTTTTTTCACAAGAAAGCTGACGAACAAAGATGGTACCACTACACCAGATCCACGAATGAAACGGCAGCACTACAACATGCATAAACGCTGTCGACTTTCTGGATCTTCAGAGCTTCAAACAAACAAGTGAATGTAGATCGGAAATGTTCAGCAATCTGAAGTTCCAATCATTCCACTGGTACAAAAGACATCTTCTTTTTTTTTGATCCAGACAGGCCACGCCTTAGCATGCATCATGTTCCACCAACCCGAACCATACAATCATACAAACAGGCAGCTGCTTGCCGGATTAATCACCCAGGATTCAAGTTCCAGAGATACACCTAGATTACAAGCCGCCAAGCGGAAATTAACAACAACATTACAGGAGAACTACAAGCCATGCATAGACGCTACATCGACCGACCCACCCCTTGGCAATCAGCAACAAAAATTCCACAACAATGTCCTTGCACCGCAACACTGAAATATACTCCCACGGTCCGACGATTGGATAGGCCCCCACAGTCGTCCATGGAAGTGTGTAGTTCATGAACCGAGGCGATACATGCCGTCGGCCATGAACGGCCCGTCCATGTACAGAGCAGCGGCGTTCTGCGGGTGGAAGCCTTCCATCATCACGAAAGGCATGTCCTCCGATGGCTTCCAGTGCCGTTTCCTCTGGTTGATGAACCAGTTGTTGATCTGCTTCTGGTCTAGGCCCGTTGATTCTGCGAGCGCAATCTTCTCCGTCTCCTGCTCGAACAAACATTAAATCAGTAACAATGTTATACAATACATTCTGCTTCAGTTCATGGTTCTGAAGCAGTGTTAACATCGCGTAAAGGTCACGGAAATGTGTTATCATTCTTATCATGACATGGACGATGGCGTTGTGTTTGTTCTTTATACATATGAGCATTAATGTATGGTATGAGAGATATCAGATAGTATATCTTACTGAAGGGTACGGCCACTTGTAGTGCAGCTCCCACCAGTGGAGGAGTTTCTGCCTGGCCTCCTTTGGGAGCTTCCCTTTCTTCTTCTTCTTGGAAAACTCCTGCCTGAGGCTGCTCAGGTAGCCACTGTACTTCTTCAGCAGCTGGTACTTGAGCTCCTTGTCCTCCGCTCGTGGGTCAATCTCCGGCGGATCGTTCTCGCGACCATTCGGGTCCATGTCATCTTCAGAAGAGCCAACACCTTCTGATTTACCATCTGCAGACAAAGCTAGTTTTTGGTGAGATCACATGCATGATTCCAGTCAGAGGTTTATTATTCTGTCAAAATTTCAAAGTGTTCCAGTTTCGTCCACGTTGGACTGCTACCGATCAAGTGACCACATCAGAAAGCCCATAACTCTGTGTAGAGAATAATATCAAATGCTAGGGTAGGTCGAACAGTGGAATTTTAGAACAGCAATATAATAGTGTGGCTGCAGTTACGATTAGAATATTGCCAATGGAAGTAGTAAGATAAGAGCATTTAATATATGATTGACACAAGAAAACAAAAAAGACCAGATGAAATCAAGAATGTGAAGACCATAAATTTGTGGCCTGTCATTACATGAACCTGCCCAGTCATACATGATACCTATGAAATAATGCAATGTCGCAACTCGCCAACTACTTTGTTGATGAAATTGATAACAGAATCATCAGAAATCAACGAGAGAAAATTAAAGTAGCAAGAACAACTAGTAAAAACTTTCAACTGTAATAGATATATGCATACATTTTGCATCAAACATAGTTTCAGGAAAGTTCTAGTTTAAGTCAAACAATGATCATTGAAAACCTCAATAGATGTAAGACAGTTTTAGTTGGTTCTAAGCAGAAAGGTTCCAGGTAATAATGTATCTGAAGAAAGGCAATACTTGGAAAACAGAAATGGAAATATAAAGAAAATCAGACGATTGTAATTGGATCAATCAACTTTTGAGGTGCGGAATACAAGTATCTCAGCAGCAGTGTGTAAGTGAATAATGACGTTGAAAATAAACAATGATATATATGGGCATAACTTCATTTCAAATGATGGGTAGGAAAAGTGACCCTTTAATAAGGGTATCGTGACAGAGTTTGCTGGCCGAGCGATGATGGAATCATACACAATATCATATTATACATGATACTCAACAAGGAAAGTTCATGCATCCTTTTTCCATGTATTGTCAGCAAAGAGGAAAAAAATACTTTACAGAAAGGGCTGTCTTGTGGTCTTTCAACAGGTATAAAAATTTTAAAGAGTGTATGTTTAGTATAATAGCTGTGGTTCTGCCACACGATTTCCCATGTATACTATTGCTTGTTCTATGTGTCTATTTTTTCATATGCATCACAATAATTATAAAACATGAGTTAGCATTAACATTTTATACATGGCATGAAGATAGCAGGAAAACAAGGGCAGTATTTGTACACCAATTAATTTGGTTGCATAAACTATTAGCTTTTAAATCAGAATTGAGATCATAATAAGAGATAAAATATGGGTTATGTTCTGATAAAATGGTATTGAAACTCCGCTGAACCTCTAAAACATGTAAATAAGGCAGATTTAAATTAGGGTCTGTTTGGGACACGGTCTCGCATGAACTTGCCTGCCAGGCTCCTGATTCTAGCCCCGATCGAAATCGAACGTCTAGAAGCATTGCCTGGGTCAGGCAGCTTTGGTGGGGAGCAAACCAAACAGACCCTTATATACTATCTGCATATACCAACAAATTACACAAAAATCCTAAGCTAAGTGGGAAAGGTGGGCAGTGCACACCTATGCTTCAACGCATATTTTTAGATAACGGAAATAAATCCAGCTTTCACCTATGCTTCAACACATATATAACATTTATCAACGTTCTTAAGCTAGTTTCATATGTTATTAATCCATACAAAAAGTAAATCCAGTGCTCAAATTATCACTAGCTAATTTTATAGCTTGGGTGCGGGATGACTAATATTCACTACATCCTAAAATGTAAGGGATCAAATTTTGTCCTAAGTCAGATTATCCTGATTTCCAAATTTATAGAGACGACCACTAATATTTATCACATCAAAGAAGTATAATATGAAACCATATTTTCATAGTGTATCCAACTATGCTAATTTGATGGGACAAATATATGTTTTTTTTCCTATGAAATTGATCAAACTTTGACTTCAGACGAACTTTCAATCATGTGTATTTGAAGACAGAGAGGGAGTAGCAAATAAAAACAAACAATTATTTAACAGAATAGCCAATACACTTTCTTGCTGAATGAGTAGAAATGATGAATCCTGCCAATTAACAGACTAGTTCTAAGGTATGCATGAAAACAACCCTCCATGTGGGGAATGGAATTTTTGTGACAGGAATGGTTACTTTCCAACTTCTGGATAAAGAACAAATGCATTATCAGATGCACAATATAAGATCTACTATTTATTCGAATGGTTAAAACAGAATGGTGGAAAAGCTGAAACTTTACGTCAGAGCCCGGACATTCCTATTCAAGCATCTAATGTTGACTACATGCAGTAATCTTAAATTGACCTCCCAATATGACACTACCAAGTTGTTCCCTTGGCTTTAATCCGAAAGGACTTCTACTGTTTCTACAATGTTTTGTCTATATGGATTGCAGCTGCAGCAGTACCAACAGCTAGCTTTAATCTGAAGTGAAGGCTTTAACCCGAAATAGTTTCTACTATTTATACAATATTTTGTCTCTATAGATTGCAATTGAGGTAGTTACGAACAACTAGCTTTAATCCGGACTGAACCAAAAGACACAACACAGATACATTAGATCCTACCATTTCACGATTCAGAAACAGGTGCAATAACTAAGCTAAACCATCAGTGGCTGAGGCATAGCAGCTTTCTGAGACTGGAGATTTCGGGGTGATTTCTGTTGTAGGAAATATCTGAACATGCACTAAAACCAATATAAGACGCCTATCTATAGATCAGCGGCCTATGCTCCTGTACACAGCTTGGCACAGCCAGAGTGGCGTAGAACAGTTCCACACAGATCTCCCCCCTGGCCCTGTGTAGCATAAACACAAATCTGCAAATACACTGTAGTAGCTGCACCGCCTGCACGTCCAGATGCAAAGCAGGCCGGCAGCACCCCCCGGAAGACACGAACGGCGACTATCTCTCTCTCACACACACACACTGAGACGCCTGTGCTGCTGCAACCCAGCACGATGGCAGTAGGAGTAGGAGTACTACAGTTGAGACAGGTGAAGAAGAACAGGTCAGCCATGGCACCATTTCCCAATGCACCTCTGATCTGTCTCTAATCTAGTACTGTACAGCTGAGATGCAAGAAAAGAAGAGATGCATGGGACGGGAGAGACGGGATGCTGCTAGCTACGACTAGAGTAGCAGCAGCAGCTATACCTACACAGTACACACAAAGATGTAACGAGCGAAACGAAACAGACGGATTCTCATGCCTTGGAAGTTGGAACCCTAAATAATCAACATCAGAGGCAGGCAGGCAAGCAAGCAAGCTTGCTGTCACTTGTCAATTGTCAGTTGAAAAAGAAAGGCTAAAGAGAGCAGTCAAGGAGTAGCTTGTGCTGGATCCAACCCATCAGGTAATAATATTATTAATAATAATAGGATAAGATAATGCCAGCGGAGATGGTGATTAAACAATGGCGAGGAACGAGAGGAGGCTCTGGCCATGCGACACGGCGCCTCACTGTGCCCTCGATGCCAACCAAAAGCTCATCCCGTGGCTAACCCTTTCGTGATTAGACTATGTATTAGCGCGTGCTGGGGGTTATCTGATTGGTGGTTAATTGGATTTTTTTAATTAGGAGGATGTGATTAAAGTAATGGCGAGGGAAGGGTCAGAAGGGCGGGCAGGTGCAGGTTAGCTACTAGCTCACAATGGCAATGATCCACATCCACCCCCACTATCTAGAAAGCAGCCATTCCCAATGCGGCAATCCTCATCCTAGTATGTGTGGTTGTGGCGATATAAAAACACGCGGCCGCCGTACGTACCGCCGCCATGCCATGTACGAGCGGTGCCGGCGAGAGCGGAAGGAGGAGGGATCGAGCAGCAAGACGACCCCGATCGGTCGGTCGGTCCATCTATCTTACCGGCGAGCGAGAGGCGCGCTGAGGAGGAGCCGCCGCCGCCGGAGATGCAGTCGAGCTGCGCCTCCACCCGCTTGAGGAACTCCATGGCCTCGTCGATCGGCCGGGTGAGCTCCTCCCGGTACTTGACGAGCATGTTACAGTACGCCTCCTGCACGCGAGCAATCATGCGTGGGATTGGAAGAGAGAGATGAAAATAGGTTAGACTCGAGCAGGCTGTGTGGATTGATGAACGGGGACGGGATCATGGGAACCGACCATGAACTGGTCCAGCTCCGGGTCGCGCGGCTCGTGGCGGCCCGGCGGGCGCGCGTCCAGCTTTGCCGCCATGGCCGTCAGCCTCTCCAGCACGTCCGGCGGCGCGCCCACCTGCAATCACACAGACACAGCGCGCGCATCATTTCATAGCCACCGTGCTGTCCTGTGACTGTGAGGGTGAGCGTGAGGACGCGACAGGCGTGGATAGATTTACGCATCAAATTAAGCAAATCTCGCTTCACGAATCAAGATATAAAAAAAGATGCGGTTTTTCCGACGGCAGGTCACGCCAGCCGGGGTCGGGGTAGCTCAAGCGAAGTACTTTCTGGCAGTCGAGGTAGGCGGCGAGGAGCGCCGAGTACTGCGGGTGCGCCACGATCTTGGCCTTGATGGCCTCGGCCTCCGCTGCCGACATCTCGGCGCCGTGCCTGGCGTAGTGGTGGTGGTGCTGCTGCTGCTGGTGCTGCTGCGACGACGACGGGGCCGCGGCGGCGTGGTGCAGGAGCGCGAGCGGCGCGCCGTAGTACGCGGGGGACGCCGTCGACAGCGGCAGCTGCAGGAAAGACGAGGAGGACACGGCGGCTGCCGCCGCCTTGGAGTTGGAGCCCCCGCTGCTGCTCCCAGCTCCGGCCCCGAGATTCCCGAAGCTCTGATCCATGGACGAAAAGGAACCCTAGCGAGCGAGGGAGGGATGGACCGTGTCGCCGATCAGCAAGGAAGGACAGCGTCCGGTCACTTTAGATTCTCTCCCTCTCTCAACACTAAATCACTAATGGCGGCGGCCGTCGAGCGCACTCCCTGCCTCTCGCTCACAGTTTTGGAGAAGAGACGGGGGGAGAGGCGGCTAGATATTAATGGGGACGAGAGACGGAGGGGAGGGGAGGTGGAAGGGAAAGGGAAAGGTGTCCTCGGCTCCTCGCACTCGTAGCCGTAGAGGGCAGAGCAGCAGCGGCTGCACTGTGCACTACTGCCGGCCCTGTGTGGAATCGGAATGTGGATGGCTGGCTGGTGGCGACCTCTTTTCTCGCGTCAAATCTCACTGCAGCAGCGGCAGCACGGGACGTATGCCGCCGTATGGGTATTCATCTGAAAAAAAATTATATCCACGTACGTATGGCTGCTCCTCCATGAGAAAATGAACATGCATGCCTAGGTTAAACCAAAAGGACAATAATAACCCTCCATACAGATGTTAAAAGTGTTTCCAGTATAGAAAACCAATATAAAATATATTTTGAGTATTAACTGCTTCCTTTAACATATCGTTGTCTGCAAAAACAAAATCATTGCTATCTTAAAAGTTATTTGTTGCACAACTCTATTATTGTAACAAGTTTTATATATCTTAAAAGGGAACATATCATATGCAAAAACATTCGACGGTAGTCTTGCGTCACACGCATATGGGCCCTGATTGTTTCGGCTTCTGACAGCTTCTAGCCACCAAAAGCTGCTGCGGACTGCCAAACGTTCAGCTTTTTAGCCAGCTTCTATAAAATTCGTTAGGGAAAAAACCATCCAAAATCTACATAAACACATAATCGGTTGAGTCGCTGTAATAGTAGGAATCCGTCACTTTCTAAATCCTGAGCTATATGAACAACTTTATCTTCCTCCACACGTAATCGTAATGATACTCAGATTCTCCCACAGCCAGATTTTCAAAAAAGTTGGACAGAAAAAAGCTGAACCAAACAGGCCCATGGTTTCCTCCCATTGCTTCTCGCCTACCAGGCAGGCTGTTAATTCACATATAAACGTGAGAAACTATCCCAGCCCAATACGACAGGAAGTGTCACGCACCGTAGCGCTCTCATGTATCAGTCCGCTAGCTAAGTAGAACGGAGTCGTTCCGTTCTACTTGGCTCTTCAACCAAACACTACCTAAGGGCGACCAAGCAAGCTATAAAAAAGAGGATTCAACTCCTTTTCTACACAAACTTTTATCGATATTTTGGCTAAGATAAAATATAACATTTATTCTTATCAGTTTAATATTCAATCTATGGATTATATGTTCATTGTAATATTAAATTTAAGGTATTTTTTGGGGTCGTACTACATACACCAAGCGCACATCTGTTTTCCTCTCCCCGCTTCTCGTCTATCAGTGGGTCGTTAACCCACAGATGGCGAGCTATAATAAAGCGGTTGGCTCATTTTCAACTCATATCTTTCTCGACCTTTTGACTAAAATAAAGTATAATATTTGTTCTTTACCAGTTTAATATTTTATCTGATATGTGGAATATATGTTCACTTCAATATTAAATTTATTTTTATAATTATTTTTGTGGAAGTGTCTAACACACTGGTTTACTAGGCCGTCGCATCATGTGATTATATTTTCTCTTCGTTTAACTTTGTTTCTTTTTTTTTGACCAGAATCAAATTGTATAGAAAATTGTATTACCTTCTATAGAGTATAGACCCGATCGAATACATATAACATCAAAACATGTTTCATGAGAAATTTAATAAAAAATGATTCGATGTGAATGTCGATGTGTGTCATCTACCAATACATATTCCAAAAAATGTAGAAGCAGCAGTGCTCAAAATTCAATAAGACGGTGAAAGTTTGAAAATTTATCCGTTGTTATATAAAGGTTTTACGCGAGGAATGTGCATGCATGATCGGTGCCCTTTTTGCTAGCGAATGACTATTGCTGCTGCTGTATGTACCTGGAGAGGAGTCCTCAGTCCCGGGTCCCGGGCTTGTGAATTGTTGCATCCGGGTCATGTCATCTGCCGGCCGGGAGTGACCAGCCGGGAGACCAGGACAAACCACAGGACGCGTACTCGCACGTGTCGCAGCTCGCTAGCTTCTCGTCCGTGTCGATCGATGGAGTCGCATCG
Source organism: Zea mays (assembly GCF_902167145.1). Lineage (NCBI taxonomy): Eukaryota > Viridiplantae > Streptophyta > Magnoliopsida > Poales > Poaceae > Zea > Zea mays. The sequence continues at coordinate 3,779,805 of NC_050102.1, read as the reverse complement.
TGTGCCCTCCGTAAAACGCCCTGCAATGTGCATGTGTTACGTGCTCTCTCTCTCACACACACACACACACCGTTCCGTCGTCCGCTTTTCACCGCTGGGATGATTCTGGGAACGAGAGAGACAAAAGATGAAAAGATGAATCCTTGGGAAAGTAAAAAAATGCTTGTCATATATACCCAGCCTTTTTCCCCAACCGTCCCATGTTCTTCCTACTTTGTGTGTGCGAATATAAATTTTCACGCAACTCTTAGACTATCTCTAGTACTTACTCATCCACATACTTATATTCAAACTTTAATATGTAAACAGTATAGCCTACCGTGCAAATAGTACTTTTAGATAAATTTTAGGTAGACTGTGCACACGATCTTATGGCTAGTTTAGAAACTCGATTCTCCTTCAGAATTGGAGTTTAAGAAAAAAAATAGTTCTCTCGCCCAACCCTCTCTTGAAAAATACATTTCTTCTCAAAACAATAAAAGTTAATTAGCGATGATTTTGATTTAGACTAGGCATTTAAAGCATAGAAACTCATTATATATATGTGTGTGTGTCTTTTGAGTATTTGGGTGTTTAGGTTTATAATAGGAACAGGGTGTGGCAAAACCTTCTATGTAAGAAACACATGTTTATCAAATCCCTAATTCAAGTGCAACATAGGCCAGAGCATTTGCATTTTTGAGTGGCCTCGTGAAGGTCAAGGATGTTTTTTTGGCGAGTGGAAGCTTCGAAAAACTATGTTTTAGGGGGGGTATTTGGTTAGGAGATAAGTCGTTTAGTAAGGTTTAGCCCAATGTTTATAGGATATCAAGAAGAAAAGATGGTATATATAGTGGCAAACATCCTATTATCCTAAGGACTATACAACTTAATATTTCTTTTTGAATAAGGTTGGTAAGAAAAAATCTTCCTTTCAGTATGGGCTGGTGTGAAAATTTGTCCCAATCAACCTCACCAATTGTTTTGGCGGAGCCATAAAAAATGGCAAGTTCATGGTCACATCTATGTATAAGTCCATAATTTTGCAAGGTTTCTAGAAAAAACCTCTCTCAAAGTTAAACATACCACTAAAAAATGTTTTTTGGTAGTTCAAAAATGTTACTTTTACTAAAGATAACTTAGCAAAAAAGAAGTGTTGTTTTTAACTCTTTAGAAACCATCTGACATTTGTTGTTTGATTGACACTTTACAAGCTTTGTTTGGAATTCAATGTTGTTCACCTTTGGAATTCAGCCACCCCCTAGCATTTCTAATCTGTTCGGTTCTTGGCTGAATGGCTTTGGTCTTAAGCTTAGTAATCAAATTTTGTTAGGAGCAGCCGCGCTTTGTTAGGCTTTATGGTTGAATAGGATCAATATGGTGTTTATCAAGACAAACTAATACATATTTTGCATGTAATTTTCATGGCAATATGACAATGGTCCCTACAACATAATAAGGTGGATAAACCCATCGTTCATCAGTGGATGTACAAGCGGGGTGCAACAATTATAGTAGTGTTTGCAAAGTTTGGCTAGAACATTCAAAATCGAACGAGACCAGTTTTAGTGTCATTCTACCTGCTGGTTTGAACCTTTATGCACTAGTGCTTGCTTTGCCGTTTTTATTTCCTATCTTGGTTGTAAGAGTTCAACTTCATGGCTCTAGTACTCTCAGATGTGTACCATCTTCGAAAAGGTAGAGGCTAAAACTCTATTATGTTATCTAAAAAATATATTAACTCTTTGGTTTCCAAATATCTATTTTTCTTTATTTTTGTATTTATGAGTTGTACAATAAATACATGTTTGGCACAATTGCTCCACCTACTTTAGGAGCTATTTTGTGATCAGTCCATCTGAAGAGTCCCTTAAAATATGCTCCCACAAGGACGTATATGTGATGGAGCTAAAAATAGTAGCTTTATCTAGCTCTAACGTAGTCTAGTCGACATTGTGTAGATTTCTTTGAGACTATGTTCTAAAGGGGAACATATCTGATGAAGACCAACCATTTGGTGCAAATCGTGCAAATCAACACGTTGGTAGGGTTGGAAGGGTGTATTTAAAAATATACCAAGGAAGGTGAAAAGGGTTGTTTTGAAACTGATGCACGTTGAGAGGAATGTTTTAAAAATTTCACAACTGCTTGCACGTTTTGTACCAAGTGATTGGTTTTCATCCGATACGTTCCCGTTTTAAAGGCTTGACATGTAAAAAATGTTTTGCCAAAAGATTCACTAAGGCAGCTCATAAAATTGAAGCAATAAAAAATGGATTCACTAATAAAGTGAAGGTATGGCAAACGAGGCCTAAATTTAATTATATATAGCAAGCTAACCCTAGGTACACCACCCGCTTCAAGGCCGTATTAAAAAACCTCTGGCTTTCGCCTTTAACTCTCCTTTGCACTATTGCAAGGAGCTATTTTTATGTTATCCTTGCAATGAACTAAAAACCGATGAATCTATTATATTTTTAGCTTCATATGGATTTATCACCTCCACTAGCAAGGAGATGAAACCGTTTGGATCGTATAAGACGGATTGATGATTGGCCCTTATACCAGTCATGTAGGCAATTCATGATTGACCAGATGTCAATGGAGCTAGGGTCGTAGGAGCAGAATTCCGGTCACTACTACCTAGTGACCTGACAGATATGCGCTACTAGATCTCAGAAAATCTGGACTTCCCTTTTGTTGGGCGCGTCAAGAAGTAGCTAATATATAGGCCCCATAAACAAAGCATATTTCTTACCCATGTCAAATCACAAATGCAACAACTAGCATGATATGGTACGGTAATCCTTCCCTCCCTCGCGTGATCGCGTGCCCTAGCTAGAAAGTGTTGCATGCACCCAAAAAAATCGTAAACATTTCTCTCGGTACAAACGTCAAAACAATATATCCGGACTACGGTTTCTGGTTATGTTTGAGTATGTAGTATAAAATAAAGATATGTGTTATATTTGTTAGATGGATGTGAATGTAGATTTGGATTCAATAACCATGGTTTGAATCTCCATTTACGCATAATTCTAACTTTTTACCGTTAAAATATGGACAACACGTCCTTCGTGCAACATTGGAAACTAGTGTTTTATATATTAGACATATTTAAGATATCTAAAATATCCACCGTATACTTATGCCTGTTTTTTACGAATTTTTTTTGACATTGTATATATTTTTGGTTACGATACCAAAGTATTAAGAGTACTAGAGAAAAAACAAATGGAGAGGGTAAAATGCTTAATTAGAAGTTATTACACACTCAGATGATGTCTGAGTTGGTGAGCGAGAAGAGCTCTAGCTCCCACTAAAGATGTCTAGTACTACTTAGCAGACGAGGGAGCTCAAACTCGAGTGAGAGCTCTTTCTCTGTGCAACTAGTCTTATAAAAGCTTCATTCGCGACGACGCCACATGTCGCTTCCGATTCCCGCCGGGACTGCATCACCTAGTTTTGAGGCCCAAACTCGACTACACCCGCCATCCATAGTGCTGGGGGTTTTGAGGCTCAACCACCAAACTATCGCGAGTAGTGTACTCCATACGCATCCCCCACGTCCTGGACATGTGCCCCATAGGTTCGCGCCCACGTCGGTGACATGATCACCTCTGTCACGTCCTCACGTCGGTGCGTGTCCTAGGTGTCAGCCACCATGGCTAGTCACCTAGATTCTCTGGTCCCTCGGTCAAGTCCCAGCTCTCGTCCTTCGCCGCTCTCGGTCCATCGACATGAATCCATATGACCTTCCACCTTCGCTGTTGGCCGACCATCGTCCCTGTGATCCACGCCTACACAACACAAGCCAAAAGACATGGTTGCACAACACATAATCTCATACTCTGGTTAGTCCACTGACTATACCAAAGTACTACCCACGTTGACAATCACAAGAGACAAGTCAACCCTGTGTTTGCAGTGTAAAGATGTGGAGAGCCCCTTACTTGGCTATCGACTTGGCAATGTATCTTGTGGCATCATAGTTATGCACGATGTCACAGAGTGAGCAATTGTTCTCCACTAGTACGTTGTGCTTATCAAAGTAATGGCAAATCTTGTGATATATGATCAGTATGACATAGAGTAATTTCTAGATGTGTGGTTACTGAACTTTAGACTCTAATATGACCTCTCTAGTGAAGTAGACTAGCCTTTGTACCTTATATGCATAATCTTCCTCTTCTTCTTGAACCACAATTGTTGTGATGAACATGTTGATTGTTCCTATGATGTAAATCAACAAGGTATCACCTTCACCCAGTAGGGTGAGAGTTGGAGGGATTGTAAGAAACATTGGCCATGTTTGGCACAACTATTGGTTATGGAAAAAGCAACTTATTTGAGAAGCTGGTAAAAACAGCTTCTGCCTATTGTCTGCTTTTTGTTCATTCTAAGAAGCCGCCAAACTATAAGCTGCTGCAGAAGCGTCCTATTTGGTACAACTTCTACTTAAATATATGGAGAAGCTGTGAATAAGTTATGCCAAATAGGGATATTATTAGCCACTTGAATGTCTCATTTTCCTTGATGGTCCACTCTAATTTCCATGTTTTCATGAGCAATTTGAAGAAGGGTAAGCCTTTTTCATCAAGTAATATAAATCTGTTGCATTATGGACCTTTCCAGCTTCTAGATATCTTCTATGAAATGTTGCAGACCCATATGAATGATCACTTGATGGTATAATGAACAGAGTCTTCGGCTAGTTTTCTTCCTTGATGGTGATTTGATGGTAGCCCAAGTAACAATCAAAGAAGGATAGTAGTGCGCAACCAACAATCCCAAAGGGGACATTTGGGCATTCTTTGTTGAGGTCGATATAGTCAACACACATTCATCGCTTTTGTAAGTTCTTTTTGTTCACCAGCGCCAAGTTAGCGAGCCACTTAGGATGGATGAATTCTTTAATGAACCATATTGCTAGGAGTTTTGAGATATCTTCATTAATGGTACCTTTTTAGGAGTGAATCATCACATTTTTACTTAATGGGCTAAGCGCCTTGTTTCAGTTATAGTTTTTGCTCAACAGTTTTGTCACACACTGAAATTCCCAAATAGCAGGATGTGAATAGGAAGAATAATTAATGCAATGACTTTCACATAATTTTAAAATTTTTCCAAGCGTAATTACTTGTATATGAAATTTAACATAGGAATTTTTTCTAAAATTAAATGAGCTTGTGTGTTGCTTGGTTTCTTGTGTGTGCTCTTGGTGTTTCTTGAATGCAAAAGGTTTCAAAACTTTGTTTCTTTATCATATAGGTTCTCTCGAGTATTTACTAGATTTTTCTAGAAATTATTCTCATTTTCCTAGAGCTATTTATATTTATTAGAAGGCTTCATAATCTTTTTTATGGGATCTAAATATTTTATTCGGATTCCTCATGTCCAAATAGTCCCCCTGTAATGTTTCCTAGAATTTTTGAAACCTTCTGTATACTTTTCATGGTTTAAATATTGATTCTAGAATTTCCTAGAATTAAAAGATATTAAGAAAATAAATATTTCAAAAATAAATTCTAAACCTTAGTGGATGACCCACTTTCGCCATGCCCGAACCAATCCAGACCGCAAGCGTACTTTGTGGATCCGTTTCTCTCTCAGGATAGCGGCCGAGCCCGTGGACTTTCAATCACAGCAACTAACACGTATGATCCACTCGTCGAAGTCATCTCCTACCTAGAGTTCCTAGACTTAGTCGTCATGATTTTTAGAAGGTCTAAATAAGGAGGAATCCATAACTATAAATATGATAAAGAAACTATTGGAATTGTAGAGATAAGTTAAAGTCCTAACTAGATAGGACAAAATCCTAACACACAAGACAAAGTCCTAAGCAGATTGACAGGATCCTAGTGGATAAGAAAGACACATTTTTAATTATATAGAGTTGGATTCTCATACAACTACTTTACTAAATTAGATCTATCATGTAATCTACTCGTGTTCACTCTTGTAACCGTCCCCTCCTTTGACTATAAAATGAGGGGTGGCAGAGCCCCCGAGAGCATAGACTAGAACACAATAGATCAATAGCCACCAAAATGTGTACACATGGTATTATCTAATGATGAGAGCCCGAACCAGTATAAATCTTGTGTCTCTTGTGCATTTTACCTTCCACTCTCAATCTTGCGACCTACCCCATAAATTTACTATCGACAAATCCTCGACAGAGTCATCAAAAGACCAACCCTGTAAAGACTCCGAGCAATAGGAGTTTTCTTTAGAAGGCAAGTTGTGTCCTTGATCATTGTTTTGACCTATATAACTTTTACTATTATGTTCTCAAATGTGCATTGCACAGTTAGGTTAAACTAATGGGACCTATTAGGTGATGCTTAGATTTGTTTTCTTATACCTAATTTACATCTAGTTTAATTAATATTGGGTAGACATGTCAGTGCTCTACTTGGTTTATGGGATAATGTTATATAAGAATAATGGATATTGTTTTATTCATGTTGATATTATTTTATTATTGTGGTATTGTTGGTACACGATCACTATATTTAATTAGAACATGGATCGGCAACCCAAGAAAACAGTACAACCACAAGGACTATTATGGCTCTAACCTTGACTGATTAATTAGGAAAGCTAGTTATGAGTTAGCCTTACCCAAAAGAGGCAAGAGGGAGGCGTTGCTCAAGTATAGGTTGGTTCTTGGACCGATCTGCTCTATGGTAGCTTTTTGGTGGAGAGAGACTTAGCACCTCGGTCTCAAACCTTAGCAGGTTATCTCATACTCGTGGACCTTTGTAAATACCTCGTAGTGAACCCTGCCACACTTTCTTGAAAGAGGTGTATGTGAGTCATGACTCATGGTAAAGGGTAACATGACTTGTGGATAAAGATGTTCAACCTCTAGAGAGTGCAAAACTTATATATCAATCGTGCTCATGATCAAGAGTAGCTCAGATCCTCACATGATTAATCTATAGAAGTAAACTAAAAGGATTTACAGGTGGTTATTGTTGGATATCTCAATTATGATCTTTTATTAAATTGGGATGATATCAACTTATACTTAGTAATTTCTAGTAAAATTTTGACCAACATAATTAAAATGGGGAATGCTACAACCTCAGCTTTATTATTAGTAAGCCTTACTCTTCATTTTCTCTACACACTTGCTGAGTACCAACCGTAAGTGTACGATCACTATATTTAATTAGAACATGGAGCGGTAACCCGAGAAAATAATACAACCACAAGGACTATTATGGCTCTAACCTTGACTGATTAATTAGGAAAGCTAGTTATGAGTTAGCCTTACCCAAAAGAGTTAAGAGGGAGGCGTTGCTCAAGTATAGGTTGGTTCTTGGACCGATCTGCTCTATGGTAGCTTTTTGGTGGAGGGAGACTTAGCACCTCGGTCTCAAACCTTAGCAGGTTATCTCATACTCGTGGACCTTTGTAAAGACCTTGTAGTGAACCCTGCCACACTTTCTTGGAAGAGGTGTATGTGAGTCGTGACTCATGGTAAAGGGTAACACGACTTGTGGGTAAAGATGTTCAACCTCTATTGAGTGCAAAACTTATATATATCAGTCGTGCTCATGGTCAAGAGTAGCTCAGATCCTCACATGATTAATCTATAGAAGTAAACTAAAAGGATTTACAGGTGGATATTGTTGGATATCTCAATTATGATCTTTTATTAAATTGGGATGATATCAACTTATACTTAGTAATTTCTAGTAAAATTTTGACCAACATAATTAAAATGGGGAATGCTACAACCTCAGCTTTATTATTAGTAAGCCTTACTCTTCATTTTTTCTACACACTTGCTGAGTACCAACCGTAAGTGTACTCATTCTTGTTAAATTTGCTGCTCAAAACAAGGACAACCAGAGAAATATCACTACAATGAAGATTTTGAAGAGTTCTAACCATCGTCACTCCAGTCAACCTGCCTATGGCTCGTTATCAGGATCATTGGCGTCATTTAGTTTCTTTTGTTTAGTTTGTTTTGTACAGATATTTTATCTATGTGATAAAGTTTGTGATATTGGTTTCTATACACTGAAGTCGTCATATGTGTAATTTTATCCAGGCGCACATATGAGGCACATATGGATTTGTCCTAAAATCAGGGTGTGACAAGTTCTCGTAAAACTTTAGCAATGTTCGTTGTTTCCATGTGAAGATGTTTTTGTTGTCCATGAGAAAACTAGTGAGCGCATCTTCTTATGCTTGGTTGAGTTTAGCGCTAATAGTCATCATTTTGGAGGGATCTCCAGTGAGTAAGTCAATCCTTCTCATTGGAATTTCCTTTGGATGTTTCAAGGCTCCTTACTTTTGTGGGGTAGTTCTAGGTTGCCTTTATGTAATTTCTTGGAGATCTTGACTACTACCCATGCCTGTCTTTGGAGTTAAGCCTTAGCCACAAATAGGACAACCTTTGTGTCATAGTCATAGAAGCACTTCAAGTAACCTCTAAATGAGAGTATACCATAGGGGCCTGACATCATTAATGGCAAGTGTGGGTAATCGGGGATGACCATAAACTTCATGAGATCTGGTCATCCAAAGATGGCAGGGTACAAGCAATCAAAGCTACTTATTTCAAACCCGATGTACTCTATTTTGGAATTAGCTTTTGTGCGGAATGTGATGGGTAGAGTAACTATCCCAAGGGTTATCACTGCCTTCCTAGGTATAGTGTTTTTGAAGGGTTCACCTATTGTCATGAGGATATTCGTGATATCATGGCCCATTATTTTTAGTGTGCTAGTGATAGTCGTGTAGGGGGTGAATATGCGAAACCTGAAATTTACAACTTTAAAACAAAACTTGATCCCGTGGTGAGCGGTTAGAACAAGATGAACAATAATCTGAGTATACAACTAAGTCCTTTTCTTGCAAAGAGTGTTGCTTTCAAAGAATGCAGAATTAATTCAAAGCAACACAACTAAATATGTATGGAGAATAGAGCAAGAAGACTTAGTTAAGAAGAGGGAAAAGAATAAGTTTTTCCTCGCAAAGAATTGCTGCCTTAAATAGGAATCTATCTCTAAGCAACTAGAGAAATATCAGTAAGAATAGCACCAGAGAACTTAGAGAGGGACAAGACAAACAAATCACAAACATTAAGCACACAAGACATGTGTGATTTGTTTCTCGAGGTTCAGTTCCACAAAGAACTTATGTCCCCATTGAGGAGTTCACAAAGGACGGGTCTCTTTCAACCCTTTTCCTCTCTCCGACGATCACCAAGACTGATGAGTGCTCTTCTTCTTTGTCAATCAAAAGACCAAAGTCTCCGCAAGGCCAACCACAAAGATAAGGGGCTCTTGCTAGCTTTACAATGAATGGGAGTCAATACTCCATGCTCAAAGATCACAAGAGACATCACACACTTTCTTCTCAAGGATTCTCACAAGGCACTATCGCTCAACGCACATGAGTAGCTTTTCTTGCTTGATCTTCTCCTTTATGGCACTTGTGAGGCTTTGATGTGTTTGGAAGTGTTGCTCTAGTGAATAGGATTGTATACCCAACTCCTTTATCTTCAAAGTGCAGAATGGGGGTGTATTTATATCCCCCAAGTCCTTAAATAGCCATTGAAATAAAGTGGACAAAACTACATAGTCCTGCGTCTCACCGGGCCGTGAACAACGTCGGTCCGGTGGTGCACTAGACCCATGTCAGACTGCTATGGCAGGGAGCATTCTGACATGTCAGGTGCACTGTACCGGGTGCTTTTGCACTGAACCGCCGCCACGTCAACATAGACGTTGGAGGAGTAGATGACCGTTGAACCTGTCAGATGGTCCAGTGGCACACCGGACCGGTCTGACGCACCAGCTCCAAACAGCCCAAAAATAACCTCTCCGCGTAACCGGTCCGGATAGCCACCAGATCGGTTCGGTGCCTCAGTCTGTTGAAGACCATCTGCATAGCCCTCTGCGCACTCAGTCTGTTGGGCTGGAGCTCAGACCAAATTTGGCACTTTTGGACAGATCTTCTTTAAACAAGTTTGGTTGTACTTGAGGGCATTCCAATGACTTAGACAAACATATCTAGTGTCTTTCCACCAAGTCTAAGTCATGAAACATGGTTGTTTAATTCTCTTCAACCCATATTCCTTCTCTAGCTCAAATTGACTCCAAATGAGTGATTTGCTGAAACTGAGTTATCCAACATCTTTAGATGCGTCGAATATATTTCTAGGGCTTTTAGAACTTAACCAAAGTGTAGAACTATTGCAAGTTCTTTTATTCCAAGTTTTACCCCTTTTGGTTGAATTTGAGTTGTTTCTGACTTAGAAACTGAATTGTTGAACTTATGAACCTGTGAATTAAATACTAGGCGAACTAGTTAGTCTAAATGGTTGTGATGGTCATCAAGAACCAAAATCAATATAGAAAATGGTTTAACCCCATTTCCCTCTTAGTTGGCAAAGGTAATATTAAGCCCCACGCCACCATCGATAAGAACCTTGGTGAGTTGAACTCCTCCCATTATTGAGACTAGGACTAGGTTATATTGTCTCATCTATCGATGTTTGATGAGCCACAATCTTGTTATAGGGTTACCCAGAGTAGGATTTTATGGGGTCTACATAGGCCAAACTCGATGATGAATGTGGAAATATATGAAAGGAACCTCATCCAACTCTAGCTAAGGCACCAATATTTTGTGTTCCAAATGTCTCTGAGTAAAAAAGTGTGGTAATATTCCCTTACACTACCGGAATTAGCTACTTTGTTGTGTGTCTCAGACACACGGCAAAGGCTCTTTTACACTCGGTAAAGCCTTTGCCGAGTGTAACACTCGGCAAAGAACGCTCGGCGAACTTTACATCGGCAGCGGTCTCTTTGCCGAGTACTTTTTGTCGGGCACTCGGCAAAGAATTTGTCGAGTGCCATTTGACACTCGGCAAAGAAAAGTCACCGTCATGGCGCCAAGTGACGGTGACGGATCCTTTGCCGAGTGCCTCCCCCGACACTCGGCAAAGAGGAAATTTTGCCGAGTGCCTGCTACCACGGCCCTCGGCAACGACGGGTCCAGTGGGCCCCACCGACAGTCCCTGTGCCGAGAGCTCTCGTAGGCACTCGGCAAAGGAGGACTCTTTGCCGAGTGTCTAGTGGACCGGCACTCGGCAAAGAGTCCTCCAGTGGGCCCCTTTGCCAGTCCCTTTGCCGAGTGCCTTGGCAACAGCACTCGGCAAAGATGGCTTTGCCGGATCCTAGGTTTCCTTCTTTGCCGAGTGCCATGGTCAGCACTCGGCAAAGATGGCTTTACCGGTTCCCAGGTTTCCTTCTTTGCCGAGTGCCATGGTCATAGCACTTGGCAAAGCGACCCTTTGCCGAGTGTTACACTCGGCAAAGTGACCAGGATGTCCCTTTTTTATTTGTTTTTTGCTGTTCTATCCAAACAAACAAAAGATATATATCATTCACATCACATTATATATCAATCGCATCACAGAATGAACACATTTATCATCAACACCATATATATCACAAAGTCTCACTAAAGTCTCACAAATATAAGTCAGGATCATCACAAAACATATATAAGTCTGGATCATCACTAACATCACCAAGTATCTCACAAGACAAAGTCTAACTAACATCACCAACACTCACAAAGGTAAGTCTGGATCATCACAAAACAGATCATCAATGAGGTGGGCATCTGGATTGGTTCGGTGAAGGGCTGGACGAAGCATGAGGGTTGTTCGACGCCGCCGATTGACCCTGCACAGAGAAGAGATTGTATATGTGAGAACATATGAATATATATTATGCAGTACTAAAATTTTGATATTCACAGGAGTAGTGAACTCTGTAGGGTCAGCTGCAGGGAACAACGGAGGTGGTGGAGCATGACCCTGTGCGGCACCAAGGCTCTGCATGTACGCGAACATCTCCGCCATCCTCTTCTCCAGCTCCTCACGTTGCCTCCTCTCATCATCTAGCTGAGTCTATAATATTTCGCCCTAATGTTACGATAATGCAAAGAGAAGATATATAATAATCAATGAACGATGAATAGATAAGGAATAACCTGGAGTTGCTGGATACGATGTTGTGAACTGTCCTGCCGAGGTCGTATGGCTGGGCTCGCGCTCGTGCTTCTTGCTCGCACCTGAGAGAGAGTGGGAGTGGAGGACGAGTCGATTGCCCCATCGGCAATCCAGTACCGCCCATGCCTCTTGCCTCCTCCGACCCTCATGAGGACATCTCCGTCGATGTCCTCGGTCCTCGGATCGTAATCTGGCCCATGGACCTCCTTGGCCATGGCGGTGTACTCACTGAGGCGGCTGTGGATGGCGGGGTTGGTGTACGCCTCGGGCCCGTCATCCGGGTTGTAGGTGACGTCGGACGTCGCCTTCCCCTTGTGGTCCATAGCATATGCCGAGAACGTGGAGCAAGGCGCGCCACCATGTGCCGCCGACTGCGAGAAAACCAACGAGATGGTTAGAAATCATGTCTAATCGAAAGTTATATACCTAAATAAAAAAGAGCGCGTACCCATGCTTCCGCGTATTTGCCTAGGCTGCGGCTGCCTTGATGGTGGGAGGGACCTTGCATCAGCAAACGCCATTCCCGACTAGCGTTGTGCGCCTCATCCCACTCAGCCGAGCACCACCTCTGCACCATCTGCTCCCAGCACTCAGGATGCGCGGCGCACCAATGAGGAATTATCTAAAAAAATATAAGTACACCGCATATCAGAAGATAAAAATAAGCATATTTAGTACCAATAATAAAGTTTTGTATGTACCTGCAAGTACTGGTCCGGAGTCAACGACATGGTTCGGGCGTCCTTCTTGTTCACCTTCTCCCCAAGGACGGAGCCGTGGTAAGTGACGATGGCCTGGATGCGTGCCTCGTAATGCATGTCCACGACGAGCTTCTTACAACACGTAGTAGACACCACATCCGCCCTGGCCTCGTATCCAGCATCGCATCTGAAGAAATCCTACATACAAAGACGATGTATCCATACATTATTTCAAGAATATGCAACAAATGCGACTTATTAAACAATATAGTGCGAGGAAGACTTACCCACAGCTCTTGCTTCACTCGCTCCGCCTTGTTGTTGAATTGTCTGCTGTCCCGATCTACTGCATCGGGGGCGACGACGTAGTGGTCGAAGGTGTATGCTGGGCTCGTCACTCCGGCGTACTCGACAAGTCCAGGGAAGTGTTCCCTGCATAGAAGGCCGAGGATGCCATTGGGGTTGCGACCGTGACCCCCTGCAGTCTCCAAAACCATCCAAGACCTGTCCAAGTGATTAAGATGAACAATTAGTTTCTATTATTAATTTGAACATATAATATGAAAAAGCAGCAACAACATCTAAAGTTACCTACCTCTCTCCATCGGGTCGTATCAGCGGACGTCTGTCACGAAGTATGGGTCGCTTAGGGAGACTCGCGGGACCTCGCAGGTAGATACTCCTCGAACCTGAGGAGCCAGAACCTGAGACGTCCTGCTGAGCGGCGGCGTCGTCGTCGTCGTCGTCCTGCTGCGCCGCATCGTCGTCGTACTGCTGTGCCGCATCGACAGCGGCTTGCTGCTCCACCTGCTGCTGTACGGCGTCGTCCTGCTGCGCCTCCTCCTCCGTCCTACGGGTGCTCCTCCTCCCCCTCCCCCTCCTCGTCCTCGTCCCACCGCCCACCATCTTTGTCCAACAACCTGCAATTAAAAGTAAACAATTAAGCATAGATAAAAAATATGTATTTAGAAACATATGCAAAATAAATGAAATATAGCATTACATCGATTAAAAATAATCTTCATATGTGTCCGAGTTAGCCGGATCATAAGTGTCATCATCACTATC